>NC_052146.1:95376169-95702217 GCF_902713615.1 Scyliorhinus canicula
CGAATTTTATCGGGCCCTCGTTGTCCTGGGGAGAAATTGCGCCTACCC
Organism: Scyliorhinus canicula; assembly: GCF_902713615.1. Lineage (NCBI taxonomy): Eukaryota > Metazoa > Chordata > Chondrichthyes > Carcharhiniformes > Scyliorhinidae > Scyliorhinus > Scyliorhinus canicula. The sequence continues at coordinate 95,376,218 of NC_052146.1, forward strand.
ACAAGATACTGCGGCAGAGCACACAGAACTGTTAATCCGTGATGCCTTCATTGCAGGCATGCAACACTCTGCAATTCGTCAGAGGTTGCTAGAGAAAGACACCTTGAGCCTCGCTGAGACATGGACCCTCGCATCCTCCCTGGAGGTTGCTAACCGAAATGCCCGTGCATATGCCCCGGCCGCGCGGCAGCCCCTTGGGCAACGTGGCATGCAACCCCCTTGTCCCCCGCCGACTCTGACCCCCACCAGGCCTGCGCTGCGGGGTGCCCCGATAAGCTCACGGGGCCCCGCTGTTATTTCTGTGGCCTAGCAAAGCACCCCCGCCTGCGCTGTCCGGCCCGCTCCGCAGTCTGCAAAAGCTGCGGGAAGAAAGGTCATTACTCGGTGGCCTGTCAGTCAAAGTCGGTCGCTGCTGTTCCGCGTAGCAACCGCGGATCGGGAGCACAGAAAGATTTGTCCACATCACCGGGTAGGTTTTTAAAAACTACAAACTTCTCGTCCTCCCCCGCCTCTGCGCACCGGCACTCTTAGGACTGGATTTCCAGTGCAACCTGCAGAGCTTACGCCCAGTGTGTCCCGAATTATGCTGAAAAAGCCCGCCCCCTCATCCAATCGAATACTTTTCCACTGTCGATGAAGGTCCGCCAGGCCTTTAGCCGCATCAAAGCGGATATCGCAAAGGCCACGATGCGTGCTATCGATGAGTCTCTCCCATTCCAGGTCAAGAGCGACGCGTCTGATGTAGCTCTGGCGGCCACCCTGAACCAAGCGGGCAGACCCGTGGCCTTCTTCTCTCGGACCCTCCACGCTTCCGAACTCTGCTTTTCCTCAGTGGAAAAGGAGGCACAGGCCATAGTTGAAGCTGTGCGATACTGGAGGCACTATCTAGCCAGCAGGAGGTTCACCCTCCTCACAGACCAGCAGTCAGTGGCCTTTATGTTTGATAATGCACAGAGGGGCAAGATCAAGAACGACAAGATCTTGCGGTGGCGGATCGAGTTGTCCACGTACAACTACGATATCTTGTATCGTCCTGGGAAGCTCAACGAGCCTCCTGATGCCCTGTCCCCCGGTACCTGCGCCAGCGCGCAGATTGACCGCCTCCACGCCCTCCACGCGGACCTCTGCCATCCAGGGGTAACCCGCTTCTACCACTTTATCAAGACCCGCAACCTGCCCTACTCCATCGAGGAGGTCAGGACCGTGACCAGAGACTGCCACATTTGCGCAAAGTGCAAACCGCACTTTTACTGCCCCGAGCAAGCGCATTTAGTAAAGGCGTCTCGCACTTTTGAACGTCTTAGTATGGACTTCAAGGGTCCCCTCCCCTCCAATAATCGCATCACCTACTTCTTAAGCGTGATTGATGAGTACTCCCGGTTCCCTTTCGCCATCCCCTGCCCTGACATGACCACAACAACCGTCATCAAGGCCCTCCTCTCCATTTTCTCCCTGTTTGGTTACCCCGCGTACATCCACAGCGACCGGGGGTCCTCTTTTATGAGCGACGAACTGCGTCAATTCCTGCTCAGCAGGGGCATCGCCTCTAGCAGGACGACCAGTTATAACCCTCGGGGTAACGGGCAGGTCGAGCGGGAGAATGGCACAGTCTGGAAGACCGTCCTACTGGCCCTACGGTCCAGAGATCTCCCTATCTCCCACTGGCAAGAAGTCATCCCCGACACCCTCCATTCAATTCGGCCTCTCCTTTGCACTACCACAAACCAAACACGAACGCCTTCTTGTTTTCCCGAGGAAGTCGTCCTCAGGATCCCCTCTCCCGGCCTGGCTGGCCGCCCCTGGGCCCGTCCTGCTCCAGAAGCATGTGCGGGTGCACAAGTCCGACCCGTTGGTTGAACGAGTCCAGTTACTCCACGCTAACCCGCAGTACGCGTACGTGGAGTATCCCGACGGTTGGCAGGACACGGTCTCCCTTCGAGACCTGGCACCCGCCGGCATGTGGCCTCAACCCCCCACACCAACGCCCTCCTCTCAGTCCCCATTCCCCCCGGCACCCCCGCCGCCCCCGCAACCCAGCGCACAGGAACCCGCTCCCCCAGCCAGAGTTCCACTGGCACCGACCAGGGGTACGGACACAGGATCACAACCGCCGCTCCCGGAGTCAAGGACGGCCACCGGCCCTACGTCACCGGCACCACTGCGACGGTCCAGCAGAACATAGAGGGCGCCCGACAGACTGATTGCGTCAATCTGATGTTTCCACTTGACTTTTATTGGACTCCTCGTGTTATTCAGAGTTCCAATGTACATGTTGCACATTTTGTTTCTCTCGTTTTACTTGTGTACTGTTCATTGTTTTGCACAATCGTCGCGAGCCAGTGGGCAGCCACCAATTACCTTGGTACACCTCACAAGCTCTAGTAATATCACCAGTTCTACAGCTCCCCCCCCCCCCCCACCTTCGTACTCCCACCACCCCCCCCCCCCCCGGCTTCTTTCTCCACAAGGGGTGAATGTGCTGGTATAACTAGGAAGTTTACGGTACCTATCTGCCAGTGGTGCAAAACACTCACTGCCTATTGGCCTTTCTCTGTAAGTCGACTGCCAGGCACACAACTAGTCGATTAAAGCCTAATGTTTGGATCATTTTGATCTTGACTTGTGTCCAAAGGTACATCAAAAGCAAAGATGAAAATTTTAAAATCGAGGCGATGCTTGAATGAGGACAACTGGATGTCAGTGAGAACATTAGGTGATGGATGAACATTACTTGGCATTAGTCAGGTTGCTGGCAGAAGAGGTTTGGATGAGCTGAGGTTTATGGGAAGCCAGCTTTGAGGTGACAAAGGCATGTATGAGGCTTTCGGTGGAAGATAAGCTGCAGCAGGGAAGATTTTGGATGTTAGATGATCTTACGGAGGTGGAAATAAGCCTCTTGCGATTCCTGCATTCCTATAATTCTGGTCACCTGTGGCAGCCATGCCTTCGGAGATCTGGACCCTATGTTCTGGAATTTTCTTCCTAAACCTCTCAGTTTCTCTACCCCTCTTTCCTCCTTTAAGTTGTTCCCTAAGGCCTATCAGTTTTGGTTACCTGTCCTAACACATTATGTAGTTCAGTATTAAATTTTGTCTCAAAAACAACTTTGAATTTTTCATGAAGTTAAAGGAGCTGTGTAATTATGAGTAGTTGTTGTATTTGACCAATGCCAATTGTCTCTATGATAAGCACACCAATTAGTTCCATGCCAATTCACGCGAGTGTGATGCCTGCTCTATTCTAAGCTGTATGACTCAGCCATTCAATGGATGAGTTCACCAAACCAGGGGGCCTTTGCGTGTTCTCTTTCTATGAGGCCATCTTGCATTTTGGAAAGTAATGTACACGAAACATAAATAGCCCAGAAATTCCATGCTCCGCAGGGTTGTACCGCAGAGGTCCCGGAATCCGGCAGATGCATTGGGGTGCCCCCCCCTTAGGACCCTTCTATTGTGCAATTACCCTGCAACTGGAAGCATCTGAAACTCCAGTGTAAACTTTGGATGGTTCCAACACTCTTAGCGTATAGTTACCCAGGAAATGTTAGAACGATTAAAACTATTTCTAACTCCTGGGCAACTGTAGTACTGACCCCACCACCTGAACTATCCCGCTCCATCACTCAGCTACCCCATCTGAACAGTCCCCCCACCCTCACCCATCCACCACTCGACTATCTCCCTTTACCAACTCCCATTCTCCCTGACCACCCCGAGCCTTGCAGCCTACACCCTCCCTCCCTCCTGAGCACCTGATCCCTGCACCCCCCCCCCCCCCGACTTCCCTACTCCCACCCGCATACTATCCCCCTAGCCCCTGGCCACCCGACTCCCCTCGACTATCCCCTTTCCCCGATCACCCCACAATTACCTGAAAAACAAGACAATCTGTTGGGGTTGGTGACAGAAAATGCAACATGCCTGTTGTGATTTTACAGGAACATTACTGTGTTCGGTTTTCACCATCAGGAATGGGTGCAGTATCTCAGCAGGGTTGCTGTATCATCTGCTATAATCCCTTTTGCTAAATAGGTTGCTCAGTAAGCAGCCTGGGTTTTACATTGCTGATATCCATAAGCCTGCCTATGAAAGACTTGTGACAATCCTGGTCCTTTTGCAGACATAGGAACTGTCAGCTAATCCCTGCAGTTCACCATCACAGTTTACCTGAAGAGAAATGTCACACATAGAAAGAAAGGTTTGTAGTCATATCTCCACTTTCACAACTTCATGGTTTCCAAAACATTTTACAGCCAATGAAGTATAGCTGCTCTTGCAATGTAGGAAACTCAGCAGCCAATTGTCACAGCAAGCTCCCCCAAATGACAATGTGATAATGACCAGATAATCTGCTTTTTTTGGGATGATGATTGAGGGGATAACTATTGGACAGAACTGTTCGCTTCGTCAAGTTGTGTCATCTTTAACCTGGACCCGAGAGGGCAGGCAGGGTCTCAGTTCAATATCTCAGCTGAAAAACAGTGCCTCTGACAGTGCAGCACTCCCATAGCATTGGCACTCAAAGTTTCAGCCCAGGTCACTTAATTCTCCAGGATGGCATAGCCTGCAGACTCAGAGGCGAGAGTGCTACCAACTGAGATCCAGCTGACCCTGTATTCACTCATTGTAATGCAAAATTTAGAAATTAGTCAGACTCATTGTGAACAGTATCTAAAGTGATCTTTTTTCTATTTTGTCTTATTCAGTATGCAGGATGGCTGGTGCTGTGGGTGGCATGGAACGCATTCATCATTTGCTTCTATCTAGAAGTTGGGAAGTTGTCACGGGTAATTATCTACCTTATGATCCTAAGAGACCATTCTTACAGTGTACTTAATCAAAGCATCCAACCCAAAGCTCATTTACTGGCTTCTTTCTTCCTCACTTTTCTACATAAATGTTACTGACTACACGCCAGAAAGCTTTCACCTTTACATTTTTGCATAACACAGACTCTTTGTTGTGGATTGAGAAAATAATCAGAAACAGAATTAAGTTTTCTGATGCCTGACGTCCAGCTGGGGAAAGGACTGAGTTTTTCAGTGGTACAAGACACAGCTGCAGAGTTATGTATTCTCTGGAAATTGTCACGGGTTAGAGGTAGTGCACAGGCTGTTAGAGAATTTTTTATCCTTTGTGGAGGCGAATGTGTGGATGAGGGCTTGGGAGTGGAAAGAGTATGGGAGGGTAATGCCTTGAATATTGTCACTGGGCGAAAGTTCCTTAAGTTCCCAACTGGACAGCACTGTGAGAGCGCTTTCACACACAGATTACAGTGATTCAAGAAGTTTCACCACCACCTTCTCAAAGATGGGCAATAAAAAACAATGGTTATTTTCCCCATCCCAAGAATGGGGAAAATAAAGGTGGAAGCTAACAGTCTAGGCAGTGGATAAGATGAGGGAAGGAAAAACCCAGCTCAAGGTTCAAGAGACTATCTAAGTTATGCTCTATTGGGTTAGGCCTGGGTAAACATTCATTAGGCCATTGAAGTTGACTGCGGGGGCACCGAATTAGAGGTAAGACCAACTGGCATTGTCATTGTTAATCTGAAGGAAATTATGAATTGTCCATGGCTTGATATTGGGCAAGCAATCATAGAGTGTAACAAGAACCCAGGAGTTGGTATGTGGCAGAGTTGGTGTCATGGGTGAATATGCAGATGCTGACCACACCTTTGCAGCCTATTTATGCAAACAGTGTCGAGGAGGACAGGAAGGGACAGCTGTAATGGCTTGGTGCCGGCATGGTTCTATCTCCCCAGTTAGTTTCCTGTCCCTGCCACAGCAATGGAACAACTCAAAGTGCTGAAGTCACACATCATTACCCTCCTCCAATACATCTCCTTCACCCATGGTTCATCAACTACAAAACAGATCTGTGCATCACAGCATAGGGAACAGGAGTAAATGAAAATCCATATCACATTATTCCTCAGCTGAAAAACAACAACAAGAAATTGAATTTGTATGGAGCCTTTAAGATGTTGATGGTCCCACAGATCCTGGGCGGGATTCTCCGACCCCCCGCCGGGTCGGAGAATCGCCCGGGTCCGGCGTCAATCCCGCCCCCGCCGATTCCCGAATTCTCCGCCCCCTGAGATTTGGCTGGGGCGGGAATCGCGCCGCGCTGGTCGACTGGCCCCCTGCGTCGGTCAGCGGGCCCCCGCGGCGATTCTCCGGCCCGCGATGGGCCGAAGTCCCGCCGCTGACAGGCCTCTCCCGCCGGCGTGGATTATACCACCTACCTGACCGGCAGGATTGGCGGCACGGGCGGGCTCCGGGGTCCTGGGGGGGCGCAGGGCGATCTGACCCCGGGGGGGGGGGTGCCCCCACGGTGGCCTGGCCTGCGATCGGGGCCCACCGATCGGCGGGCGGGCCTGTGCCGTGGGGGCACTCTTTTTCTTCCGCCTTCGCCATGGTCTTCACCATGGCGGAGGCGGAAGAGACCCCCTCTCCTGCGCATGCGTCGGTATGATGTCGGCAGCCGCTGATGCTCCGGCGCATGCGCGGACTTACGCCAGCCAGCGAAGTCCTTTTGGCCCTGGCTGGCGTGGCGCAAAAGGCCATTCACGCCAGCCGGCAGAGTGGGAACCACTCCGGCGCGATCCTAACCCCTCAATGTGAGGGCTTGGCCCCTAAAGGTGCGGAGAATTCACACCACTCCAACATGCCGGGACCCTCCGCCCGCCGGGTAGGGGAGAATCCCGGCCCCTGTCCTTCTGTCCAAATTGGCCACTTCATTCTCCTTTGCATAAGCAACATACACCCCATGTGGCTCCTGTTCATCAATGGGAGAGATTGAGTACAATTACTGAGGGAGGGAAACCACAAGAAATTGCATTTATACAGCATCTTTAATAAAATAAAACTTCACAAGCCATATCATTGGAGCATTGTCAAACAAAGCTTCACACCGAGCCATGTAAGGAGACATTAGAATTTGTGACCAAATGCGCGGGCAAAGATTTCGGCTCTGAGGAGTACAATTCTTTTTTTTTTTGGAAATGTTTTTTATTGAGTTTTCATATTTTATATTCAACAAATTATAAATTATTAGAAAAAAACACGCAAAAATTAACATGTATATTTACAGGCAAGCATCTTCATAATAACAACTATGGCCACCCCCTTTAACCGGCATACATATTTTACATTCCCCAATATGGTCGAGGCACATGTTTATAGGCATTTATTTACAATTTGGTTTTGGGCCTTAGCTTGCCATCAGACTGTCGCTTGCGGCTTTGTCCTTCCTTTTTTTTGGAATAATTTTTATTCAAGTTTTCAACAACAAGTTTTCAACAACAAATTTTATCACAACAGAGAAAAACAGTAACCCCTCCCCTCCAATACAAAAACTATAAATTAACAAGAAAAATAAATAAGCATAAAACCATGAGAACAAACCCCCATAATGAACCCGTAGCCCCCCCCCCCCCCCCCCCCTCCCCCCCCCCCCCCCCCCCTCCCCCCCGGCTACCTTCCCCCGATTCCCGTCCATTTAGGAGTACAATTCTAACCATTGAGGACCATCTGTCAGGAAGCAGATCTTCACACAATGGCTGGTAGATATCGGGAACTCTCACCACAAAGCTGTTGAGGCTAGGTGGTAAATTGAAAATGTCATAACTGAGATTAGCAGACAAGGGTCTCAAGGGTGATGGAACCAAGGCGTATAGACACGGAGTTAAGACACAGAATGAAATGGTAGAACAGAGGTTAAATGGCCTACCCCTGTACCTAATAACTTGTGACTATGAAATTTGTGTTGTCTTTGAATATTTAGCAACACACTACATGACAAGGATTCACTTTACTATTCTTAAGCTGGTTTCAGTTTGAGTAAAACATTGTGAGCAATGTCTTTTTTCCTTCGGGTTGGTTATTTGCCATAAATGGAGCTGAAGGGAGTTCAGTGGAAGGGGCAGCATTGGCAAAAACTTCTGAACAGGTGAGAGATTTTTGAACTCATTTTCCAGGGAACCACAATACACATGGCTTTCATTGCAAAGCCCAATTTACAGACAGCACATTTTCTCTACCAGCAGATAATTGCTTATGGATGCTGTTGAATCCATGTCATCAAGGTTTTCTGTACTCAAGTAAGTATGATGCTCACTGCAATTTATCAACTTGCTGCTTTTGTACAGCTTTATATGACAGGCTCACTAGAGGATTTGATGCTCTCCATTTGAAACCAGTGTCCTCTTCCTGCCAGTAGGCGTCACTAATTCAGTAGAAATAGCGAGTGTCCAAATCTACATTACATGATGCACAATAATTACGCAAAGACGAGAGTAGGATGTAATCGCGGCTTTATTACACTGAGATGTGTGGCCTCCTACAGCAGCTGACGAAATGGCTGCTGTGCGGGGAGCACACATATTTATACTCCGCCTACTGGGTGGAGCCAGAAGGCAGGGAACTACCCCCGTACCTGTAGTACAGGGGCCTTACCGTAAAGCACCTATATCAACATCCTATATATAAAATATATACATCAGTGGTGACTACCACAGTGCAGAAAGAGGCCATTTGGCCCAATAGCTCCAGAAAGGCATTCTCCCACTGTTCTTCATTTCAGTCTCTCAACATATCCATCTGTTCCTTTTTCACCTCAGATACTTACCTAGCTTCCCCCTAAATGCACCTTTACCAATTGAAGCAACTAAGTTCCACATTCACACTATGCTCTGGGAAAAGCAAGATCCCATGACAGCATTTTGAAGAAAAGCAGATGATTTCTTCTCAATGTCTGACAATTATTTATGCCTGAACCAATATAATTTTAAAAAAAATGATGGGTGCAGTTCAGCGGACTGAAGTTAAAGTCCGATTTGTGGGACATTTAGAGGGGTGTTTCCTGGAGGCTGCACGCTGATGAACATCCCGCTATTCAACAGCACTTTGCCATTTTCTTTGGCCTTGGGGACTTTCTCCCCACACTTAGAGGGATTTCCTGCTGGTGAGCTGTAGATCAGGGTGTCATTTTGTCTGACAGCCTCAATCTTACCCCCCCCCCCCCCTTTCAGCACCCCGCCCCCTCGTGTTTTTGACCACCCTCACCTCGCATACTTGGGGAGGTCCCCAGGAACCCTCCCCCTCAGCCCCTCTCTCCTTGGCAAGGCCCCCCCGGGACCGACTCCTGTCAGTGCCAACCTTGGCACTGCCAGTCTGGCACCCTGGTCAAGGTAGCACTGCCAGGATGCAAGTTGGCAGTGCCAAGGTGCCAGAAGGAGTACCAGAGTGCCATCCTGTCCTGTCTGTGACTACCCAGGAGTCTCCAATAGCATGGGAGACCCCTCCAGGCGCCATTACATCTGATCCATGTTTGTGTGGCGAGGTCTCCCAGGTGTGACAATTAAGTACCCAGCGCTGAGTGAATCCGGTGTCTGGGTATTTAAATGAGCTGTTAAATGAGCCTCACCCAGCGAGGGCGAGATCGAGATCGCGGCAGGCAGTGCGAGTCGGGTGACTTGCGATCGGCCTGGAGCGGAGCCCGGTTCGTAGCTCATGTGCGATTCACCCGTTGTGCCCTGATCCACGCGGGTGGATCTGTGTCCGTGTGAGTGTCTGTATCTGTGTGGGTGTATGTAGACCGGATCGTGATGTGACTACGTCTAACATCACGTGGCGAGAGTGCACCAGATTTTCCAGGGCACTCGGGCAGAACATAAGTGTTTTCTTACAGCTGCAGAGTTAGTTACATAAACTTACTGATAGTACGGTCCTTGTTGCAGTCAGTGTTACAGCGAACCACACAAATCTACATGGTGTCAGGCCTGGCAGCATGGAGCCAGGACTTCAAACTATTGATCCATTAATCTTCGCTAAAAACGTGGAAGACAACTGGAAGAAATTTAAACAGGAGTGGCACATATTCTGCCATTTTGTCCGACAGCCCCAATTTTACCCTCTCATCCTTTCAGCACCCCTCCGGGTGTTGACAAGCCAAAAAAGGTACAGGTGTACACATTGCTGAATTTAATCATTTACCTTCCAATCTGACAACTTAAAGAAGACCCTGAGATAATTTTGAACAAATTCCAAGCCGTATGCCTTACAGTTAAAAACCTCATTCTTGATCACCATATTTTTCATTCCACCAATGAAAAAAACACACAAATCGTATGTTGTCACTGTGGAGATTTTAGCGACAAAATGCTCGTTTGGAAATTTTACTGATGAGTTTTTTAGGGACAGGTTGGTTTGTGGAATAAATAGTGAATAAATGGTCCGAAAACAATTACTGTGACAAAAAAGATTCAACGTTACAGTCTGCAATGAAAGTGGGCGTGCTGAATGAACGATCTGACAGTGCAGTTTGGGCAGGACAATGAAGCTTTAGCAGTGAAGGGCATCCTGCACCAACAACAAAGGCCAGCACCCCCCAAACAGAGCACAATGTTTTGTTTTTGGAAAAAAGAGCAATCAATGCGGCAACTGGAACCACTTTGCAAATGCTGCAGGTCCAAGTAACAACAGCACTTTTCTGTTAACAGCAGCATGTCTGCTAATCGATCCCCAAGGGTTAGGCGCGTTAGCATGATCAATACATTTCAATTCGATCCAAGTAGTACAGTCACGGAAGCAGCAGCAACAACATCAACACCAACATTGACATTATATCGTGAAAGTGTGGAAGCTGCCATGGAAAAGGGCGAGATCGTCACTATCCTAAATGTAGTTTCTAGTAGCGCCAGACTGAGGGTTAAGATCGATACCAAGGTGATGTGTAATTTAATATCGATCAAAACACTCTGGGCGATAGACCGCCTGACCTTTATTAATGGGGGACCATCACTACCAAGGGTGTAACTACCCTTCATTGTGCACAAGGAGACTTTGATTTCCACATTATGAATCAGAATGTAAAGCCACTGTTAGGACTTTGAGATAGCATCACATTGGCCCAAAAGTGCCTCCCCGACAATTTCAAGCCCCAGAGATGACATTGCATAGCGACGTTTTCGATTGCCAGGTCATCGGTAAACCACTAGTCGTATATCACATGTGATTAATTGACTCAGTTCCACCAACAGTATGTGTTCCAAGAAGTGTACCAGCAGTCATGAGGCAAAAAGTAATTGATGAGCTGGAACATGACAGCATTGGGCATGATTACCCCAGGAGAGGAGGCCACGGAATGGGTCTCAACAATGGTAGTCACAGTGAGAAAGGATGGCATGGTCAGGATGTGTATCAACCCAGTATACCCGAACAAAGCATTTCTTAGACCATATCACCCCATGAAGACAGTGGGGCAAGTGATATCAGACATGCCACAAGTGAAGGTACTTAGCGTGCTAGATGCAATCTTTAAAACAGTTTCAGGTAGGCTAATACCATTTTCTGCATATGTCATACGATATCTCCACCAGCAGTGAGGTCTTCTAGGGGTGCATGGAGCAACACTTTTCTGATCACCCGTCCGTGCAAGATCATAGTTGATGATATCCTGGTTTGGGTTTGTAACGTGCAAGAACCTGATGTGTATCTTCACCGTGAACTGGACAAAATCAGGGATCTCCAATTGAAGCCCAACCCTACGAAGTGCATATTCAGGGTAAATCAGGTTCTATATGTAGGCCACTTACTCACTGACCGCTTGTAATCATCCTTAAGAAGTCTCTGCACATTGCATTTGCATGTTTGCAACACACGATGCTAAATTTATAGCGCAATAGTATCAGCATTGTGTACAAACACAGAAAAGTATTCTACTTGGCTGATGCCCTCTCCATAGCCTTCCTACCCACTATGGACCAAGCTGATCACAAGCCGGATGTGGACATAATGGAAATAGAGGTGTTGCCTTCTCCTCGGGTCCAGGATAAGCAGGCTTTGCAAGTGGACATCACATGCACACAACTGCATGACATAATAATGAAAGGCTGACCAGAATCCTCCGGGGAGCTTCCTCATGAATTCCACATATTCTTTGCCTTCAGAGAAGAACTAACCAAGCAAGATGGCCTAATCCTGCATGGTCAATGATTTGTTATTCCGCCTGCACAGCTGCACCATGGGCACCCTGGGTTGGGAACAATTAAAGTCAGGGCCTAAGAATCGCTGTACTGGTGCTCTATGTAATCTGATATAGATAGGGATGTCTCAAGATGTTCACCCTGTAATGTGCTAAAGGTGCACCAAGCGAAAGAACCGCAACATCTGCATATGGTCCCAGAGCTCCCTTGGCCATTCACAGAGGCTGATATTTTTCAGCGGAATCATAAGCAGCACTTGGTCTCATTGACTCATCTTCCAGGTGGTTCAAAATAGACTACCTTCCAAACGCAACCAGCAGTTCGATGAACAAAAAGCTCAAGAAACACATGGCATCCCGCAACGACACATGACAGACAATGCTCCACAATTTATCTCTGTGGATTTTTGAACACACTTGGGGCTTTGAGCACTTCACGAGCAGCCCCAGTCAAATGGAAAAGCTCAGCCAATCACCTCTTGGAGAAATGTGCACAGAACCACACTGATTACTATGCTGCACTACTTAGCCTGTGGAATCTTCCACAACAGGGTCTGCCCTCGTCCGCACAGCGACTTTTTTCCAGGTGCACTAGGACCATGATTCCCAATGCTAAGGCTCTGTTGCAGTCCAAACTTGAAACTAATGTACAAACTGTACTGTTGCAACGCAAATTGCACAATAAGGCACATTACGATTGAAATGCTCACAGTCTTAACCCCCTAGCATCAATTCAAATGGTCCAGATCCAGAGCGCATGTGGCCATGACCAGTTGTCGGTGGTCAACACCAAGGCCTCACAACCCAACAACTATAGTGTGGCTTCCAAAAACAATCAGTACATGCGCACAGTGGTTAGCACTGCTGCCTCACAGCTCCAGGGTCTCAGGTTCAATTCCGGCCTCGGGTGCCTGTGTGGAGTTTGCACTTTCTCCCCATGTCTGCGCGTGTTTCCTCCAGGTGCTCCGGTTTCCTCCCATAGTGCAAAAATGGGAGGTTAGGTGGATTGGCCATGCTAAATTGCCTCTTTGCGTCAAAGGTTAGGTGGGGTTACGGGGATAGGATGGAAGCGTGGGCTTAAGTAGGGTGCTCTTTCCAAGGCCAGTGCAGACTTGATGGGCTGAATGGCCTCCTGCTGCTTTGTAAATTCTATGATTCTATTCTATGATTCGATATGGCGTGTTATGATCAGGTGAGGAGGGATTGATGGGCTCCCCTCTTTACCCACTCCTTTTTTGGCTACAAGTTTTTTTTTATGTTCTCTGAGTTTCATGAGTGTTTAACTGTTGATGTGCTTTCCACACAGAAAAAGAGATTGCAGATGAGGAAGATAGACTAAGTAGTTTAGTACCCAAAAAAGTTAAAGGGATATACACACTGAAAGGTTGGTGATTTTGCTGGCCTTAGGCTAAATTCAGTGCTTTTGACAATGAGAGAATTTAAAGTTGTTAACGTATTATTTATCTATTCTTCTGGAGACAACAGCGTGGATTGAGTTCTTTTTAAAATCCCTATCTGCGGTGCCTAGATAGTCAAGATCGGCTGATAGGGTTAGAAACTTACAAGCCGGATGGAGAGAGGGAGAAAAGGAACCCACTCAGGATCTTGGTCCATCGCCATCTAAGTACTTGTCCTATTCTGCAAGGAAAGCAAATGCCTAACGCACACAAAGGGTCAACTTGTCACATGGCCTTCTGTCACCAACTGTCTAGTAATCCAAATAAGGTCAAGGCGAGTGTATTCAATTAAAAATTGATTAGATTATGGCTTGGAATTTCTAGTTCAGCCGGGGTCCCATTTACAAAGTCATTGGGCAGGATTATCCGGCCCTTGCCGACAGCGGGACCTTTCAGTCCCGGCAAAGCTGAACCGCCCCCCCCCCTCCCCCACGCAAGCCGGTCCCCCCAGCAGCGGGACGAATGAACCACTCAAAACGCCATAGACATCAATCAGGCCAGACGATCTCACCAGCGGCCAATAGCTTCTGCTGCAGGAAAACACGCTGCACGGGGGGTGAAAAATCCGGCCCATTGGGGGGAGGAGGGGGGAGGGGGTGGTTGTCAATGGCAACAATGGTGATGCTGATGGAAAATCTCTTTAAATGAGAATCTCGGCAGCAAGATCGCATTCTGTGATTTTCCCCGCCCCTCGCCAGTGACGTAACCTCATTTGAATCTATTTTAATAAAATTGCATCTACTTAAAAGGCTTCCCTGCCATATGATCCCCCACATTAAAATTCCCCGTTACAGTGCTAATCTGGCAGTGCCAACCTGTGCCAGGGGGTTGTGCCAGTGCACTGCCAATGCATGTCTCTATCTCTCCCCCAGGGGCTATACTTAGCTTTGCTTCGGCAAGGTTTGATATTCAGTGAGAGCGGGAGGGGGGGGGGGGGTGGATCATGTGGCGGGACTGGCTCATCATATTCAAATTTATTTAAATTCACTCAAATGAGGATCTCGCCATTTGTTAGTGTGAACTTTGTGACATCACCGGCGAAGGGTGTGGAAAATCGGGAAATGCAAAGTCTCCGGAAAAAATTATGTTTCCCGATTCCCTCTGGATATTCTGCCTGCGACGCCGTTCTCTCTGAAGGCAAGCGTGGGCAGAAAATCTCCCCCATTATCTTGGAATAGCATTTCGGCATAGTACCTCAAATCTGGAACTCTCAGGACTGAGGCCGTGCCAGGTTTTGGATATTGCCTCTTTTCAGGTCTGCTTTTTCAGGCCATGGGCAGTTTGGGTCAAATTGGGTTGGGTGAGGTCAGGAGCAGCTTGGAGCAGAGGATAGTGTGACGCACAAAGCAGCGTAGGTGGTGACTAGTCCAGAGCCACACTGCGCCAATGTAGCACCTAGCAAAATTGTCCATGTGACTTATTTTTTTAATTTCACCCAATTAAAATTGATGCATGGAACATTACAAGCATGTGTGATTTTTGGACACTATCGGTTTTCAGGTAGCCAGGTTTGAGGTACTCTACCTGTATTTGCCGAGCAAGATTAGGCTAAAAAATGTTGGATCTAAATAAGGCCCTGAGGCCTGATTGTACCCAGAGTTAGAAAGTCAGATTGTATCAAAGTTCACAGATAAATTGAGGAGAGTTAAAGGTCACCAGGGATCTTTGGAGGAAAAGGAAATAAATGATGTAGCAACGTGAGCAAGAATAGAATCATAGAATTTACAGTGTAGAAGGAGGATATTCGGCCCATCGAGCCCGCAATAGCCCGTGGAAATAGCACCCCACCCAAGCCCACACCTCCACCCTATCCCCGTAATCCAGTAACCCCTCCTAACCTTTTTGAACACTAAAGACAATTCAGCATGGCTAATCCACCTAACCTGCACATCTTTGGACTGTGGGAGGAAACCGGAACACCCGGAGGAAACCCACGCAGACACGGGGAGAAAGTGCAAACTCCGAACAGACAGTGACCCAAGCCGGGAATTGAATCTGGGACCCTGAAGCTGTGAAACAACTGTGCTAACCACTGTGCTACCATGCCCCCTTTTTGTGCCAAATACAGTTACAGCTTTGGAAGGTTATTGGGAGGGAAGGACATCAGGAAAAATAAGAATAAGAATAAATTGCTTTAAGGTGCACACAGTGTACAAGGAGTTAAGTGATGTAATCTCAATAGTGTTCAGTCCAAGATAAGAAATTATGATAGGGCACTACTTCACTGTTGAATAACGAGGTGTGTGGGGAAGATTAGGTTAATTGGCAGTTTCATGTTGACCAGGCGTCTGGTGAATGATGCTGTGGAGTCTTTCCACTATTCATTGAAGGATTTGGCAAAGCATCTTCAGTAGTTCCCTGTATTATCGTAATAGAGTGGACAATCATTGGGCTCACAGACAAAAAGGTGACATGATGCCACAAGACAGAAGCATCAGATAAATGAGATTCGAGATCCTTCCCGATCTGGCTTGAGCAGGATCACTGGCTGTCGTTCCCATTTGGGGAGATGGTGAAAGGAGAACAGAATTAATTGACAATCAGGATGGGGTTTCTCAGGAAATATTGAAATGTGCTCTAAGATTTGGTTGCATTCAAATCAAGAACTGACCATGAAATTGTATGATGATGATAAACGAGATTAGATAGATAACACAGAATGAGATTGAAAGAAGATCACTTCTAATATAATTGCTCTGACTGTTCACTGTTCCTCATGGATGCAACTTGGACTTAATTTCTGACGATCAGTATGATCTGCCTTGCATTTAAGAGGCAGGTAGGTGGATGTTGTGATGGTGTGGCCTGACTGGCTGTCAGCATCGATACGCTAAGATGGACTAAATCGCCTTCCTTATCTTTATCCAGCCCTGGGTGAGAATATTTCCCTGTCAGGTAGGGGGCAATATATTGCCTCATGCTGATGATGTAAAACGAGCATTTGCCAATTGGTTCTGAGCATATTTTTGATTTGTTCTTGGTATGTGGGCATCACTGGTAAAACTGGCATGTATTGGCCGTCCTCAGCTGCCCTGACAGCTGTGTCTTGCTCAGCCACTTTGAAAGGCAGTTGAGAGTCAACCATGGGGCAGCACGGTAGCATTGTGAATAGCACAATTGCTTCACAGCACCAGGGTCCCAGGTC
Organism: Scyliorhinus canicula; assembly: GCF_902713615.1. Taxonomy (NCBI): domain Eukaryota; kingdom Metazoa; phylum Chordata; class Chondrichthyes; order Carcharhiniformes; family Scyliorhinidae; genus Scyliorhinus; species Scyliorhinus canicula. The sequence goes on from NC_052146.1 coordinate 95,392,807, forward strand.
CGATTCCAGCTTGGGTCACTGTCTCTGTGGAGTTTGCATATCCTCCCCGTGTGTGCGTGGGTTTCCTCCAGGTGCTCCGGTTTCCTCCCACAGTCCAAAGATGTGCAGGTTAGGTGGATTGGCCATGATAAATTGCCCTTAGTGTCCAAAATTGCCCTTAGTGTTGGGTAGAGTTACTGGGTTAAGGGGATAGGGTGGAGGTGTTGATCTTGGGCAGGGTGCTCTTTCCAAGAGCCGGTGCAGACTCGATGGGCCGAATGGCCTCCTTCTGCACTGTAAATTCTATGATCTATGATGTCAATGTGGGCTTGGAAACACATAAAGATCAGAGGGTGGGTTTTCCTTGCCCTTCCTGCTGGCTCCCCAACGGTGGTACGGGCGACCCACACAAAGTGGCGTAGAAATCGGCAGGACCGGAAGATCTCACTGGTGGCCAATAGCGAGCCAGCTCCACCGCTGGAAAAGACGACCTTTGGTGGGGGGTGTTGAAGATACCGCCCAAACTGGGTAAAGACGAGATTTACATTTATACTCTCTGGATTACGAGTGTTGAAAAGCTTGGCCTAAACAGAATCTGTTTTTTATTTACACACTAGTTCCCTGGTTTGTTGACATTGTAAATGCAAACACTCAGTTTATCAACTGACATTGACAAATTCCAAAATGCTAATTAGGCTGTGAGTAAACCACCCACTGCCATCACACCACATTATCCAGTAAACTTGTCATTAGAGTAAATACATAGTTGGCAAGGTTTGTCTCCCTGCAAGTCAGGGTTTCTCCCTTGTATCTCACTGGTAGCCCTCAGTCAGAAAGTTGTGGATTCAAGTCAGAATCAGGAGGCTTGCGTACATAATCTCAATGGGCACTCCCGCGCACTGCTGAGGGAAGTGTTCTCTGTTGGAGTCGTTAAATGGAGTTTGGATGAGAAGCTAAATGGAGGTCCCACTGGCACTCTCAAGTATACACAAAAGATCCCATGGCAGTATTTCAAAGGGGAGCCTTTGTCAGCGTTTATTCCTTAATTAGCTCTTAAAGCATTATCATATTGCTGTTTGTGGGACTGGCTGTGCACAAATTGGCTGCTGCGTCCCTGCGCTGCCATAGTGACGATTAACATTATGTGTTTCATGTGCAAAGGACACCCAAATCAACAACACCAATATTTAATAGTTTCCTACCATTTTAGAGATATTCTGGGTGCAATTCAGCAGCATCGCCGCACCTAACTTAATGTCGGGGCGAGGTGTTGAATCTCACGAGAGGCCTCTCGCGAGATCTGTGACATTCAAAACACTTTGCGAGATTTAACAAAATCTCATGAGATGTTGTGATCTGGACCTCGCTCTCTCTGTTTTCTGTCCTTCACCAATCCTCTATTCATTCAAATATATTAACCCTGACATCCACTGGTTCTCATTTATTTAACCTATCAGTGACATCCTCAAAAAATAAATAGGATTGTCAAACATGATTTTCCTGTCGTTAAAACATTATGGGCCAGATTCTCCGATTCTGAGGCTAAGTGTGGAGGATCCGTGATGTTTTACGTGGAACAAAATTGGCGTCGCCCTGTCACCGATGCTACGACTGGTGAGGGGCTAGCAGCTGCACCAACTAAAACTCCCGGCCTCCACAAAATAAATGGCCAGAGAATGGCCGGCTCCATGGCCGTGTATGCACACGGTGACGACCTGCAGCATATTACCGGCCGTGAGTGGACCCGAACTGTCAGAGAGTGTCCCTCTGGACACCGCCTCGCCGCCTCCTGGCTACCACCCACCAGTACCCCCCAGCCCTCGCGGAAGTCCCCCCGGCCAGTAGCACGGCTCCCGCCCGACAGTGGCGGCGCTGGACACCGTCCGCAGCCGCCACGCGAGCTTCCCGCACCGCTGGAACCATGAGTGAACCGCTCCGTCGTGAACTCGGCCCATCGGGGACGAAGCATTGGGGGAGGGCCTTCAGGTGACGTATTGCGGCCATCCCAACGGCGTATGCCGCATGCCGAAATGACACCATTTCGGAGTGGGTGGAGCATGCAAATCCTGCGTCAAACAGGCGTTGCCCATAATTTTGTCGTAAAAAGGGATTCTCCACCCGGTCCGATTATGAAATCAGAGTCGAGGAACGGAGAATCCAGCCCAAATTCACTCTGCCTAATCATTTTATGATTTTCTATGGGCGGCACGCTGGTGCAGTAGTTAGCACTGCTGCCTCACGGCGCCAAGGACTCGGGTTCGATCCCGGCACCGGTTCACTGTCCGTGTGGAGTTTGCACATCCTCGCCGTGTCTGTCAGAGTCTGCCAGGGTCTCACCCCCACAACCCAAAGATGTGCAGGGTAGGTGGATTGGCCACGTTAAATTGCACCAGCACCGTTGACAGAGATTGGCTGGGACTCAGTTTCATCAATTTGGCTGGTGGCCAATAAATTGATCGAAAGGCTGTGCTCTGCCTGGTAACAGATGGTGATTGGATCTGATCCCACTGGAATGCTTTTCAGAGCTCCAAGGGTTGAGTCTGGTTTCAGTTTTGGTCTTGGCAGCCCAAGGAATGGACAATCACCTGATGCAAAGACGCCTTTGCCTTTCATATACATTTCTCCCCTTTTCCACCACTCTGTGTTTGTCTGTCTGGTATGTGTGTTAACTGGATGGGAAGCAAGTTAAAGTAGGAGTTAGGTACTTATTAATATTCAACCAACTGTATTTGCTGTGTATTTCATTTTGGTTCTCTTTATAAATAAACAGTAATTATGTTTAAACTTACAAAACTGGTGACTGTAATTGTTGGGCAGCCAAGGGCCCAAGACATTGGGAATTTTTATAAGAATTATTTGTTAATTCACTTCTGTTGTGACTCCGGGACGAATGGGGCTGGTACTGACCATGCACTTGCCACAGGTGTCGTCACACTTTACGTTCCGCACTTACATCAGGGCCGGGATTCTCCCCTACCCGGCGGGGCAGGGGGTCCCGGCGGGACGGAGTGGCGTGAATCACTCCGGCGTCGAGCCTCCCCAAAGGTGCGGAATTCTCCGCACCTTTAGGGGCTAGGCCCGCACCGGAGTGGCTTCCACTCCGCCGGCCGGCGCGAACGGCCTTTGACGCCCTGCCAGCCGGGGCTGAAAGGCCTTCGCCGGCCAGCGGAAGTCCGCGCATGCACCAGTGCATCAGCGGCTGCTGACGTCATACCGGCGCATGCACAGGGGAGGGGGTCCCTTCCGCCCCAGCCATGGTGAATGCCATGACGGGGCGGAAGAAAAAGAGTGCCCCCACGGCACAGGCCCGCCCGCCGATCGGTGGGCCCCGATCGCGGGCCAGGCCACTGTGGGGGCACCCTCCAGGGTCAGATCGCCCCGCGGCCCCCCCCCCGGACCCCAAAGCCCGCCCGCGCTGCCAATCCCGCCGGTACCAGAGGTGGTTTAAACCACGCCAGCGGGAAAGGCCTGTCAGCGGCGGGACTTCGGCCCATCACGGGCCAGAGAATCGCTGCAGGGGGCCCGCCGACTGGCGGGGCACAATTCCCGCCCCCGCCGAATCTCGGGGGGCAGAGTATTCGGGACACGGCGGGGGCGGGATTGTCGCTGGCCCCGGGCGATTCTCAGACCCCCAGGGGGGTCGGAGAATTCCGCCCCAGATCTTTATTTTTGGGTTGTGTTTTGTGTCTTCTAAGGTGAAGACAGACAAATAATATTTGTTTAATGTCTCTGCCATTTCCTTAACTCCCCCCTCATTACAATTTATCATGCCCCAGATTCGCAGGGGCCCACATTTACTTCCACTAATCTCTTTTTACATGCTTGTAGAAGCCTTTACAACTTTCTATATTTCTTACTTTTTTTTTAACTTTCCTGTTCTGCTTTCTCCCTCTATTGCAATTTTTTGGTCATCCTTTGCTGGTTTCTAAAGTTCTCCCAAACCTTAGGCTTACTATTCATCTTGCCAATACAACACGCCTGTTTTCTTTAATCTACTGCTATCCTTAGCCTCTTTAGTTTGTCATGGATGTCTCCCTTTTCCCATTTTTAAATTGTTCAATAGAATGTATATATGAAATGTTTATTTAAATGTTCATCATTGCTTACGCAATGCACATACTTTTTAATCTAATTTCCTGATCTACCTTCACCTCCCATTTGTATGGATATGGTTTTATTTAAGTTTGGCACTCTCATTTTGAATGTAAAAAATTTTATGTAAGATTTTTTTAAATTCAGAGTAGAGACAAGCATTTGGGGCATTCAAAGCGCAACTGATGCTGTAAAGCAAGAGTTGGAGATGAGCTTCAGTGGACCACATAATATTTTCTTGTCCTTGTTTCTTGGCCTTGACAGTAAACATAAGGAACTAATAGGGAAAGAAAAGACAGAAAATACAAAGGGAAGTGTCAGGACACATAGCATGAGGTATTAGGAGAACAACAGGAATTGAAACACTACAAACATCAGCATAGCAAGAAGAGACAGTGGGCCACCACTCTTCCTGTCCCACGAAGCAGTTGACATGATGCGGTGGCGGTAGGGTCATTGATTTCTCCCACAATCCCCTTGAGCACACCATTCTCCACTCTGATTGTGGTATGATCCTGCTCTATTTTGCACAGGCTAATTTGATAAAAAATATTATTTATTTCATCCAATGATCGATGATTGTGGAACTCTGAGGACACCCCTATGCATTTTCTCTCCATCGCTCTCTCTGTAAAATTCATAATTTCCATTGGTTGAGAAAGCTATAACAAACGGTCTTCGTCTTAAAATTAGTGCAAAGTCATTCAGTGATGAAATTGGAAAACATTTTTCCACATTAATGGCAATGGAAATTTTGAAATCTTTCCCCCAAAATGCTATGGATGGTGGAGGTCAATAAAAACTTCCAAGACAGAAACTGATAATTTTTTTCAAGTTAGGATCAAGGGAGAGGTTAAAGATGGACAAGTGAGGTTGATGTATAGATCAGCCAGGATCTGATTACACAGATACATACATAGAAGATAGGCGCAGGAGGAAGCATTTTGGCCCTTCGAGCCTGCTCTGCCATTCATCACGATCATGGCTGATCATCCAACTCAATATCTTAATCCTGCTTTCTCCTCATAGCCTTTGATCCCATTCTCCCCAAGTGCTATATCCAGCCGCCTCTTGAATATATTCAAAGTTTTAGCATCAACTACATCCTGTGGTAATAAATTCTACAGGCTCACCAGTCTTTGGGTGAAGAAATGTCTCATCTCTGTCCGAAATAGTTTACCCTGAATCCTCAGACTGTGACCCCTGGTTCTGGACACACCTATCATTGGTAACATCTTCCCTGCATTAATCTGTCTAGTCCCGTTAAATGAAATCCTCCCTCATTCTTCTGAACTCCAACGGGAACAATCCCAACCTAATCAATCTCTCCTCATATGACAGGCCAGCCATCCCTGGAGTCAGTCTGGTAAACCTTCACTGCCCTCCCTTGAGACTAAGAACATCCTTCCTCAGAGAAGGAGACTAAAACTCCACACAATGCTCCAGGTGTGGCCTCACTAAGGCCCTGTATAATTGCAGCAACACATCCCTGCTTCTATACTTGAAACCTCTTGCAATGAAGGCCAACATACCATTAGCCTTCTTTACCGCCTGCTGCACCTGCATGCTTACCTTCAGCGACTGGTGCACAAGGACACTAGGTCCCACTGCACACTCCCCTCTCCCAATTTACAACCATTCAGGTAGTAATCTGCCTTCCTGTTTTTGCTTCCAAAGTGAATAACCTCACACTTATACAAATTATACTGCATTTGCCATTGGTTTGCCCACTCGCCCAACCTGTTCAGATCATGCTGTAGGACCCCTGCATCCTCATCACAATTCACCCTCCCACCTAACTTGGTATCATCTGCAAACTTTGAGATGTTACATTTTGTTCCCTCATCCAAATCATTAATATATATTGTGAATAGCTGGGGTCCCAGCCCCGATCCCTGTGGAACCCCACTAGTTACTGCCTGCCAATTTGAAAATGACCCATTAATCCCTACTCTTTGTTTCCTCTCTGCCAACCAGTTTTCTATCCACCTCAATATATCTCCCCCAATCCCATGCGCTTTAATTTTGCACAATAACCTCTTATGCGGGACTTGAATGGTGGAATAGGCTGGAGGGGCCAAGTGGCCTTCTTCCATAGAATCCCTACAGTGCAGAAGGAGACCATTCAACCCATTGAGTTTGCACCAACCCTCCAAATGAGCACCCTACCCTAGGCCCACTCCCCTGCGTATACCCATAACACCACCTAACCTACATATATGTGAGAGAAAACTGGAGCACCTGGACAAAACCCATGCAGACACGGGGTGAAAGTGCAAACTCTACACAGTCACCAAGGTCGGAATTGAACCCGGTTCCCTGGCGCTGTGAGGCAGCAGTGCTAACCACTGGGTGACATGGTAGCACAGTGGGTAGTGCAGTTGGTTCACAGCTCCAGGGTTCCCGGTTCGATTCCTGGCTTGAGTCGCTGTCCGTGCGGAGTCTGCACGTTCTCCCCGTGTGTGCATGGGTTTCCTCCGGGTGCTCTGGTTTCTTCCCACTGTCCAAAGATGTGCAGGTTAGGTGGATTGGCCATGCTAATACCATGCTCTCAAATACTGCCTACATAGGGTAAAACAAACATTTAATCAAAAAACATATATTTTGGGAAAGAGAATATCCCACAGAGTTTAATGGTTATTCATCTAAAGATAAAAGAGGTATTTGAATTTTGGAAACTTTTAAACTTGTGGCTGAAAACATGTTTGTGTTACATTTCTTACCTTCTTGATCATTGCCTCAGTGATTCTCTGGTACTTTTCTATTCCTTTTGGATTCTGCTCCGTAACATCTTGTGCAATCATGTCTGTTCCATTGTCTCTTACCTTTTAACCCCTCGATCCATGCTGCAATTTTTAGGCACTTTGAAAAAAACATTCCCCACGTGAAAAACGCCACAGCTGAGCTGCAAAATGCCAGTTCGCCCACTCCAGAGGATACCTGAGCTCTTCAGTCAATCATTAAAGTCAGGAGGCTGGCCACTAAAAGACCAGCTCCCACATTTTTGGAGAGCACCCTCACTCGATTGCTGGATGCCATGGAGGAAAGACAGGGCTACAATCTACCCACTGGTTGGCAGGGGGCCCACCAAACCTACTTGGATGGAAGGTGGCAGCACTGGTCAGGGCCAGCAGCCTGACCAAGAGGACAAGGGTTTAATTTAAGAAAAAAAATTAAATTACCTAATATGTTCTGTAAGGGTAAGTGCCCCATGTCTCCCCTCGGCACTCCACCCTTCAGTCAACCTCTGGAATGTCACCGTGAACTCACATGACGGCATTTGCTGGTTCCCAACACCCGACATCCCAGCATCACCCTCAAAGCCCCCTCACTGGCATTCCTCATCAGACCCTTTCCCTGCTTTGGCACAGTGCCCACACATGCCAATTATTGTCTGACCCGCCAGTTGTCCGGCTCACTTAATCCCCTGAATGCCATTTCTTGACTTTGAGCTATTTTAAGTTCCAAATAATTAAATTAAAGAAAACAAATTTGGGGACAAATCAAAAGGGGCTGCTCCTTAAAGGAGCCGCTCCTTAACGGGGCACTGCCCAAACTAAATCAAAGGTCAGCTGAAACTTAAAGACTCAAACCAAAATGAGATTAAAAGGATATATAAAGGATCCCAGACCCTGCGGTGCCTACTGGATATGGAAGGACATTATGGTGCCAGGGGACACCGTATGCTTCCCCTCCAGGGATCCTGGCCACGGATTAAGCCGTGGAAGAGGAGCAGATGATCTGCTTGACCCGCGGCCTGGACCTGTTGATAGCAGGTTTCACCAGGCCCAGGAGCAGGTTCATGAGGAGGGGCAGCCTCTCAGTACCGGGTGGTACCTTCACTTTGAGACTGTGGGGAGCTGATGTTGTGAAGGATTAACTCTTGGGCAGCACGGTCGGTGATACAGTGGTTAGCACTGCTATCTCACAGCTCAGAGACCAGAATTCGATTCTGGCCTTGGGTGACTGTCTGGAACTTGCACGTTCTCCTCATGTCTGCGTGGGCTTCCTCCGGCAGCTCTGGTATCTCCCACAGTTCAAAGTTGTGCAGGTTCGGTGGGGTTATGGGGAGCGGCACAGACTGCAGACACACATAGTACAGACCGCACACTCTCACAGCACAGACTGCAGACTCTCAGCACAGACTGCTCACTCACACAGCACAGACTGCACACTCGCACAGCACGCACTGGAGACTCAGACTGTCATGATATCACGGTTGTGTTGCAATTCACCAACTGACCACTCAAAGTCTCATTAGTATATAAGTGAATATTAGAGGCAGATGACCTGAGACTGACTAGGGAGCCGGGAAGCGAGGTTGCTTGTGCTTGTTCATGCAAACTCTCAGTGTATCTGAACCTGCGCCTGAGGGTGGCGACGAGGGGATTTTCTCAGTAACTGCATTGCACTGTTAATGTCAGCCTATTTGTGACACTAATAAAGATAATTATTTTTATCATCTTCAAATTACTCCCTTAAAACTTTTTACTATCTTCATTGTTTGCAATTATAAACATATTAAACACAGCAAGTGCTTCGAGCCCTGCCGCTGTTCGGAACATCAGTACCTTACGCAAGTCTGATTGATCTCCTAAATTTACTGCAGTAAGAAACAGATTAAATTGTTGTTTAAACACATGCCAGTTGCTGTCCACATTACCATGAAATCTGAGACTCACTGGTGGCTTCCACGACTCCATGTAGCTCATTTGTGCAGTCTGCAAAATCTTCAACCTCTGTGGACCTTGTGGCAAGCTTGTTTTCTTTCCCCTCAGTGTTTAATATCATTATGCCCTGGTAAAATGTAATGTACTTGTCGGATGGTCTTATTTATATTACAAGAACACTTGTAGCTTAAGCTATGAATTATTTATTAACTTTAACCGTGGGTCAAATATACACAAAACAACAGATGAATAAAAGTATGAACATGCACGGGCAACCTCTCTCCCAGCTCTCTAGTCAGTCTTGCACCCCCAAAAAGAATGTAATTTATGAACACTACGGCCAGGATTCTCCCTTCTGGGGATGAAGTACCCACGCCGGCGGGAAAACCTGCGCCAACCACTCTGGCATCAACAGCCCCCGAAATTGTGGAATTCTCCGCACGTTCGGGGGTTAGGTGGACACCGGAGGGGTTGGCGCTGCTCCAGCTAGCGCTAAATGGCTGGCATGATCTCGTGCAAGCGTGGAACCACCGGCGTGATTCTGTGCATGCGCAGACCGGCTGCCGTATTTTGGCGCATGGCCATGGCAGAGCCCTACAGGGACCAGCGTGGAAGAAGGGAATGCCCCCACGGACCAAGCACGCCATCAAATCGGTGGGCCCCGGTTGCGGGCCAGGCTACCGTGGGAGAACCCCCCGGGGTCGGATCCGCTCGTGCCCCCCACCCCCCCTGAGGACCACCAATGCCGACTTACCTGCCAGGTCCCGTCGGTATGCGAGTTGAGTGATTCACTCCGGTGGGACTGACCAAAAATGGATGGCCGCTCGTCCCATCGGGGTCCGGAGAATCGCCGGGAGTGCCGCTGCCAACGTCCCCCGACCGGCGTGGCGCGATTCCCGGCCCCACCCGAAAAACGGCACCAGAGAATACGGCCGCCGGCGTCGGGGCGGGATGCGCACCGCCCCGCGGGGATTCTCCAACCCGGCGGGGGTCGGAGAATCCCGCTCTATGTATTTAGATCACTTTTGCGGGAGACAGAAGAGTCCATAGATCATTTCATCACTGATTTAAAGTTAAAAGCTCAAATCTAATTTTTCTGCGGTGGAATCTTCCATGATTCAGGGCCAACGTGTGTTTGGTGTGAATGAAAATAAGCTGAGGGAATCGGAACTGTCTTTGGAATAAACAGTGAAGATTTGTCAGGCTCATGAGCTAGCAGCACAGCATTCCAAAATGTTTCTCAGTAATGGTGGTGTCTTCTTGGGGGAAAGCACTCCAGTTGCCGCTCTTTTTTCAAAATGGCGGGAAACTGAAAAAAAAAAGGTGGGAAGTTCCTGCAGCTCCTCGCACACCAACAAACAGGTTAAAGATCAGGACAAAGTATTTCTGTGTAAAAGATGAGGTCAAAGGCAAAAATTAAGGCAGTGTCCCGCGTTTGGCAAGTTTTGTTCCAGTTGCAAAGGATAAAAATCACTTTGCTTAAAATTGATACTCTCAGCAACCTCTTCCCCATCTCCCCAGTCAGTCTCACATTCACTCTGACATTCACTTACATACTAATGAGACTCCTAGTGGTCAGTCGGTGAATTACAACACAACCATGATATCGCTCTGCAGACTGCATACTCACTCAGCACAGACTGCACACTCACAATATACAGACTGCACGCTCACACAACAGAGACTGCATGCTCACACAGCACAGAATCCACTGAAAGCAAAAGGTATAAAGACTGCCATCTTCCCTCAGCTGCCCTTCGCCTGCTCTTTGGATCTCTTGCAGGTTAGCAACGCTAAGGTTGATGTGCCTGCGTTCACAGGCAAGGAGAGCAGTTCCCCCTCCATCTTTGTAATGCCTGACTTCCCCCCTACCTCATCTCATCTTGTGCAAGGGTATTACAACATTAATAATCAAGAGGACAAAGATGGCAGTGTTTACACCTTTTGCTTTCAGTGCATTCTGTGCTATGTGAGCGTGCAGTCCATGTTTAAAGCACATCTAAAGAGTCTAGTTGCTGCCTGACTCGTGACATTGAGCTTAAATCAGACCTAGATTGCCGAGAGATATTTTAATTTACCTGCAGTCTGATCCCAAGCGAGCACCACCTTAGGGTACGCCATTAATATTGGAAGGTTTTTGATTGAAGTGCAATTGTCACACCTCTGGGGAAGGTGAAACGGTCACCGATTGTCATAATTGTTCAGTGCACCAAATTTACTTCAAATCGAAACAACATGATGCAGGATAATTCTTTTGATATTGTTATTCGAAAGATTTTTTAACAGTATGACTTTGATAAAGCATTGGTTTAGTTACTTTTAAAACTGAAACGCTGAACTATTACGCGTTTTATAGCCTTAACAACACTTACTTGCATTTACCTAGTGTCTTTAATGCAGTAAAATACCTCAATCGAAATTGATAACGTGCTGTATAAGGAAATATGAGAACCGGTCGATCAAAGTGATAGGTTTTAAGAAGCGTGTTAAAGGAAAAGAGAGGCAAAGAAATTTCAGAAGGGAATTCCAGATGTTATAGGGCCGGGTCAGCTGAAGACATGTCTGTCAATGGTGGGGGAAAGGAAACCAAGTTTGCACAAGACCAAAATTAGAGGTGCACAGAGATCTCAAAGGAGTGGAGAGCTGGAGGGAGTTACAGACACAAAGACAAGGAGCTAGATGTCAGGACCACTCTAAAACTGACTGGTAGGGAACTAGATCCGAACGGAAAAGATTAATTTCAGTTTTTGATTTGTTGGTAGCACTTTCACTTATGGACTTGGGTTTAAATCGAGGCAGACTCTTCAGTGCAATATTGAGTGGATGCAATATTATCTTTCCAATGAGATGTTAAACTAAGACCAGTTTAACACTATCCTCTCCAACAGAAGCAGTTCATTTGGCTTTTCATTCATTTGTTACTGATGGAACATTGCGTGTACAAATTGACTGCTGTGCTTGCCTATATATCAACAGTTATGACATCGGTGCTATGGAGGATAAGGTTGAATCCATTTGGGTGCAAATCAGGAATAGCAAGGCGACAAAGTCATTGATAGGAGTAGTCTATAGGCCACCAAATAGTAACATTATGGTGGGGCAGGCAAAAAGCAAAGAACTAACTGATGCATGTAGAAATGGTACAGCAGTTATCATGGGGGCAGGGCCAGCTCAAGGCACCGGCAACTCGGGCAGTCGCCCGGGGCGCCATGTGCTAGGGGGCGCCAGAGACTCGGGTCCCGCGCATGCGCAGTTGGGCCGGTGCCAACCAGCGCATGCGCGGTGGCCGCCCTCCCCCAGGCCGGCCCCCCCTCGGTCCGCCCCCCCCCCCCCGGTCCGCCCCCCCCTCGGGTCCGTCCCCCCCTCGGGTCCGCCCCCCCCGCTCCCCCTTCGGGTCCCCCCCCCGGGTCTGACCCCCCCTCTCGGCCCCCCCCCCCCCGGGTCCGCGCCCCCCCTCTCGGCCCCGGCCCCCCCCCCCCTCGGCCCCACCCCCCTCTCGGCCCCGCCCCCCCTCTCGGCCCCCCCTCTCGCGCCCCCCCTCTCGGCCCCGCCCCGCCCCCTCTCACCCCCCCCCCCAAGGGCGCCGAAGTTCAGCTTGCCCGGGGCACCAGCAACCCTAGGGCCGGCGCTGCATGGGGGATTTTAATCTACATGTCGATTGGTTTAACCAGGTCGGTCAAGGCAGCCTTGAGGAGGAGGTTATAGAATGTATCCGCGATAGTTTCCTGGACCAGTATGTAACGGAACCTACAACGGAACAAGCGGTCCTAGATCTGGTCCTGTGAAATGAGACAGGATTGATTAATGATCTCATAGTTAGGGATCCTCTCGGAAGGAGCAATCACAATATGGTGGAATTTAAAATACAGATGGAGGGTGAGAAGGTAAAATCAAACACTAGTGTTTTATGCTTAAACAAAGGAGATTGCAATGGGATGAGAGAAGAGCTAGGTAAGGTAAACTGGGAACAAAGACTTTATGGTGAAACAGTTGAGGAACAGTGGAGAACCTTCCAAGCGATTTTTCACAGTGCCCAGCAAAGGTTTGTACCAACAAAAAGGAAGGACAGTAGAAAGAGGGAAAATCGACCGTGGATATCTAAGGAAATAAGGGAGAGTATCAAATTGAAGGAAAAAGCATACAAAGTGGCAAAGATTAGTGGGAGACTAGAGGACTGAGAAATCTTTAGGGGGCAACAGAAAGCTATTAAAAAAGCTATAAAGAAGAGTAAGATAGAGTATGAGAGTAAACTTGCTCAGAATATAAAAACAGAAAGTAAAAGTTTCTACAAATATATAAAACAAAAAAGAGTGGCTAAGGTAAATATTGGGCCTTTAGAGGATGAGAAGGGAGATTTAATAATGGGAGATGAGGAAATGGCTGAGGAACTGAACAGGTTTTTTTGGGTCGGTCTTCACAGTGGAAGACACAAATAACATGCCAGTGACTAATAGAAATGAGGCTATGACAGGTGAGGACCTGAGGGGCAGCATGGTAGCATTGTGGATAGCACAATTGCTTCACAGCTCCAGGGTCCCAGGTTCAATTCCAGTTTGGGTCACTGTCTTTGCGGAGTCTGCACATCCTCCCCGTGTGTGCGTGGGTTTCCTCCGGGTGCTCCGGTTTCCTCCCAAAGTCCAAAGATGCGCAGGTTAGGTGGATTGGCCACGATAAATTGCCCTTAGTGTCCAAAATTGCCCTTAGTGTTGGGTAGAGTTACTGGGTTAAGGGGATAGGGTGGAGGTGTTGATCTTGGGTAGGGTGCTCTTTCCAAGAGCCGGTGCAGACTCGATGGGCCGAATGGCCTCCTTCTGCACTGTAAATTCTATGATAATATTTCAATGACCTTGAGATGATTGTTCTCACTAAGGAGGTAGTGATGGGCAAGCTAATGGGGCTAAAGGTAGACAAGTCTCCTGGCCCTGATGGAATACATCCTTGAGTGCTAAAAGAGATGGGTAGGGAAATTGCAAATGCTCTAGTGATAATTTACCAAAATTCACTAGACTCTGGGGTGGTCCCGGCGGATTGGTAATTAGCAAACGTGACACCATTGTTTAAAAAAGGACGTAGGCAGAAAGCGGGTAATTATAGGCCAGTGAGCTTAACTTCGGTAGTAGAGAAGATGCTAGAATCTATCATCAAAGAAGAAATAGCGAGGCATTTGGATGGAAATTGTCCCATTGGGCAGACGCAGCATGGGTTCATGAAGGGCAGGTCATGCCTAACAAATTTAGTGGAATTTTTTGAGGACATTACCAGAGTGGTAGATAACGGGGAGCCAATGGATGTGGTATATCTGGATTTCCAGAAAGCCTTTGACAAGATGCCACACAAAAGGTTGCTGCATAAGATAAAGATGCATGGCATTAAGGGTAAAGTAGTAGCATGGATAGAGGATTGGTTAATTAATAGAAAGCAAAGATTAATGGGTGTTTCTCTGGTTGGCAATCAATAGCTAGTAGTGTCCCTCAGGGATCAGTGTTGGGCCACAATTGTTCACAATTTACATAGATGGTTTGGAGTTGGGGACCAAGGGCAATGTGTCCAAGTTTGCAGATGACACTAAGATGAGTGGTAAAGCGAAAAGTGCAGAGGATACTGGAAGTCTGCAAGGGATTGGGATAGGTTAAGTGAATGGGCTAGGGTCTGGCAGATGGAATACAATGTTCACAAATGTGAGGTTTTCCATTTTGGTAGGAATAACAGCAAAAGGGATTATTGTTTAAATGCTAAAATATTAAAACATGCTGCTGTGCAGAGACCTGGGTATGCTCGTGCATGAGTCGCAAAAAGTTGGTTTACAGGTGCAACAGGTGATTAAGAAAGCGAATGGAATTTTGTCCTTCATTGCTAGAGGGATGGAGTTTAAGACTAGGGAGGTTATGCTGCAATTGTATAAGGTGTTAGTGAGGCCACACCTGGAGTATTGTGTTCAGTTTTGGTCTCCTTACCTGAGAAAGGACGTACTGGTGCTGGAGGGTGTGCAGAGGAGATTCACTAGGTTAATTCCAGAGCTGAAGGGGTTGGATTACGAGGAGAGGTTGAGTAGACTGGGACTGTACTCGTTGGAATTTAGAAGGACGAGGGGGGATCTTATAGAAACATATAAAATTATGAAGGGAATAGATAGGATAGATGCGGGCAGGTTGTTTCCACTGGCGGGTGAAAGCAGAACTAGGGGGCATAGCCTCAAAATAAGGGGAAGTAGATTTAGGACTGAGTTTAGGAGGAACTTCTTCACCCAAAGGGTTGTGAATCTATGGAATTCCTTGCCCAGTGAAGCAGTTGAGGCTGCTTCATTAAATGTTTTTAAGATAAAGATAGATAGTTTTTTGAAGAATAAAGGGATTAAGGGTTATGGTGTTCGGGCCGGAAAGTGGAGCTGAGTCCACAAAAGATTAGCCATGATCTCATTGAATGGTGGAGCAGGCTCGAGGGGCCATATAGCCTACTCCTGCTCCTAGTTCTTATGTTCTTATGTACTGCACTTCAACAGTAACTCATTGACTGGAAAGCTACATAAATGGCAGTTCCTTCCTGTCTTTTAATAATATTTTATTAAGGTATTTGAAAATTTTCATAATATTTACATAAACAATGACATCAACGTGGTGATATAAACATCACCCCCGCTCCCCCCCCCCCCCCCCCCCCCCCCCCCCCCAGCCCAATCTTTATGCACCTCAACCAAACAACAACCTTTGGAATACTGCATCCGCTGACATTTTAATTTTCCCCGAGAAAGTCAGCGAATGGCTGCCATCTCCGGGAGAACCCTAATATTGACCCTCTGAAGGCAAACTTAATTTTCTCGAGACTGAGAAACCCAGCCATGTCACTAACCCAGGTCTCTACACTCGGGGGCTTGGAGTCCCTCCACATTAACAAGATCCGTCTCCGGGCTACCATGGAAGCAAAGGCCAAGACGTTGGCTTCCTTTGCCTCCTGAACTCCCGGATCTTCCGACACTCCAAAGATTGCTACCTCTGGACACGGCACTGTTGCTCAATTAATAATGTTGGTGAACCACAAGCCTTCCCTTATATCGATCAAATGACCACACAACCAGTTAGTTCGTTCAAAATATGGTTTATTTACATACACAAGAGTTATGTCGACATGCAAATACAATATCTACTACGAGTTAAACTACACCTATCAGCTACAGTAACCTATTCTTAACTTCAGGGCGACCGGCACTGTGCAAATGGATAAGGCCTTTATCTAGATTTCACGTGGCTGGTTTGAAGAAAGTGGCTCTGTCTCTGCTGGGCTCATCCGTCAGGTAGCGATCGTTGGTCTTGAACTTGGCTGGCGGTTCCTGCTGCAATTGGGTTGGCACAGGCCGGATCCAAAAGAGACAGAGCGCTGTGCTCTCTTTTATCCCTCTGGGATTTTGCGCTCTTTGGGGCGGTCCTTAACCTTGGACCCAATAGTTCGACACGGTTCTGATCACTCTCTTCGATTTTGGCTAATGAAGGGGCGGGTGCCTTGGTGGCTGGGCAGGTCCTTAGTGGTCATTGACCTTGGCAGTTGGGCTTTCTGAGTTAAGGGAGTGGCGCCGATCAGTCTGTGGCTGTACCAGTTGCTTGATTGGAGTTCTATTTTCCTGGGAAAGTGGGCCATTGAAATGCAAATGAGCGGGGGTTTCGATCAGGCCTGGTTACCTGTGTTTCAGATACACATCGGCTCTGTATCTGTCTGAGTCCTGGGTTACCCATAATTCCAATGGACCTTTGCAGGTTGCCATCTTAGATAGCTACATCCCGTTCTCTTGATCCTGATCGCGAAGCGTGGTGGATCACACTATCGATCCCTGTTCATCCTTGGTGGACTGGTCACCCTTGGTCAAGGCAAGGTTCTACTCTACTCTACCTTATGGTTTGGGACATTTACCTAATATTTCATTAATACATCCATAAATGAATTCATCTCCAACGATCACTATAATCTAGGTCACTATAAAACATTAAATTTATCTGCACAGTTGATCTCGAGCTACCACTATCTAAGCTACTCTCATGCTGCTGGTGAATATCAAAGAACTTATATACAATACAAAATTTAAAGCAGCAGCATCACATTTCTACTTAGCCCTAATAAAGTTAAAGAGGTACATGGTTTATTCTCAGCAGCGATTAGTACATGCATTTAATTTTGTTGAATTCCAAAGAAGGGGCATTGGACTGTATATATCGGGGAGCAGGATGCTTATGTTCACCATTTATGGAGTCGAAGTGTCTGAATTGCACTGCAAATTATTGCACTTACTAGAAGGGTATCTACTATGTATGAAAGGGGGTTCAATTTGGCAATGTTTTCGCACCAAGTGGGGATTTCGATGTCTGTCTTTATGTGTGGTGTAGTGTCCGGGCTGGTGGTGGCCTGTTGGGTGTTAGTGTTTGGGCTGGTGTGGGCGTTGTTAAAACAGTCCATTGCATGCGCAGTTGCAGAAGTCCAGCGATGATCCAAACCCATGTCAGCAATCCTTGCTTAATCCTGTGTTTTCTGTTTTCCGTGTAATCCTGGGGGTGCAAGCATAGTATCTGTTATTATCTTTGGTTAACATCTTGTTTTATTAGTCTTATTCTCCTTACTCCAATTATCCGTTATGATTGTCACCATGTGTGACTCCCTCATTTTTTTTTCAAAATACCATTTTGAGAGACAAGGGGCGGCATTCTCCCCTACCCGGCGTGACGGAGGATGCCGGCGTAGGGGAGTAGCGCCAACCACTCAGGGGTCGGGCCTCCCCACCTTTGGGGGCCAGCCCTGCGCCGGAGCAGTTTGCACCAGAAGACTGGCGCAAAAAACAGGTGCCCCCGGCAGCGGGGCTGGCCGAAAGGCTTTCGCCGGTCGGCGCATGCGCCGGCAGTGACGTCAGTGGCAGCGCGATGCGCGATGTGGGGTTCTCTTCCGCTTCCGCCAAGGCGAAGGCCGTGGCGGCCGCGGAAGAAAATAGTGCACCCAGGGCACTGGCCCAGAGTCTGAGTGGGTAGCCCCGATCGCGGGCCAGGCCACCGTGGGGGCACCCCCCGGGGTTCGATCGCCCCCCGCCCCCCCCAGGACCCCTGGGCCCGTTCGCACCACTGATCCCGCCGTTCCAGAGGTGGTTCAAACCTCAGCGGCGGGAGAGGCCTCCCAGCGGCGGGACTTCGGCCCATCCGTGCCGGAGAATCACCGCAGGGGCCTCTCCGATCGGAGTGGCGAGATTCCCGCCACCGCCACTTCCCGGGTGGCGGAGAATCTCTGCCACGGCGGGGGCGAGATTTTCGGCGGCCCCAGGCGATTCTCCGACCCTGCTGGGGGTCGGAGAATTTCGCCACAGAAATGCACATTTTTAAAGTACAAAGAGTCTCGCAGCTTGTGGTTGATGCGGGGAGTGGGCAGACAATTTCTTCGCCAGTCTTTTCTTTACTTGCAACCAGTGGTGGTTGAGGCTTATCTTAACCAGCTGAATTTCAGGGCGGCCAGTTTTATAGCGTTTCGTCCCAGGGTTCAGAGGTAGTTCGCGTGTAGCAGCGTGTATAGCAACCAATTGTGTCATATGTGTAAATAGAAGGTGGGGAATGATGAGGGGGTCGCGGAAGGTAAAGGAAAGAAGGGGTGAGCAGACAGACCATGGCAAAATGCATTCTTTATACCACACCCAAAGGGAGAGTAGAGAAGGTGAAGCTAAGGCCTGCCAAAGACAGTGCAGAGTGTGGAGAACCATTCCAGAGCGCATGAAGTGAAGGGAACATGAGGTGCGTGTGGGCTGCTGCAGGATAATAATGAGTGGAATCCCTGGGTAGGGCAGAGGTTAGTGCTGTTACTCCACTACCCGAGCTTAACTGACCGGATGCATTTGGGGTCCTCAGGTAGGGCGGGGATCAGTGCCGTTACTTCCTATCTGGGTGACCTAGGTGGACGGTAAGAGTTTGTAGACGTGTGGAAAGTTGTCATAAAGACTGGGAGAACAGTGATATGTTTCTCCACAAACATGTGCCTTTAACTAACATTGGGTATCGTACCCCCGAATCAGAAGAGTAATTTTGTGTGGGACGACATGAATTAAAACCATGTAGTAGAAAAAAGAAGGAAAAAGACGGGCAGGCTCCACCAGAACCTGGACACCTTAATACTTAGGCGGTGTCTCTTTCTCATCATCCGGACAGCTCGGTGTGTTCTTTCCCAAACAGTTGTAAAAGCATTACCGAAACAAGAGTCAGTATCTGAATCATCACCATCTCCCGGTTGCCAGACTCGTGTCTGCCATTTCTGTGCCTTGGCCGAGTGGGGCGTTGGATAATCCGAATCGTCGTGCCTTACTCGTCTGCAAGAGTTGTCGCGGTGCCAAAGAGAGGCTTGTTTGTCGTGCGGCATTGGGGCGGTAGGAGTGGAGGGCAAGTTACTGTGGTCGGGCTGTGGTGGTGGCTGGGGGAGGGCATATAGGGGATCAAAGATCTATAAGTCATGGTTCCGGGGGCTGGGGTGACTGGGGGCAAAGAGATTGTGCCAGTGTTCAGGGATAGTAATCAAATCAGGGTGGCTCTTGCTGCCATCGAAGTCAAGTTCAAGGTGAAAGTCCTTACCTGTGGGCGGAGACAAGTTCGGGTCTGTGGGCGTGGACAAGGGATAAATGCCGCATGGCTGGGGGAGGGTTGGCGTAGGGGTTGGACTAGGTTGTCGATGGGCGGGGCGGAATCATTTCCTATTGCCAGAGAGATGTGGTGGGAGTGGCTACATTGTGATCCGTAGACTTTGAGATGATTGATGTGGAACCAACCAGTTTTACCGTTGGGGTACGTTATCTTGTACACGGAGGGGCTCACTTTGTCGGAAATGGAGTAGGGTCCTGCAAATTTGGGGGAGAGGAAAGAACTGGGGTTGTAAAGTGAAACCATTACTTGCTGACCGACTGTGTATTCTACGGGGTGGACGGTTTTGTCAAAGCAGGCTTTACTCTGCTTCCTTCTACAGCCTAATCGGACAGCTGCAGAGAGTTGTGCCGCTTTAATGTCATCTGTAACCCTGTAACCTGTTGGACGGTTTTTTCGTGGGTGAGGGCGGTTACTGTAGGGCTTGCCAAATCGAGGCCTAATAAATACTCAATACCCTTCATAGGCCGTCCGGTCATGAGAGTGTGTTCCGAATAAACATGAGAGCAAATGGGAGGACTGTGTCCCACGTGGTATAGTTCTGTTGCACCATTTCCTAATGGTCGCTTTTAATGGTTGATTCATTCTCTCGACAATGCCACTGGATTGGAGGTGATATGCTATATGGAATTTCTGCCTGATCCCAAAAATTGTTAAAACATTTTGCATGACTCTGCCAGTGAAGTGGGAACCTTGGTCTTACTCAATGCTGCAGGGGAGACACCAGATTGTGAATATCTGTTGGGTCAAAATCTTAGCGGTGGCCTTTGCTGTGTTTGTCCGTGAGGGAAATGCTTCCACCCATTTAGTAAAGGTGTTGATTACAACCAGCAGGTACTTGAAACCATTTCTGCAAGGGGGAAGGGGGCCAATGTAATTGATTTGCAAATTTGTCCATGGGCGATTAACAGGTCGGGTGTGAGGTAATTGTCATTTCTTTGAGTAACGTTCAGGATTGTTTTGAGCACAGATAAGGCAATTCTCGACATAATGGGGTTACATCGCTTTACATCGGGCCACCAACACAAAGGTCTTAAATGGGCAATGGTATTGTCTATCCCCTGATGTCCATGTCCGTCATGAAATTGGTAAATGATCTGGTTTCTGTCCTGGGTGGGGACCAGATGAATTATGTTTTTTAAAACTATGCCGTCCTGTACAGTCAGTGCGTCCTTCAATTTATCATAGGGGCCTGGGAAGCTGCCATCTAAAACCTGTTTTAGGGTGTCATCTGCTTTTTGGGCTTGGGATAGATCCTCAATATTGGTCTGGGAAACCTGGGCTGGGAAACCTGGACTGAGTGTATCGGTTCACTTTTGGGCAGCTGCCAGAAGTGACCATGGCGTGATCCTGCTTTGGCTAAGGCCTTTACATTACCGGGATGCGAGGAGCAATGATAGCTTCTTAATTTAATAATACCATATGTGTGGCAGCATGGTGGCCTAGTGGTTAGCACAACCGCCTCACGGCGCTGAGGTCCCAGGTTCGATCCCGGCTCTGGGTCACTGTCTGTGTGGAGTTTGCACATTCTCCCCGTGTCTGTGTGGGTTTCGCCCCCACAACCCAAAAATGTGCAGGGTAGGTGGATTGGCCACACTAAATTGCCCCTTATTTGGAAAAAATAATAGGCTAATCTAAATTTATAAAAAAAAGTACCGTATGTGCGATCTGAGGCTGTCTGGGAATGTGCTTTAACAACGGGGCAGAGGGTAGGGGTTTTCCATCGGCTGAAACAAAACCTTGAGATTCCCACAGGGGCAGGAATTCTGTTAAACTGTTGCATACATACAGGCTGTCGGAGTGTATGTCAGCGGGGGTTGGAAAAGAGTCAGGGTGCTGAATTCCATAGGCTATGGCTGCCAGTTCTGCTGCTTGTGAACCTAAGTGGCCGGGCAATTTTAAAGAGATCTCTTCTAGTGGGCGTCCCTGCGCGTCTTCTCCATAAATTTCACAACCAGTAATTCTAACTCCATTTTCAATTGTGGAGGAACCATCTGCATAAATATTTTAAGTATTCCTTGTGTTTTGGGAATCCTGTGTCTTACTGCCTGCTTGTGGGTGTAGTGACTTAAGGATAAAGGGTCCTGTGTGGTGTTGGGCTGCTATGATCTCGCACTCATGTGGGGTCCCTGCATAAGGGAGATTATCGGCCAGAAATGTGTGGGTTTAGCTGCGTTTTACTGTAATGTCCCTGCCTTGTAACAGTAGTCCAGCGAGCTGCTCTGATTTGGCTGACTGAACCATCCTTTAATCTACCGTCTAGTAATAGTTGAGTGGAGGTGTGATTGGTCAAGATCGTTACTGGGTTGAGGCCTGTGATGTACGCAAAGTACTGTACTGCCTAAAACACTGCAAGCAAGTGCAGTTCGCAGGCTGAGAATCCTTGCTCTATGGTGTCTAATACTCTTGAGACATAGTCTATGGGTCCTAAGTGATCATGTCGTTCTTGCGGGAGTACTACTGATAGGGTTCGGTTGGTGGTTGCTACTTCTATGGTATAGAGCAAGTCTGAGTCTGGAACTTGTAAAGTGGGGGCTGTGCCTAGGGCACATTTTAAATCATCAATGCCGTCTGTGTGCTGCGGAAGCCATTTCCATGGGGCGTTCTTTTTAAGGAGCTCTGAGAGTGGGGCTGCTTTAGTGGCAAAACCATCTGTATGATGTCATGATATGCAGACACGCAACCAATGGGTTATCAGAACAGGACACAACCAATGGGTAATCAGGACATCCAGAGGTGGCATTACCACAAGGGAGCACTGCAGGACCACTATAAAAAGGACAAGGCACACAGGCTCCACCTCCTCCACTGGCAGAAACCTAGAGAGCAAGACAGGGTTGATTAACAGCAACATCACACCCACAACAACAGCACGTGGTCTAGAACAAGCTTGTATAGTTTGCAGAGTAGACTGAGTTACTAGAGTCAGATTAGCAGAGTGTCAAACTCATTGATGAGCATTGTTAATCGCTTAATAAATACGTTGAACTTATCTCAGAGTCCGGAGCATCCTTCAGCAAAGCCTACATCAAGTAGCACCTTATGTTACTCAAAGTAACATAACACAACATATGATTTCTGCAATATCCTACCAAACCGAGGAATGACCGGAGTACAGTGATATTTCGGGCCAGGGCAATTTAACAATTGATTCGATCCATTTTTGCTCAATTTCTCTCTTCCCGTGGGTGCTGATGGTGCCTAAATAAAGAACCTTTTCTTTTAAAATCTGGGCCTTTTTGGGGTTTACCTTACATCCTGATTGCAGTAGGCCTAGTAATTCAGATAAGAGCTCTACATGTTCCTCTTTTGTGCCCGTTTGCAAGAGCAGATAGTCTCCATATTATATGAGGCATCCAGGTTGGAAAATTTAGAAAGTCCGTTGGCCAATTGTCGGTGGAAAATGGAGGGGGAGTTATGGAATCCTTGTGGGAGGCATGTACTGCTGCCCTTGAAACGTAAATGTGAATTTATACCGGCAGGCCCTGTCTAACGGGATGGACCAAAAGCCATTGCTGATGTCCAGCACTGTGAAATATTTTGCCTGTACTCCCTGTTTGAGCATGGTCAACATGTGGGGGCTGCTAAAAGCGTTAACTTGTTAAGTTCTCGGTAGTCGATCATTAGTCGCCATGAACCATCGGGCTTTTTTATGGGCCAAATTGGGGCATTATTTATGGATGCTATGGGTCGAATAACTCCTTGGTCTAACAAACTGTTAAAAACCTTTGAAATCTCACCCTCGGCTTGTGTGGGAAACAGCATTGCTTTTGATGCTTTGGATTGGGACCTAAAATCTTTACCTGGAATCTTCCCACAGTCGTGTTTGTGTTGTGCGAACGAAGCTTTGTGATTTATGAGGACCTCTCCAATCGTCTGGTCTGCACTAATTGTTTGTGTTTTAAACCAATAGTCCCCTACTGAGCAAATCCTGTTTTCATAATCCCCTACTGTGAGCGTTGCGGGAGCCCTAGCTGTTTTGGCCATTTGCCATACACATTTGTTTACTGGGTCAAACGAAAGGTTATGGGGGCTCATAAAATCAATGCCTAAAATGTACTCTACGGTTTGGGGCAAGTCAACTAAAACAACAGGGTATCTGGTGCTGATGTTCCCTATCTGAATGAGTATGGGAGCTGTGATATATCCTTGCTATATGTGGCTGGTGAATCCACTCAGGGTGATGGTGTCTGTGGTGTGCCATTTCTCCTGTTGAAACATGGTGGAGGAGTTCAAAGTGGTGCGGGATCCTCCTGTGTCCCGAAGAAAATCGACTGTATGTCCCCGGACTGTGCCTGTAACTACTGGTCTGCCTGATTTGTCCCAGCGTGTGCCACAGACCCAAGTCGGGGAGTCCGAACACCATCAATCTGTGGAGTTAAACACTAAGTCGCCTGAACGGGTGCTAACATTATGCATGGGCCTAACATTGTTCCGAGGTGGGGGGTTTGGTTGTTGGTATCGTTGCTGGTTCGGGGAGTTTTGTCAGCAATCGCGGGCGTAATGTCCTATGTGGCCACAATTGTAACAACCTCGTGGTGTCTGTGCTCTGGGGTGCTGTCCCTCGTGTCTACCCTCGTTTATCCATGCTGGGTCCTGGCTAGTCCTAACTGGATGCATGTTTGCTTCTATCTCGTCCTGATCTGTCTTTCGGTGTAGGGTTTGTTTCCAGGCTCTAGAAAGTTGTTTCAAAACCCAAACTTCATTGTGTGTGTGGTCTGCGGGGTCGTAGTTTACAAAAGCCTTTTGACCTGCATCTGTGGCATGCGAGACTAAGGTGTGGGACCATTTAGTGGTGTCCTCATTAGGTGTGAGCGGTTCAATTGTCCCTAGACTGCCATGAAATGAATCCATAGGCGACCAGCAAACGCGGTCGGATGTTCTCCCTTCTTTTGCCTGCAGCGATTTAAACCCTCGACTGGATCTCCTTTGTTATACCCAATGGCATCTAATATGGCTGTTTTCATTTCCTGTAGGGTTCCTCCTGTTACATTTTGGGGTTCTGGCAAAGCTGACCTTACGGACTGGCTAAGGCTCATTTACTATTAGCTTTACTTCCTCGCTCTCATCTAGGCCGTACATAACTTTTTGGTTGCGCACCTCCTCAAAGAAGCTGTGCGGGTCTGCAGTGGGCTGGAATGGACTAATTTTCCTGCAAGCTTCTCTTAATTGGATTATGGACAGTGGGGTGGTGTAAATGATATCAGGCTTAGCCTGATCCGATAACTTGCGTTATGTGGTAACCGGATTCATGGGGGTAGAATTGTGAGTGGGGTTGTGTGCTGCCTGTGCAGTCGGTGCTGCGGGTGCTTTTCGTTTTGGGGCGTGGGGGGCTCAATTTTGATTTCCCGTGTCCTGTACATATCTTTGGGTGCTTTCGTTTAACTCTTGCCAATCGGGAGCATCTTCCTCATCTAAATCCTGGCCGAAAGTGTACCTGAAGCCATTCTGTATTCAGAGTAGCGACTGTAACTTTTCTATCTTCTGTTGGCATTTAGCATGGTCAATGGTACTCTGCCTCTGTTCGTTGGTGGAGCTGTGGAGCGCTCTCAAACTTGCTTTTCAATCTGCGCATTTGCTAGTTAGTTGGGCGTCCTGTTCTGTTTCTTCCCTTACCAGGACTGTGTATCTTGGTAGGCTTGATCATACTGGGTCTGGAAGCTACTAAGGTGAACTAGACAAGATTGATGTGTGCGTTTTACATCAGCCATTTCCTTATCTTTAGCTGCTAACTGTTCCCGGAGTTGCTCAATTATCTTCTCACTTACGTTACTGTTTCCCTCATTCTTTTCCTCCTTCTCAATTAACTGCCTACGGAGCATCTTCACAACCTCCTCTGTGCCTCACAGCTGTGCCAAACAGGACACTATTGCCATCGGCTTTCTGACTTTCCCTGCATTATTCTTGTGGACCTCGCTTTGGTTCTCCCACCAAGTTTGCCCTACCTTTCCTGGACCTTACTGATCATTAGCGCAAAAAGTCGACCAAAGGGGCCATCCTTTCCCCTTTAAGTATTAACTTAACTCTTTCTCCCATATGGGACATTGCTCTGCTCTGTTGGTCACTGCAACCTTGGGTTCCTGTGGATTCATCAATCTTTCCATTGTTCTGAGGCCATTACTTCTCTTATCTCTTTCTCTACTTTTAATCTGGGACAGGGGAATAAGGCGGTGATTTGAACAGCGGGTATGACTTAAGCTATTTTCCGGCTCACAATCCCTCGATATTTGTACACAATTCTAACGAGTTTACCTTACTCTTCCTGTTACATACGCATGCAGGTTAGTACACACTTCCGAAATGTGGTTATTTGGTCGATATGGGGCTTGTGCTTGTGGTTCTTTCTCTTTTCGCAATTGGATTCAAAGTTTGTGGATTCTCTCGGAGAGACAAAGTCACTTCTAATCGTGTCCCGTCATAGTTCGGCAATAATATTGCTCTATTAATAATGTTGGTGAATCACAAGCCAAATGACCACACAACCAGTTAGTTAGTTCAAAAGATTTACATACACAAGAGTTATGTCAACATGCAAACACAATTTCTACTACGAGTTAAACTACATCTATCAGCAACGATAACCTATACTTAACTTCAGGGTGACCGGCATTGTGCAAATGGATAAGGCCTTTATCTGGATTTCACTTGGCTGGTTCGAAGAAAGCAGCTCTGTCTCTGCTGGGCTCATCCGTCAGGTAGCGATCGTTGGTCTTGAACTTAGCTGGCTGCTCCTGCTACAATTGGGTTGGCACAGGCCAGATCCAAAAGTGACAGAACACATGGCTGTGCTCTCTTTTATCCCTCTGGGATTTTGCACTCTTTGGGGCGGTCCTTAACCTTGGACCCAATAGTTCGACAGGGCTCTAATCACTCTCTTCGATTTTGGCCAATAAAGGGGCAGGTGCCTTGGTAGCTGGGTGGGTCCTTAGCGGTCATTGACCTTGGCAGTTGGGCTCTCTGAGTAAAGGGAGTGGCGCCAATCATTCTGTGGCTGTACCGGTTGCTTGATTGGAGTTCTATTGTCCTGGGAAAATGGGCCATTGAAATGCAAATGAGCGGAGGTTTCGATCAGGCCTGGTTACCTGTGTCCAAAACATGTGGACATGATTTGCTGGGCTTCCCGCGCACCTCGCACACCTGTCCTCTACCCCGAAAAAATTGCTCATCCTAGCCACTGTCATGTGTGCCCGGTGGACTACCTTAAATTGTATCAGGCTAAGCCTGGCGCATGATGAGGTATTAATCCTGCTTAGGGCATCCGCCCATAGACCCGTCTCTATCTCCCCACCTTGCTCGTCTCCCACTTGCCCTTAAGCTCCTCCACCGGGGTTTCCTCCGCCTCCGAAAGCTCCTGGTAAACATCCGATACCTTCCCCTCCCCCACCCAGGTACTGGAAACTATCCCGTATTCCCCGTGGCGGCAGCAGCGGAAAGGCCGGCACCTGTTTTCTCAGGAAGTCTCGCACCTGCAAACACCATTCCCTGCGGGCAATTTAAATTTATCCTCCAAAGCTTTCAAGCTGGGAAAGCTCCCGTCTATAAATAGATCCCCGATCCTTCTCATTTGTGCCCTCTGCCAACTCCAGAACCCGCTATCCAGCCTGCCCGGTACAAACCTGTGGTCATTATAACTCGGGGTCCAAATCGATACTCCCTCCGCTCTCTTATATCTCCTCCATTGCCCCCAGATCCTCAATGCCGCCACTACCACCGGACTTGTGGAGTATCAGGTCGGCGAGAACGGCAGAGGTGCCGTTACCAGTGCTCCCAGACTGGTATCTTTACATAACGCTGCCTCCATCCGCTCCCATGCCAACCCCTCCCCCACTAAAGTGGTTAGCCACTTTCTAATCATGGCTGTATTAACCGGCCAGTAGTAATTGCAGAAGTTTGGCAGCGCCAACCCACCCTCCCCTCGACTGCGCTCTAGCAACACTTTCTTCACTTGCGAGGTTTTACTCGCCCACACAAAGCCCAAAATAATTTTATTCACCTGCTTGAAAAAGGCCTTAGGGATGAAGATGGGGAGGCACTGAAAGACAAACAGAAATCTGACGAGGACCGTCATTTTCACGGTCTGTACCCTCCCCGCCAGTGATAGTGGGAGCATGTCCTATCTCTTAAAGTCCCCTTCCATTTGTTCTACCAACCGGGATAGGTTTAACTTGTTCAGTACCTCCCATTTCCGGGCCACCTGGATTCCCAGATATTGAAAGCTCTTCCCTACCATTCTAAGCGGCAGCTCTCCGAGTCTCTTCTCCTATCCTCTTGCCTGGATCGCAAACATCACGTTTTTCCCCATGTTCAATTTATACACCGAGAAATTGCCAAATTCCCCCAAGATTCGCATTTCTTCCCCCATCCCCTCCAACGGGTCCGAAATGTACAAGAGCAGGTCATCTGCGCAGAGCGAAACCCGGTGCTCCCCCCCCTCCCCCCGCTAACCCCCCTCAGAACCAGCCCTTTCCAGTTCGTAGAGGCTCTCAACGCCATGACCAATGGCTCTATGGCCAGAGCAAACTGTAACGGGGAGAGGGGGCACCCTTGCCTCGTCCCTCGGTGTAGTTCAAAATACCCCGACCTCAGTCGGTTCATACGCACACTCACTACTGGTGCCTGATAGAGCAACCGCACCCAGTCAATAAAGCCCTCACCAAACCCAAACCTTCCCAACGCCTCCCACAGGTAATTCTACTCCACCCAATCAAAAGCCTTCTCCGCATCCATCGCTACCACCGCCTCTGCCTCCTCTCCTTCTGAGGGCATCATAATAACATTTAGAAGCCTTCGAACATTGGCCTTGAGTTGCCTGCCCTTAATAAATCCCGTCTGGTCTTCCCCTATCGCCCCCGGGACACAGTCCTCTATCCTTGTGGCCAGTACCTTAGCCAGCAGTTTGGCATCCACATTCAGTAGAGAAATCGGCCTGTATGACCCGCATTGCTCCTGATCCTTCTCCCGTTTCAGGATCAATTAAATCGAGGTCTGCGACATTGTTGGGGGGAGGACTCCTTTCTCTCGTGCTTCATTAAATGTTCTCACCAGCAGTGGGCTCAATATCTCTGAAACCTTCTTATAGAATTCCACTGGGTTGCCGTCAGGCCCCGGGGCCTTGCCCGACTACATGCCCTCCAGCCCCTTGATTATTTCCTCAATCTCAATTGGGGCACCCAGCCCCTCCACCAGTGCCAGTTCATTCTTTGACAACAATCCCAGGCCCACCACACTGAAAACTAGCAACTTAAACAAGGCAGTGCTGGCATCATCAGAAATCATGTGCAGCACCAACAGAGATCATTTCTACCCGTTCTTCCAATGCTAACACCATCTCTGCTGCCATTATAAACCCCAAAGGGGTAGCGTCTTACCAACTGGGGAATAGGTTTAGATGTTGGTTGAAGGGAAGAGGGATAAAGAATGTAGGAACAAGTTGGACATATAGGATTAGGACAACTGCTCTTGCGGCTGGTAAACAGAAACACTGACAGGTCAAACGGCCACATTGTAATTTTAATTAAGTGAAGGCGTTTTACAATCATCAAATTGTGACTTTGGGCAAATGCTGCCACAAACAAAACTGTCACATGCAATAACCCTCCAACAACTGTACAGCTGCAAATTTGCACACTTGTATTGTTTTGAAAAAGAACGGTTGCTGTAGAAGCTGCCACAAAAGGTAAAGAGGAAGTTACAATGCTGGGATTACCAATGCTCCTGTTATTAATCCTGTTACCGCCTGTATTGAATTTCACCACTAAATACGACTTCTTGTGTTTGTATTCCGAAATTGCCATTCATCAGCTCAGCTGAATGAATTAACTCCATAGTTGTCAGTTCTGAACCAGTTTGTACACCTTTTTTTGACAAGCCGTTCTTAATCTTGCCTATCCAACGATTTGCTGGTCACCCTGAGATTGTTATTGTTAAGAAAGGCCATGAAAGATATTTCAACCATTTCCATTCTTGAAGCTTGCTCAAACAATTGCAGTAATTGTTCTTGGATCTCCTGCAGAAGTGTTGCTTCTTATCGAAGGCACAAGTCCATTGGGACTGGGATACAGGATGTTAGAACTGCCTCAGGAAACATAAGTCACTCATAAAGAACGAAGGAGAAACAAAAAATAATGTTATTTCAGAATGAAAAGTTCTAAAACAGAGGGCGCGACTAAATGAAAAAGACCAGGGCGGGATTCTCCCCTACCCGACGGGGTGTGGGGTCCCGGCAGGATGGAGTGGCGTGAACCACTCAGGCGTCGGGCCTTTAGGGGCCAAGCCCTAACGTTGAGGGGCTAGACCCGCGCCGGACTGGTTGGCGCCCCGCCGGCCGGCGGGAATGGCCTTTGGAGCCACGCCAGCCGGGGCCGAAGGGCCTTCACTGGCCGGCGGAAGTCCGCGCATGCACAAGACCGTCAGCGGCTGCAGATGTCATCACCGCGCATGCTCAGGGGAGGGGTCACTTCCGCCTCCGCCATCGTGAAGACTATGGCGAACGTGGAAGGAAAAGAGTGCCCCCACAGCACAGGCCCGCCTGCCGATCGGTGGGCCCCGATCGCCGTCCAGGCCACCATGGGGTCACCTCCCGGGGCCAGATCGCCCCGCGCCATCCCCCAGGACCCCGGAGCCCGCCTGCGCCGCCTGGTCCCGCCAGTAAGGTAGGTGGTATGATTCACGCCAGCGGGACCGGCATGACAGTGGCGGGACTTCGGCCCATCGCGGGCCGGGGAATCGCCGGGGGGGAGGGGGGGGGCGCCGACAGGCACGGTGCAATTCCCACCCCCGCCGAATCTCTGGTGCCGGAGACTTTGGAAGACGGCTGGGGCGGGATTCACGCCGACCCCCGGCGATTCTCCGACCCAGCGGGGGGTCGGAGAATCCCGCCCCAGAGTCCTGTTTTGGGCAGGTTTTGCAGGGTGTTTCCTGGAGCTTGCAGCACCCTGTCATTAAACGGGACTCTGCTTCTTTGTCAGGCCCCACTGAGGTTTCACTTAGACTTGCACTAACGAGCTCAACGCACCAATCAGGAAGAGATCAAGCACTGCAGCCTCCAGGCCCACCCAACACTCCAACTTACCTATTAGAGGGTCCTAGAGCCCCACCCCCCCTCACCCCATCTCATAAGGGCAGGGCACCCCCAGACCCAATTCTTGTCACGGATGATTTGGCACACGGGCACTTTGGCACTGCCAGCCTAGCAGCCTGGCAATGCCAACCACTCAGGGGCCTCCGGTCACCTGGGAGTCACCCCACCCCCAAGTGCCATTGCGCCTGGTCCACGCCTGTGGAAGCCAGTGCTAAACGGTGCCATGGTGGGGTCTCAAAGGCGAGGCCATTCAACCCTACGCCTAAGGTAACTCCAGTGTAGACATATTCAAGTGAGACTAAACACTCACTTAAATATGCCAATCTGGATCCTGCCCATTGAGGGTAAGATCCAGATCACGATGCCTAAATCTCGCGAGGCGAAACGAGCGTCGTAAATCTCGCGAGAGGCCACTTGCAAGATTTAATGGCCTTGTCACGTCACCGGGTTGGGCGCGATGAAGCCCAGATTCTCTATTTGATTTGAATTTTTGAAATAATTAGAATTTTTTATTCACAATGTACTGATCCATTTCGGGAGTCGCAGGAACATAGGAACTGATGACCGAATAGACGGTCAAGAACTCATAAGTGCTTTTAAGGGAATTTATTAAGTTAGTTAAGAAACAACAGTTTAGAAATGATACACAAGCTAAATTGACAGAGAGATCATTCGACCAGAGAGCAATTTACTGATCCCAAAGGACAAATGGACAGAGTGTTGTTGATCTCTGTACCTTATGGTAGCAGCTTTCTGCTCTGTAGCCTAAGTGTTAGGAAGCTCTTGTCCCAGTCTTCCTCCATATTCCCTGATCTTCCTTCAGGTGATGAAAGCAGCTACCTGTCAAGTACTGCCCCCTCAACACCCAAATATCTGTCAATAAACTTGATTTCTCGGAAGGAGCTGATAGTTTATCCTATGTCAATCACTTGTCTGTATAGTTCAGGTGAATGACCGCAGAATAGGTACCCTCGGTCTCACCTTCCCCCTGTCCGCATGACTTTGGCTGAGGTTATTTTTGAGCTTATCTCATGCGGGATGCCATTTGTTAACTCCTGCTGGACACATTTATTTCAAAGAGGGTACAAAATACCACCCTATGGCCTTAGGAGTGTCAACATGGAGCACTCAACATGAGACCCCTGATAACGCGATTTTCTAGGCTATTGTCTTTGTTTAGCCCTGACCCTGGTTGCGAAAAATGTCTTTTCCAGAGAGAGAGACAGTGTGCAACCTACTTTCCGGGGTTCAAAATTATATGGGCCATAACTACCTGGCTCCACAGTGTTAAATTTGGGGATCTTAATGATGCATTGAGGAAACCCTCTTGGAAGTTCCCAGGTAAGGGTTTACATGGCAATTATCCAGAAGGGCTAATTTCTAACTGCGCTGGGCTGGGAACCACCCAGCAAAATGATTAAAATTGTTAACTTTGGCTGGTTCTGCCAGTTTCAATTTGAAGGGAAGAAAAGTCACTTCTAACATCAGAATAACTATTTTAAGCACCCAGACCAAGCCCACGTGGTTTCCCGGCCCCTCCTTCACCCCAGCCCTCTAGAGGACCCCCACCCAGGGCCCATACCAAATGACCACCTCCGCCTTCTCCGGGCACGACCCCACCTCACCCCAGCACCGCCACCCATTTTAGTGCCATAAAAAGAGGGCATGTCCTCTTTTGTTGCTGGATACCCGGAGCTGCTTCGCTGTTTCACTCTTAACCGGCCTGGGTCAGGCATTTCGGGCGAGACAGGGGTTTTGGAATCCCGCAGAAGGTAAGTCGCTACGGAGTGACAATCCTCTGGTGGCCACCTCTCCAGGGACCGTACAGGCCTATGCCTGTTAATTCTATAATATTCTAAAAAAAACAAAATTCCTTTCAGTAACAGAGACATGAGTTCTTGTGATCAATGGCTTCAAATAAGCAGTCGATAGGACATCAAATAGAGAATTAGTGGAATGATTGGTGGTGGCAAAACTACTAATCCAAAACCTACCAATCTCTGTAACTATTGCAAGATGAGAATAGCACCTATTAAGGGCAGCATTGATGCTGTATTGGATTTAGAAGATACTTAGAAAGGGCAATCATGAAAATATTTCACAGCTGACAGTAAACACTCCCTTCTCCCCTTCGTCAGCTGTTTACTGACTTAGCTCAAGCTGATAGCATTACAGACACATAAAAATGTGGGGCCATAAATTTGATGTCAGGTTAATGCAGCTAGTTCTTGTAAATTCGGGGAATCTGTGCTTGTACTGCCCAGAAATGGCTCAAGTACCTTCTTATCATGTGTTGAATTTCTTTCCAAACTCAGAATTGATTCCCCATAAGGTTATGGACTGGATTCTCCGTTGGCCACTGCCGGTAGTGGAGTTCCCCAAGTGGCGGAGAATCCAGCATCGGGAAAAAACGAGATCGGCGGCGAGCACCTGTTTCCAATGCTCCTGTCCCCCTGCTGGTGGTGGCATCAAAGTTTGTGCCCTGAGCCAGCGGGAGGCTGCAAATTGGTCAAAATTATCTATTTGCATCCTATTAACTGGCTGGACACTGGATTCTACATGCCTCCGTGATTCTCCAGCCCTCTGGGTCAGCATTTATGTAGATGTGGATTGGTACAAGTATTTCCCAGCATGGCTCTGACACGGTGGATCTCACTATGGGCCAAGAGGTTAGGTACTTAAGGTAGGTACCCCCCATCAAGTCCATCGGAGAGCCCCCTCCCTCTCCCCCACAATGCAAATCCTGCACACCCCACACCCCAGTCCCCCCACCAGAACCCCCGCCAGATCCCACACCAGAGACACTCACCAGAGACCCTCAAAAGACCTCCACCAGAGACTCCCATCAGAAAATCACCAACAGACCCCCATCAGACACCCTGACCAGAGACCCTTTTCAGAGACCCTCAACCAGATAGACCCCCACCAGAGACCTCCATCAGAGACACCCACCCACCAGAGACACCCACGAGTAATCCTCAATAACCCACACCAAAGACCCCCATAACAGGGACTCCCCACAACTGGGAACCCCCCCATATCAAATAACCCCCCACATAGCAGAGGGGCACCACCATCAGTCAACCCTGCCTGGAAGCTAAAAAGCACTCGAGACAGAAACAGTAAAAAAAATTACCTGTGCCTTACACCTGCTGCCTCAACCAGATGTGTAGAAAGCAGCAGCTGTAACATAAGAGAAAATCAAATACACATTACAAGGCTTTAAAGCCCCTCAGATCCTTTGATCTGCAGGACTTCTATTCACTTCAAGGAAAAATAGCTTTTCGTAACCTGTAATTGGCAGCTTCCAGACAATGTCGGGATTAATTACTTTCATTTCCTTTCATGCTTGAATGGATCTCCAGTGAGCTGCTGTGAAACTAACCGCAATGTTTATAAATATGGATGAGTTAAATACTTTCACTTCCTCTTTTTCTCACCAAGAAGCATGTAACTGCTTTTGACATAGTCATTAGCTGTCAATCATAGCTAGATGTTTATAAATAATGAGGGGAAGGGACGATCATAACCTACAGGTTTTCCTTCAAGTCGTACACCATCCCGGTGTAGACATGCATTGCCATTCCTGATTCCTGCTGGGTCAAATCATGGTACTCTATACCGAATAGCATTGTGGGAATACTTACACCACATGACCTGCAGCTGTTCAGGAAGAGGGACCATCTTGAATAATAGATGGCCGGTGATGAAGATTGTGGGTTTGGAAGGTACTTTTGAAAAAGTCTTGGTGAATTGTTGCAGTGCATCCTGCAATGATACACACTACAGATCTGGTAGACCAATAGTGGAGGGAGTGGATATTTATGCTTGTGAATGAGCAGTCAATTTTAATCAGACTGCTTGTATCCAGAATGGGGCTGAGAGTTTTGGCTATTGTTCAAACTACAAGACAAGCAGCGAGTTTTCCATCCCACTCGAAAGTTGCGGCTGGTGAAAATGCTCTGAGAAGTCAAGAGCTGAGCCATTGTTGCATTCAATCGGAAAATGCTAAAGCACAGAAGCAGGCCATTTGGCCCATCGAGTCCGCGTCAGCTCTCTTCAAGAGCCATTCAGTTAATCTCACTCCCCTGCCCTTTCCCCATACCCCTGCAAAATTTTATTTTCAGGTGCTATAACCACTTTGCTTTTGAAAGCCACAATTGGATCTGCCTCCACCGTGCTCTCTGGCAGTGCTTTCCAGATCTGAACCACTCGCTGCAAAAAAATGTATATTTTCTCATGTTACATTTGGTTCTTTTGCCAAGCATCTTATATCCATGTCCTTTGGTTCTTGGACCCTCTGTCAATGGGAATAGTTTATCTCTGTCTGCTTTGTCTATGCCTCTCAAGATTTTGGGTTAAAAGGATAT
The DNA here is from genome assembly GCF_902713615.1 of Scyliorhinus canicula. NCBI lineage: Eukaryota > Metazoa > Chordata > Chondrichthyes > Carcharhiniformes > Scyliorhinidae > Scyliorhinus > Scyliorhinus canicula. Next base: position 95,427,641 of record NC_052146.1, read on the forward strand.
GCACAAGTTGGGATGCAGGTGGCTGAGCTTCGAATAAGTTAAAGTTTACAAAGGAGAGGACTGAATAGTCTGATCAGGAAACAAGGAACATTAACAAGGGTTTATATTGGAACAGCATGAGGCCATTTAACCCTGGAGCCTATTCCATCATTCTGTGACCTGATTCCTCTACCAACCTTTGCCTCATATCTCTCAATGTCTTTGCTCAACAAAACACAATCAATCTCAGTTTTAAAATAAGCAATTGATCTAATGTCAGTTGCCATTTGTGGAAGGGAGTTCCAAGCTTTGACCACTCTGCCAAAGAATTGCTTCCTAATTTAATTCCTGAAAAGGCTGGTTCTAATTTTTAGACAATGCCTCCCTACGCCTAGGCTCCCCAATTAACAGAAATAGTGTCCGTCTATCTACCTTATCTCTTCCCCTTAATACCTTCAAAAAATCCCAGAAGGAAAAAGCAGCTTGGACCAGGATTCTCATTTCCCCATTTTACTGGTTTTTCCTTCTGTGTTTCATAAGATCATTCCTTAATCTTCCGAATTTCAGGGAAGACAACCATAGTTTGCTTAATCTCTCTTTGTAATTTAACCCATGGAGTCCTGGTATTAATCTGGTAAATCTATGCTGAACTCCATCCTCCGCCATGTTTTGTTCATCAGGTGTAGTACCCAGACTGCTCACAATACCCCAGACATAAACTGGAACATGCCGTTGATTGGGATTCTCTTTTCCTGCTGGCAGCGCGTTTCCCGATGGCGCGGGATGGCTTCAATGGGAAATCCCATTGAAAAGCGGCAGGAAGAGAGAATCCTGCCACCAGCGTATAGCATGCAGCCAAGAAACACGCGGCTGGGGGAATCAAGAAACTCATCAAGGTCTCATCAGGGCTTTTTTTAGTTGAGGCATGATTTCTATCCTTTTGTAGTCTACTGTTGAGATCAGGCAATTTGTGCATAGATTGGGCCTATGATCTATATCTCAGTACCACATCAGACACTGAAACATAGAAAATAGGAGCAAGGAAGGCCATTTGGCCCTTTGAGCCTGCTCCGCCATTCATTATGATCATGACTGATCATCCAACTCAGTTGCCTAATCCCACTTCACTCCCACATCCTGTGAACCCCTACGCCTCAAGTGCTATATTTAAAAAATTTTTTTTAGAGTACCCAATACATTTTTTCGAAATAAGGGGTGATTGAGCATAGCCAATCCACCTATCCTTTTGGGTTGTGGGGGCGAAACCCACGCAAACATGGGAAGAATGTGCAAACTCCGTATGGACAGTGACCCAGAGCCGGGATCGAACCTGGGACCTTGGTACCGTGAGGAAGCAGTGCTAACCACTGCACCACGTGCAGCCGCCGAAGTGCTATATTTTAAATGCTTTTTGAAAACACATGTGGGCGGATACTCCATTCCTGAGACTAATGGCTGGATTCTCAGATTGTGCAAGGTCCAGTCTTACGACTAAAAAGATGACACGGCCCCCGCACCAATACTCCACTCAGTGGGGGGGGCTAGCAGCCGCACCACCTAAAGCCTGCATATACGCACGGAGAATGGCGGGGTCCGTGGCTGCGCATGCGAACAGCAGTGACCTGCGGCAGCCGCGCAGTACAACACGGCGCCGGCCGCGCACAGACCAAGCCTGCCAAATAATGCCCCCCTGTAATACACCTCGCCACCCCCAGATCACCTCTCACCAGTCCCCCAGCCCCTGGCGAAGCACCCCCCAGCCAACGGAATGGCTCCCCTCCCCCCGCCCCCCCCCCCCCCCCCGACTATGGCAGCGCTGGATTCAGTCCGCAGCTGCCACACGAGGTCCACGAAAACTGAGAGGACATGCGCTCCAAGCCGTCGGGAAGTCGGCCTATCGGGAGCGGAGCATCATGGGAGGGCCTTACGTGACGTCCTGAGGCTGTCCCAACAGCATGCGCGTACTCATCGATTACGACGTTTTTGAGGGGGTGAAGCATCCGAAAATGGCGCCGCCCCCGATTCCGGCGTAAAAACAAATTCTCCGGCCAATCGCCAAAAGTGATTTTGGCATTGGCGATTGGAGAATCCCGCCCCAACTGTTGACACGGGGTAAAATTCGCCGAGTTCTATGAAGCAAAACTGGTGACGCACCTGGACCAATTCAGGGACCATTGAGGAGCTAATGCTGGCACCATGTGGAATACGATCGATTTCAATGGAAAAGGGTGTTGGATTCTCCAGGATCGGGAGTGACACTCGAGAGGCTGACAAGCTGCAACTACATATTAGCACTCCATTCCCGACGCATACTCGTCCCAGCCAACAAGATGGCACTGGTTGCGCTGGAGCGGGTTCATCCCATTGATAGGTCGGCTGGGGCCAGAGGGTATCTAGGGGCGGTGGCTTGGGGGGGACTCATACGACCCAGGGCTCTAAGTTCACAGTGGCAGTCAGCAGCATGTGCAGCCGCATGGCTGCCCTGTAGGTTGCGGCAATGGTGTCCCTTGCCCAACTGCCGCGACCCCACAGCCTGCCTTCTGGCCCCCCGCTACTCCCCCGGACCTGTCAGAAACTCCCGCCCTGGCAGAGTTCCCCGGCCTTCGACACAACTGTCAGCACACTACGGCCATGTTTGACACTTTCTGTACCCACTCTCTCCCCCTGAGCAGCCATGGCGCCCTTTTCACGATTTTTGAAAACCAAGTGAACCTCGCCAAAGAAAATTCCACCCATGGATGCGGTGAATCACAGGGACCCCAGAGAATACCGATCAGGCCTGCTAATGATATGAGGCGGCATTTACTGTATTTGTGGAGTGGAACACATTGACGCCGCTGGCGAGGCACCGGAGAATTGCAATTTGGTGTGAACCTGGCGACCGCTACGATTTTGGTTCAAAACTGATTCTCCGCCCAGTCACTTTCCTGATTTTGGCGTCGGCCGACGGAGAATCCTGTCCATAATGTTTTGGCCTCAACTACTTCTTGTGGCAATGAATTCCACAGGCTCACCACTCTCTGGGTGAACCTACAGGGTTGCCAATAAAATTCTATTTATCCATCATCCAGTTATACTGATTGTCATAATATCCACTCATGGATATAATGAGATGCAGACAGGCAGTGATTGACACACAGGATAACCAATGAACACACACGACACAAAACAACCAATCACCAGACAGGACACTACCACTAGAAAACACACGAGGCATTACGACTCTGCCTCTTCTCACTGGATACAGCTACAGAGATAGAGTGCACAAGGCCATGAGCACCTTCTCCATGTGACAGAGAGCTAGTCTGGTCATCCAGTCTGAGGTTTAGATTAATAGAGTGTCAACCTACAGCAGATTATGTACAGCAACAAGCAAGTTCAATAAAACAGTGTTGGACCACCTCCTGTGTCGGAAGCCTGATTCGAGTCTCACTACATCCAGTTGCAGTCGATGTTAGACCAACTCAGATAACACATCACTGATTGGCACAAAAAAACAGAATGCTCTAATTTCCGTAAAGCTACACATCAGGTCCTCTTAAAGATAAACAGCTTAATTGCTGTTAACGCAACACTGGGTGAGGTCACAAGTTACCTGATTTTCAGGGTTGGTGGTATGAAAAAGATTCATATTGCATCAAAAATCCTATACATGGTTCCTCTAACATTAAGAATATGATAAATAATGCAGAGTTGCAAAGATCACAGTATAACAGCAGTTTAATTATGGGTTTGATGTGTAATAATATTGCGTCTCAGGGTTGCTGTTCCTCCCCCCCATTTCCTGTCAATTGTGCTGACCCTCTCTTACTCTCTGGTGCTCGATAATGCCACCATTTCTAATGCTAAGGGAAAGAACATCGACCCTCACTCTTTGGTTAAGGATACAATCCTCATGCAGCGGGAATGCATGTGTTTTATTTTCTGATATATTCACAACGAGCATTTTGCTGCCATATTAGGCAGGCTCAGCAGTGTTTTGTATGAAAGGGACGGATGGTACAAATGGTCTTTGGTTACTTAGCATAAATTCATTAACATTTATAAAAGCACAAATTATAAACATGTGAGAAGGTCCAGTTTTTGAATTATTTATGTATTCAGAAACCACAATCAGAGGATATATTAATCAGTCAGAAGTGCTCTTTGCCAGTCACCTATCACCTCATCCTCTACAATTTTGCTTTTGCTTTGCAAGTCATTTAAATGTACAACAGGTAGCGTGTATCAGAAAGCAGTGGGGTTCATTTCTCATTGCATCTTGTTGGCACTACATTGGGAATCTCATTATATTCAGTGCTGGCTAATTACTGCAGTGACTACACTTCTCAGAATAATCCATTGGATTTGAGATATCCTGGAATAGTGAAAGACCTTCATGCAAGTTTTTTCTTTTTGAATTGATTTACCCAGAAAATGTTGCAAGAATGTTGCCAGGGCTAGAGACGTGTAGCTACGAGGAGGGATTAGGATTATTTTCCTTGAAACAAAGAAGGTTGAGGGGTGACTTCATTGAGGTATACAGAATATACAAAACTGAGGTATACAAAATTATGAGGGAAAGAGATAGGGTGGACAGGTTAAATTTGTTTCCCTTGGTGGAGAATTCCAGCACCAGGGGACATAGATTCAAGATAAGTGGCAGAAGCTGTAGAGGGGACATGAGGAAGAACCAAGTTGGAGACGGCCATGCCATCTGTTTAACTGGACTTGCACACAGATGCTAGAGGTTGAAACACAGTGTCTAACCTGGCCTGTCAATACATTTCTATTTCAGTGTGCTCTTAAGAAAAAAAGCTTCCAATTTTTTTAATTAATGAAGGAAACTTGCAAGGTTTTTGGGTTCAAAAATTGTTTTGGGTACAAGATAAGGGATATTGGATTGGCTGCCCTTTTTACTCTGTGTCTGATATTCAATCCCATTACAGTCAGTTATATCAACTATCAGACACTGTGGGCTGGATTCTCCAACGTCCGACGCCAGTAGAAGTTTCCCGATCCAGTGCAGAATGGAGCATTGTCCGAAAAACTGCCGTTCCGATGCTCCAGTCCATCCTCCACCAGCGGCAGCAGCAGGAAGCTTCACATCCCGTATTGTGCATCCATTCGCACCTGATTAATGGACTGGAAGCTCAAATCGTTACTAACCACCCCCCCCCCACCAGTTTTGCCTCAACCCCCAGGCAGGATTTGGTGCAAGCTTTACTAACAATGCCCTGACGCGATGCCTTCTGCTGTGAAAATAATTAATTGAAAGCACTTAGCTTCTTTTGAGGTGGTGAGGAACTGTCAATCATGGCAAGAGTGTTTATGAACATTGTGGTTAGCATCAAAGCAGGGTAGTTGCGTATTCAAGCATGAAGGGAAAGAGAGATCACCCATCCACCAAGCAGCTGTCTCTAGAGTAAAAGAACTGTCAATCATTGGCTAATGAAATGCATTGCTGTGTGAAATTGAATGGAAGATTTGCACTTCAAAGACTTTCAAGAGATTTCAAGCCCTTTGAAGTGTATTTCGCTTTCGAAGAAGCCTCTGACACGTAAGAGCTGCTGATTTAAACACTTTTGTCTGAGGCAGCAGATGGTAGGGAAGGGTGATGGAAAAAGCAATGATTTTTCTTTTTTTTAAAATAATTTTTATTGGAATTTTTTGAAAAATATATATCAACAAAACAATAATAACAATAATAATAATAAACACCCCCCGGCACCCTTAACAATAAGCAAATTAACTTAAACACTATCCCCCTAAAAACCACCCCCCCTTTCCCCCCCCCTCCCCCCACCCGGGTTGCTGCTGCTGCTGACCTAGTACCTTATCGTTGAGCCAGAAAGTCGAGGAAAAGCTGCCACCTCCTAAAGAACCCTTGTACCGACCCCCTCAGGGCGAACTTGACCCTCTCCAGCTGAATGAATCCCGCCATGTCATTAATCCAGGTCTCCACGCTCGGAGGTCTCGCAACTTTCCACTGCAGCAAGATCCTCCGCCGGGCTACTAGGGACGCAAAGGCCAAGACATCGGCCTCTTTCGCCTCCTGCACTCCCGGCTCCACCCCAACCCCAAATATCGCGAGTCCCCAGCCTGGCTTGACCCTGGATCCCACCACCCTCGACACCGTCCTCGCCACCCCCTTCCAGAACTCCTCCAGTGCCGGGCCTGCCCAGAACATATGGGCATGGTTCGCTGGACTCCCAGAGCACCTCACGCACCTGTCTTCACCCCCAAAGAACCTACTCATCCTAGATCCGGACATGTGGGCCCGGTGCAGCACCTTGAACTGGATGAGACTAAGCCTCGCACATGAAGAGGAGGAGTTCACCCTCTCCAGAGCGTCCGCCCATGTCCCCTCCTCGATCTGCTCCCCCAGCTCCACCTCCCACTTAGCCTTCAGCTCCTCTACCGACACCTCCCCCACCTCCTGCATTACCTGGTAGATGTCAGACACCTTCCCATCCCCGACCCACACCCCCGAAAGCACCCTATCCCTTACCCCCCACGGTAGCAGCAAAGGGAACCCCTCCACCTGTCGCCTAGCAAACGCCTTGACCTGACGGTACCTGAACATATTCCCCGGGGGGGGAGCTCAAACTTCTCCTCCAGTTCACCAAGGCTCGCGAACCTCTCGTCAATAAACAGGTCTCCCAACTTCCTAATGCCCGCCCTGTGCCACCCCAGGAACCCGCCATCCATGTTCCCTGGGACAAACCGGTGGTTCCCCCGCAGCGGGGCCTCCACCGAGCCCCCCACTTCCCCCGTGTCGCCTCCACTGCCCTCAAATTTTGAGGGTAGCCGCCACCACCGGGCTCGTAGTGTACCTCGTTGGAGGGAGCGGCAGCAGCACCGTTACCAGTGCCTTCAGGCTCATGCCTCCACAGGATGCCATCTCCATCCGTTTCCATGCTGCCCCCTCCCCATCCATTACCCACTTACGTACCATCGAGGCGTTAGCCGCCCAATAGTACCCAGAGAGGTTGGGCAGCGCCAGCCCCCCTCTATCCCTGCCCCGCTCCAAAAAGACCCTCCTTACCCTTGGAGTCCCGTGCGCCCAAACAAATCCCAGAATGCTGCTGTTCACCCTCCTAAAAAAGGCCCTCGGAATGAAAATGGGGAGGCACTGAAACAAAAAAAAACCTCGGGAGCACCGTCATTTTAACGGACTGTACTCTACCCGCCAATGACAACGGCAGCATGTCCCACCTTTTAAATTCCTCCTCCATCTGCTCCACCAACCTAGTAAAATTGAGCTTGTGCAGATCCCCCAGCTCCTAGCCCCCTGAACCCCCAGGTACCTAAAACTCCTCACTGCCATCTTTAGCGGGAGCCTACCAATCCCCTCCTCCTGATCTCCCGGGTGTCTGACAAACAGCTCACTCCTGCCCAGGTTCAATTTATATCCCGAGAAACTCCCGAACTCAGCAAGAATCTCCATCACCTCCGGCATTCCCCCCACCGGGTCTGCTACATACAACAGCAAGTCGTCTGCATACAGCGACACTCGGTGCTCCTCCCCACCTCGCACCAAACCCCTCCACCTCCTCGACTCCCTGAGAGCCATGGCAAGAGGCTCAATTGCCAGCGCAAAAAGCAAGGGGGACAGGGGGCACCCCTGCCTCGTCCCACGGTGGAGCCTGAAGTACTCGGACCTCCTCCCATTTGTCGCTACACTCGCCATCGGGGCCTCGTACAGCAACCTCACCCATTTAATGAACCCCACCCCAAACCCGAACCTCTCCAACACCTCCCACAAGTACCCCCACTCAACCCTATCAAAGGCCTTCTCCGCATTTAATGCCACCACAATCTCCGCCTCTCCTTCTGCCGCCAGCATCATTATCACATTTAGCAGCCTTCGCACGTTAGTGTTCAGCTGCCTTCCCTTCACAAAACCCGTCTGATCTTCATGTACCACCCCCGGCACCCAGTCCTCTATTCTAGTGGCCAAGATCTTCGCCAGCAACTTGGCATCTACATTCAGCAGTGAAATCGGCCTGTATGATCCGCACTGCAAGGGGTCCTTATCACACTTCAGGATCAGGGAGATTATCGCCCGAGACATCGTCGGGGGCAGAACACCCCCCCTCCCATGCCTCGTTGAAGGTCCTGACCAACAGGGGGCCCAGCAGGTCCGCGTATTTCTTATAAAATTCAACCGGGAACCCATCCGGTCCCGGCGCCTTCCCCGACTGCATGTGGCCAATCCCACTGACCAGCTCCTCCAACTCGATCGGCGCCCCCAGTCCCTCCACCTGCTCCTCCTGCACCCTTGGAAATCGGAGCCTGTCCAAAAAACTCTCCATTCCCCCTCCCACCGCCGGCGGCTCTGACCGGTACAGTCCCTATAGAAGTCCCTAAAGATCTCATTGACCTCTGCCCCCTGTCGCACCACATTCCCATCTCTATCCTTCACTCCACCAATCTCCCTAGCCGCGTCCCGCTTACGAAGCTGGTGCGCCAGCATCCTGCTCGCCTTCTCTCCATACTCATAGACCGCTCCCTGCGCCTTCCTCCACTGTGTCTCCGCCTTTCTGGTGTCCAATAAATCAAACTTGGCCTGCAAGCTATGCCGCTCCCCCAGCAATCCCTCCTCCGGGGCCTCCACGTACCTCCTATCCACACTCAACAGCTCCTCCACCAGTCTCTCCCTCTCCCTCCTCTCCCCCCTCTCCCTATGAGCTCGGATGGAGATCAGCTCCCCCCTAATCACTGCCTTCGGAGCTTCCCACACCATCCCCACCTGGACCTCCCCAGTATCATTGATCTCGAGGTACCTCTCGATACATCCCCGAACCCTCCTACACACCTCCTCATCAGCCAATAACCCCACGTCCAGACGCCAAAGCGGGCGCTGGTCCCGCACCTTCCCCATCTCCAGATCCACCCAATGCGGAGCATGGTCCGAAATCGCAATAGCCGAATACTCGGCCTCCTCCACCCTCGGGACCAGTCCCCTGCTCAAAACAAAGAAATCAATGCGGGAATAAACCCTGTGCACATGGGAGAAAAAAGAGTACTCCCGAGCCCTTGGCCTCCCGAACCTCCAGGGATCCACTCCTCCCATCTGGTCCATAAACCCCCTCAACACCCGGGCCCGCTTAACCAGCCCATTCAACCCCCTCACGTTCCACATAATCAGCCGGATCAGGGGGCACCCCGCCCCCCTCCCCCGTCGACTAGCCATAGCTCATCGACTGCTCGCCCCTGGCCATCACCCATTCGGCCCGTTTCCCACGGCGATAGAACCTCACCCGACCCCCCCGACCCGCACCAACTCCTCCCTGGCCAATCCAGCAGCAACCCGGTATCCCCCCCCCCCCCCCCCCCCCCCCAAGGCTAGGACCCCTCCTAGCCGCGACGCTCCCTCCACTGTACTCCCGTGTGCCAGCTGCCTTCTGCTGACCCCGGCAGCTCCCGCTCTAACTCCGACCCCTCCCGATATGAGGTCCCCCCTCCTCCCCTGCATCAGCTCCTGGGCACCGCTTCAGCGCGGGAAACCCGGTTTAATAACCACGCCCCTCGCCACCAGCTCCACCCCCTCGTCCCGCAGCACGGGAAACCAGAGAAAAGCCCACGCTTTCACTGCCCCACCCCACCAACGCAGCGCCCAAACCGCAGTCCCAACCCAACCACCAACTCCGTACAAACAAAGACACAGATCAACCACAAACCCCAGTACCCCCCTTTGAACACAAAACCATAACCCACATTGTCTGAAAGCGAGAGAAAAAACAAAAACAAACAGAATAACCCGCTACAGCATAAACAATGATACATAAATAGAAAAACTCCCACAGCCCCCAATCTCTAGTTCGAGTCCAGCTTTTCAGCCTGCACAAAGGCCCACGCTTCCTCCGGGGACTCAAAGTAGTGATGCCGGTCCTTGTAGGTGACCCACAGGCGCGCAGGCGGCAACATGCCGAACTTCACTTTCCATGGAGCACCGCCTTCGTCCGGTTAAACCCGGCTCTCCGCTTGGCCACCTCCGCACTCCAGTCCTGGTAGACAAGCACTACCGAACTACCAAATTCTCCCACTTACTAATCCTCACCTTCTTGGCCCATCGGAGAACACACTCCCGGTCACTGAACCGATGGAACCGCATCTGCACCGCCCACGGGGGTTCATTCGCCTTAGGCCGCCTGGCCAGTACTCTGTGGGCCCCCTCCAGCTCCAGGGGCAGATGGAAGGACCCTGCCCCCACCAGCGAGTTCAGCATCACGGCCACATAGGCCGGCAGGTCCGACCCCTCCAGCCCCTCCTCGAGGCCCAGGATCCGCAGGTTCTTCCTCCGTGACCGAAGCTCCATCTCCTCAAACCGATCTTGCCACTTTTTATGAAGCGCCTCGTGTATCTCCACCTTCCCCACGAGGGCCGAAACCTCCTCCTCGTGCTCAGAAGCCTGCTGCTGCAAATCAAGTATCGCTGCACCCTGGGTTGTCTGGGTCTCTAGCAGCTTACTCGTCGTCACCTTCAGGGATTCCAACAACTCCCCTTTCAGCTCCGTGAAATAGCGCAGAAGGGCCGCCTGCTGCTCCTCCGCCCACTGCCTCCACTCCTCAGGGGCTCCACCACCCGCCATTTTGTCCACCTTCCCCCGCTTTTCCAGGGGAGCTGCTGCCGTTTTTCTCCTCGCTCCACTTCGAGTCCGCACCATAAATCCCGGGGGGTTTTGCTCCAGACCCCTTTATCCACCGGGAATCGTCGAATCAGCGCCTTTTGGGGCCCTTAAAAGAGCCCACAAGTCCTTTTAAAGCGGGAGCTGCCGAACGTGCGGCTTAGCTCCGCATAGCCGCAACCGGAAATCCCAAAAGCAATGATTTTTCGACCTACTGCCCGGATCAGCTTTCAGGCAGGGGTGACTGCTGGAATCTCTAATGGGGACCTCATCATCTCAGGTATGATGGCAAAGCTGGGATATCTGTCAGGGGTCTCTGTTGGGAGGGTTGTTTATTGGGGGGGTTCTCTGATGGGGAATCTTTGATGGAGAAATCTCTGATTGGGATCTCTGATGGGAAATGCATAATGGGGGGGTCTGAAGGGGTGGCTGTGCGGGTCTCTGACCGGGGGTCTCTGACAAGGGGTCTCTGACAGGGGCTCTCTGACAGGGGTTCTCTGACAGAGGGTCTCTGATAGGGGGTCTCTGATAGGGGGGTCTCTGATAGGGCATCTCTGATGGGATGGCTCGGCTGTCAGTGGGGGGCATCATGTCATCCTCGTGCATGCTGTGGGATGGGTAACCCATTATTCCCATAGTCAAGGGGAAGATTCTCCTACCTGTCAACGGAGGGGGCGGGGGAGGGGGGGGGGGGTGGTTGAGTTGTGGGGCAGGGGGGGACCTCTCAAAATGTCGACAGATACCAGGATTCCAATGGAATCCTCTGTTTAAATGAGCATCGTAAAGGAGAGTGAATCGCACCTGCATGCCAGTGCTAGTGCCAATGGAGACCAGTAGCGAGTCTCCGCTGGCGGGAGCACTTACGCTCCAGAACAGAGAATCCAGCCTAATGTAGAATGTGCAGCCAATCCAATATTGCCCATTCTACGCCATCGCTCAAGATGAAAGTAGCTCCCAATTATGTTATTCAGCCTATTGATGTGAAAATATCACTCCTGTCCAATTTGCTGTCATTCCATTCTGTTGTGCGGAGGTTCACATTTATCATGTATTCCGTAATCAAAGGGCAGCACGGTGGCCTAGTGGTTAGCACAACCGCCTCACAGTGCTGAGGTCCCAGGTTCGATCCCGGCTCTGGGTCACTGTCCGTGTGGAGTTTGCACATTCTCCCCGTGTCTGCGTGGGTTTTCGCCCCCACAACCCAAAAATGTGCAGAGTAGGTGGATTGAACACGCTAAATTGCCCCTTAATTGGAAAAAATAATTGGGTAATCTAAATTTTAAAAAAAAAATGTATTCCTTAATCATAAACAAATGCTCAATATCAGAAAAAGGAGAAAAATAAAATGGGTGGAAGTATAAAGAAAACCAAGAAGAAGCCAGTGTTTGATCAGCAAACATTCCTCTTTCTCAGAATAGTGGAAGGATTAAGGAACGACGTGTACTGCTTGTGTTTTCTTTTGAAAGCAAATTTGGTGTCAGTCGATCTTTGTCATGAGAATCTGGTTTTCAAAAAACAATCACAGTCCTGAAAGTGAAGTCTGTAAATGCTATCTTCTTAGATCGTATGTTCCAGAAAATGAGACGAAGCATTTGAAAACTGCTCACTTACCGACAAGGTTTATGTGATATATTAAAATGTCTTTTCGAAGAGCTATGATGAATGACTAAATTCCCTCAACTGGCTATGTGGACACAATTGAGCATGAGGTCCTGTGTTCAATTCCTGCCAGCTGATCATGAGAAGGCAATGCTGAGCAGAGGCCTAGCTTTTCTCATCAACCGAGGGCATCTCACCTTGGACCCACACTCACATTCAAGACCAATGTTGGCAATGTCTGCTGGCAGGCTGTCAACATTCCTTGTCATTTGGAGAGTAGCATGTGGTGTTACATCTAAACTCAACTATTCCACTGCACTCATGGCTGGTTTCCACATTCTTCCCTCTTTAAACTTGAGATCATCCAAAACTCTGCTGCCTGTTTCTTAACATGCACCAAGTCCCATTTCCCTATCATCCCTGTGCTCACTGACCGACACTGGCTCCATATCAATCAACATCTTAATTTTATCATTTTTATCCTTGTATTCAAATCCTTCCATGACCTTATCCCTCCCTCTCTCTGTAATTCCCTCCAGATCACAACCCTCCAAGATATCTGCACTCCTCTAATTCTGCCATCTTGTGCAAGTCCAATTTTAATTGCTGCACCATTAGCAGCTTCGTCTTCAGTTGTCTAGCCCCAAGCATTGGAATTCCCTCCCGAATACCTCTACCTCTCTTCCCACCTTAATGGCGTTCCTTAAAATCTATGGATGCGATTTGATGACTTCATTGCATCTGAAGTTTTGATGTGATGAGGTCGTTTGATCTCATAAGAGGCCTCTTGTGAGATTTGCGATGCTCGGAACTGAGATCTCACGGGATATCGTAATCTGGATCTCACTCTTGCTGGGCGAGATCCAGATTAACATATTTATATCAACCAGATTCCTGAGGACCGGAACTAACGGAAGATCTCACAATGGCACTATTTAGCACTGGTCCACCCAAATGTGGACCAGGTGTAATGGCATCTGGGATGGTCTCCCACGCCATTGGAGACCCCTGGATGATTGGGCTTTGGCAGGGTTGTACCCTGGCATTCCTGCTGGCACCTGGACAGCTGGCAGTGCCACGCAGGCACCCAGTGCCCAGGTGCCAGGTTGCCTGTGCCAGGCATTGTGCTTGGGTGCCCTGCCCTAGAGTGGTGGAGGACCCCATAAGAGGTAAGTTGGGACATTGGGGGGTCCAAAGGCCATGGTGTGGATGCCGAGGGAAGTTAAGATATTGGGGTTTTACATCTCGTCAACGCAGGGAATAAGATAAGTTTGGCCTCAGTGAGGTGGGGCAGCACGGTAGCAGAGTGGTTAGCACTGTTTCGTCACAGGGCCAGGGTCCCAGGTTTGATTCCCGGCTTGGGTCACTGTTTGTGCGGAGACTGCGCGTACTTCCTGTGTCTGCGTGGGTTTCCTCCGGTGCTCCGGTTTCCTTCCACAAGTTGCGAAAGACGTGCTGTTGGGTGAATTGGACATTCTGAATTCTCTGTCTGTGTATCCAAATAGGCGTTGGAATTTTCACAGTAACTTCATTGCAGTGTTAATGTAAGCCTACTTGTGACAATAAAGATTATTATTATTCCCCACAGAGGCCAAAGAAAAATTGCAGAGTCCCATTGGGTGGTTCTCGGTGTTGCAGGTGCCAAGAAACATCCCGCTATACACGCCCAAAATGGGACACTTGTTTTTGTTAAATCGCGCCCTTTATCTTTAATTAAACTTTTGTTCATCTGACCGTGGGAGGTGACCCGCCATTAGCCAACAGCGGGATGTTCTGGTCCCATCGCTGTCAATGGGATTTCCCATTGAATCTCCACTGGGAAACCCAGAGTGGGGGTGAAGCGGCAGCGGGACCCAAGGATCCTGCTGGCGTGAACAGCTGATGATCTCACCCAATAGCTCCTTAAGTGGCTGGGTGTATTATTTTTTTGAAATATTTTATTGCAGCGCTTTAGGATGTTGCATTACATTAAAGATGGTATATATATAAGCTATTTTGTAAAAGCTAAAAAATCAAGGACATCCACCTTTGACTCGTCCAGTTAATACAACTAAAAGCCAAACCCACACATCTCAGGGCAATCATGGGTTTGGTCTCTGGCATGTACTTATTTAGCCGCTCTCAGCCAAGCAATGGTAGAAACTTTGCCTTAATGTCTGTGGGGCCAGTCAGGGGGAGCATCAGCCAGAGTTCACCATTCATGTGACACCGACTGTAGAGTGTGAATGTGTGCACACATTGGGTGATGGAACAGTTTGGCTTGGGCTTTAATCCTCTCATGGTTCGATATCTGGCTGGGTGGGAAGAAGAGACGATTGAACCAAGGTATACAAATATGTCAACTCTTTCACAAGGAAGCCAACGATGGACAAGTTCCACAGTGGCAGAATTTCAGTCAACAATATATTAGTTTCTGCTCTTTGCTCCAGAAAAGAGTCACACAAGGCTGGAGAGAATGTGCCCAAGCTGGTTAAAGGAAGCACTCAACCTACCAGTCACGCACGTCTGATAGAAACAATACATGTGGCCTAATCACTACCATTAATGTATGTTATTAATATATCTGCACAGCTACACCCCTTGCAGCTACTGTCCTGACCCTCAAAGGGCAATGAAGACAAATGAGGACTCTGCTGCAAACTTTGTTCACTGACAAAGCTAGATGATGGGTCAAGGCCCATATACCGCAGGACATCACCAAGGTTAAAAAACAGTGGGCTAGAAGGTGAGGTGAATCAGCAAGGAGTAATTCATAACATTAGCTTTATTTATGCAACAGTCACAAATTTTAATACTATATTCAATGGATATTATCATTTCAAACAATGTGTCAAATTGAATGTTAGGTTTTACATTGTAGATTGCTTGCTGTTGCTGTTTTTTCTGTAGAAAACGTAGCTTGCTCAGGTGGAGAAAATAGTTGGAACTATTATAGCAGAGCTTGGTAAGCATAAATCCAAGTTTGATTCGGCCCTTTGAATTTTAACCCCAATACCCAACAACCACAGAGTCATGAGGTAGGAAAGGAGATTGCGAAGGGGCAGAGAGTGTAAATGCATACTTGCTTCGTTTCCTTGGCAAATGCTTCACACAGACATTGGACAGCCGATTATAGCCAAATCCAGCCTTGACATGACTGACTTCTCCAATTAAACCTCCTTCTCCACCTTGCCTTTTCTCTTTCAGTTGGCCACCCTTTCCATCCATCTCTCTCAAAGCTCCTTGTTCAACTCTCTCCTCACAGCACCAAAATAATTCTGCACAAAGGCATGAGTGAAGGTATTCTATGGATGATAATTGTCACCACTGTGATTGGGTTCATAGTGCATTATTCTGGCTCATCTTTGTATCTGGTTCAATACAATTGGCACTGCAATGTTTCCTCCCTCAAGGACTTATCCAATGATCCATTTCAGTTTCCTCCAGAGGTCCCTAGCATCACAGATGTCAGTCTTCAACCAATACGATTCACTCCACATGATATCAAGAAATGGCTGAAGGCACTGGATACTGTAAAGGCTATGGACCCTGACAATATCCCGACAATAATACTGAAGACTTGTGCTCCAGAACTGGCTGCATCCCTAGCCAAGCTGTTCCAGTACAGCTACAACACAGGCAGCTACCCGGTAATGTGGAAAATTGCCCAGGTGTGTCCTGTACACAAGAAACAGGACAAATCCAACCCAGCCAATTAATGCCCTATCAGTCTACTCTCCATCATCAGCAAAGTGATGGAAGGAGTCAACAACAGTGCTATGAAGCAGCACTTACTCAGCAATAACCTGCTCACAGACGCTCAGTTTGGGTTCTGCCAGGGTCACTCAGCTCCTGACCTCATTACAGCCTTGGACAAAAGAGCTGAATGCCAGAGGTGAGGAGAGAGTGACTGATCTTGACATCAAGGCAGCATTTGACCGAGTCACGGCATCAAAGAACCCGAGCTAAACTGGAGTCAGGGGGAAAACTCTCCATTGGTTGGAGTCATACCTGGCACAAAGGAAGATGGTTGTGGTGGTTGGAGGTCAATCATTTCAGCTCCAGGACATTACTGCAGGAGTTCTTCAGGGTAGTATCCTAGGCTCAACCATCTTCAGCTGCTTCATTAATGACCTCGCTTCCATCATAGGGTCAGAAGTGGGGATGTTTGCGGGTGACTGCACAATGTTCAGCACCATTCCCGACTCCTCAGATAATGAAGCAGTCCATGTCCAAATTGCAGCAAGACCTGGACAATATCCAGGCTAAGGCTGACATGTGGCAAGTTACATTTGCGCCACACAAGTGCCAGACATTGACCATCTCTTACAAGCGAGGATCTAACCACCGCCCCGTGGCATTCAATGGCATTACTATCGTGAATCCCCCACAATCAACATCCTGGGAGTTACCATTGATCAGAAACTGAACTGGACCAGCCATATTAATACTGTGACTACCAGGGCAGGTCAAAGACTTGGACTCCTACAACGAGTAACTCACCTCTTGACCCCCAAAAGCCTGTCCACCACCTACAAGGCACAAGTCAGAAATGTAATGGAATACTCTCCACTTGCCCGGATGAGTGCAGCTCCAGCAACACTCAAGAAGCTCGGCACCATCCAGGACAAAGCAGCCCGCTTGATTGCTCCCCCTTCCATAAACATTCAAACCCTCCGCCACTGACGAACAGTGGCAGGCATGTGTACCATCTACAAGGTGCACTGCAGTAACTCACCAAGGTTCCTTAGGCAGCACCTTCCAAACCCACGACCACTACCATCTAGAAGGACAAGAGGCGCAGATCCCTGGGAGCCCCACCACCTGGAGGTTCACCTCCAAGTCACTCACCAAACTGACTTGGAACTATATCGCTGTTCCTTCACTGTCGCTGGGGCAACGTCCTGGAACTCCCTCCCTAACAGTACAGTTGGCGTACTCACCTCAAGGACTGGGAATCACCTCAAGGACTTCAGTGGTTCAAGAAGGCAACTCACCACCACCTTCTGAAGAGCAACTCGGGATGGGTAATAAATGCTGGCCAGTGATGCCCACATCCCGTAAATGAATGTTTTTTAAAAATCCCTTCTGAAGATTACTATTAAATCTGTATCCACTACCATATTAGGTGATGCATTCCATATCCTAATCATGACTTTGGTTCAGAAATTTGCTTTGCTGGGAGATGAAAATTAATTAGAAATTTTAATAATGTAAGATATATGTGACCAGTTGACATAACAGAAATTATGAGACAAATCCAAACCTGAGAATATAGAGGGTCAATCAGCATTCTTTTGCCCACCTACTTCTGGCATCTTACCCTCATTGCCTTGCTTGAGGTAAGCTTGCCCAAAATGGTAGTACAGGCTGAGATGTAAAGGTCTTGGAAACATAAACTCTCGCTGTGTGCTCAGGTGGATTCTTGTGCATGCCATGTTCTAAATGCCTGCCAACCACAATCATGAGGTAGGGGAGGAGGTTTGGGAGGAGCAAGTGATTATATATGCATGCATGTTTCTTTTCTGTGGACTTTTAATTGCTGCCAATTTGGATTATCTTTTCTTAAATCCAGCCTTCACCCAACTGTTTGCAATTCACGCCATCTCTTACCCTTCCTTTCTGAGTCAATGTCGGTGACCAGATCTGTCATTGCTTGTGGAATGGAGCCTACTCAAAATAAATGGAGTAGATAAGATTGCCAAATAAAATGAGCCAGATTACTAACAGATTGTGGTTGTTAGGGCTATGAAGAAGCAATGCAATGGATCAGGGGTGTATGGAGGAGGAATGGGATTCTGGAGGAGGTGTTGGAAGACAAAAGGGAGGATAAAGACCAAAAAGGTGGAAAAAGAGGGACGTTTCTGGGCCAATTAAAAATGGAAGGGCAGAGGAAGAATTGAAAAAAGAAACGGAGAACATCATGGGGCGGGATTCTCCAATAATGGGGCTATGTCCCCACGCCGGTGTGAAAACCGGCGCCAACCACTCCGACGTCAACGGGCCCCAAAAGTGAGGAATTCTCCCCTTTCTCAGGGGCTAGGTTGCCACCGGAGTGGTTCCCACAGCTCCAGCCGGCGCCGAATGGTCCGTGCGAGTTCGCGCATGCATGGTACGGCTGGCGTATTTCCGTGCATGTGCAGAACATCCGGCGTATTTCCGCGCATGCGCGTGGGTTCCCTTCTCCGCACTGGCCCCCGGGCAATATGGCGGAGCCCTACAGGAGCCCGGCACGAAATAAAGTAGGCCCCCACAGAAGCAGCCTGCCCGCTGATCGGTAGGCCCTGATCACGGGCCAGGCCACCGTGGAGGACCCCCCCCCCCCCCGGGTCAGATCCATCCCCCCCCCCCGTCCAGGAAGGCCCCCGCACACTTACCTTCCAGCTCCCGCCATGCGGGAGGTGAGTAATCCACGCCGGCGGGACTCGGCCAAACTCGTCGGCCACTCGGCCCATCGGAGAATCACCGGGGGGGGGGGGGCGGGGGGGGCGCTGTCAATGGCCCCCGACCGGTGTGGCGGGAATCCTGCGGGTGCCCGAAAACGGCGCCAGAGAATAGGGAAGCCGGTGTCTGGGCAGCGAGGCAGGATTTGCGCCTCCCCGCTGTGGATTCTTCAACCTGGCGCAGGGTCGGAGAATTGCGGCCAATTTTTTTGAAAGGGAAAAATGAGCCAGGAGCTATATTAGGCTAGCCTCTGACACTGATGCGCTACATACAACTATCAGAAGAGCAACCATATGGTATTAGATAGAACAGTACAGCACAGAACAGGCCCTTCGGCCCTCGATGTTGTGCCGAGCAATGATCACCCTACTCAACCCCACGTATCCACCCTATACCCGTAACCCAACAACCCCACCTTAACCTTACTTTTTAGGACACTACAGGCAATTTAGCACGGCCAATCCACCTAACCCGCACATCTTTGGACTGTGGAAGGAAACCGGAGCACCCGGAGGAAACCCACGCACACACGGGGAGGACGTGCAGACTCCACACAGACAGTGACTCAGCCGGGAATCGAACCTGGGACCCTGGAGCTGTGAAGCATTTATGCTAACCACCATGCTACCGTGCTGCCCCCCCAAATTCTCATATTCTATGAGAGGGCTGCTTATATAGTAACCAATTATGTAGTTATGGATGAGGCTTGCTGTTTACATGCAAACCCATTGATTTCATTTGATTGCTTCTCCTGGTTGCACTGCAGAAAATGATCTACAATTAGGCAAAGTCTTTTTCAGGTCAGGAAGTTCTCTCTGTCGTTGTTTTAACACATATAGAATATTAGTTGATTAATTTACAACTCATGTGCTATTGTATAGTGAAAGAAATCTTCATAGTTTGAATCGGCAGCTTGACTCAGTGCGTAGCACTTTTACCGTGGAGACAGAGGTTGCATGCTCAAGTTTCACTCCAGACACTTGGGCCCATAATCTAGGCTGACACTTCAGTGAGGTATTGAGAGAGTCCTCCACTGTCTGGAGGTCCTTCCCCGTCAGAACTTATTCTAAACTGAGGCCCTGGTTGTCATGTTGAGTTGAACATAAAATATTAGGCGACAGTTATTCAAAAAAGAGAAAAGGAATTTCAATCATGATGTCACTTATCCTGAACCAACATTTATTTAATGAGTTAGTGCTTGCTGTGAGGAAGTTAGTTCCTGCTGTGATAAACAGAGGATTTTCGGAATTTTGGCTTCTAAATATTGGAACAAGTTAGTGTGTTTGACTGCAGGGGTCATGATTTCAAATAGAATTTTATTTTACTTCTAGGAGACAGCAGGTGAAATTGACCAGAGGAATGTGGAGTGACTGGGGAGGTCCCTGGGAAGTTAATGTGCTTTTGCAGCCTGCAGAGATAATGGGTGGGATTCTCTCAGCCCTGGGCTGGGCCGGAGAATCCCCGCGACCGGGCCACGCCTCCCTGACAACGGCACATGATTCTTATCAGAGCAGAGAATCGGCACCATTGGCGCCGGCGTGGTTGGCACGGCGCCAGTTGCGGGGTACTCCACACGGCTGGCCCGCCAATTCTCGGGTTGGGGTGGGCCGAGCGGCCGTTGTGGAAACACTGAGTCCCGTCTGCGCCGTCCACACCTGCTCTCAGCCGGCGGGAACACAGCGTGGAAGGGTCGGGTGGTGCCCTGTGGGGGGGGGGGGAAGAGGGGCTCCGACCCCGGAGGGAGGCCTCCGATTAAGCCTGGCCCGCAATCGGAGGGCCAGCCCACCGATCGTTGGGCCAGCCTCTCCGGCTGAGTCCCGACTCATTTGCTATGTGCCGGTCCCTGTAGTCCTGCGCCATGTTGTGTCGGGGCCAGCTCGTTGAACGAAGCCACTGAGAATGCATGCGTTGGCGGCGGCACCACTGCGCATATGCGCGTTGGCGCCACTGCGCAAGCACGGATCCCGCTGTGGTGAACGTATGCTATTACAATTCACCACTGTACTATGTTGTATGATGTTGATGCCCTTGTGGGCTCCGCCTGTGGCTCCGCCCCCTCAGGGGAGGTATATAGATCTGCAGCCTGTAGGCGGCACTCAGTACAGAGCAGTCACAGGCAGGCACAGATCTAGCGTATTAAAACCACTGTTCACTTCTACTCTTCGTCTCATGTGAATTGATGGTCACATCAATTGAATACGCTAAGATATCGCAATGGAAGCCGCCGTCAAACCTGACCGACTGAAACTCGACCCACAGGCAGCCGAAGCCAAGGGGATCTTTTCGCACTGGCTCCGCTGCTTTGAGGCCTACCTCGCCGCCTCCTCCTCGCCCGCCGTCACCGAGGAACAGAAGCTGAGTCCCCTCCACGCCCGGGTGACTCACAGAATCTCCGTACTAATCGAGGAAGCGACCACGTACGCAGACGCGGTCGCGATCCTGAAAAGACATCATGTGAGGCCGGTGAACAAAGTGTTCACGCGGCATCTCCTCACCACTCATCGCCAATGCCTTGAGGAATCGCTGGAGGAATACCTACGCGACCTGAGGGCACTCGCTTGAAACTGCAATTACAAGGACATCATGGCCTCGCAGCATATGGAACTCGCCATTCGGGACACCGATGTAGCTTGAGTCCGGTCCAACTATGTCAGACAGCGCCTGCTCGAAAAAAGGGCGCCCTCGACCTAGAAGGGACGGTAAAACTATCCACCTCCTTAGAAGTAGCTTTTCAGAGCTTAAATGCTTTCCCCTCCGACCATGCGATTCCCTTGTGGACACCTTGTGTCCCAGGTCTGTGCCGTGTGGCTGCCCGCCCAACCTGGGCGGCCGCCCTGCTATTTCTGTGGTCAAAACCAGCACCCCAGGCAATGTTGCCCGGCCCGGAACGCAACCTGCAACGACTGCGGCAAGAAAGGACATTTTGTCAAAGTCTGCTTGGCCCGACCCAGAGCTCCTAAATCGCAGGACCGACTCACAGACTCACAGGCCCGCAGACCCCGCAGCGTGACTGTACGGCCTTTGATGCAGACAGCCGCCTCTTCCACTTCCTCCGGATCCCCTTTGGCGTCACCAACGGGGTCTCAGTCTTCCAAAGAACGATGGACCGAATGGTGGACCAATACAGGCTGCGGGCCACATTCCCGTACTTGGATAACGTCACCATCTGCGGCCATGATCAGCAGGACCGCAACACTAACCTTCAGAAGTTCCTCCAAACCGCCCAAGCCCTCAATCTCACCTACAACAAGGAGAAATGCGTTTTCTGCACAACCCGACTAGCCATCCTCGACTATGTCATGGAAAACGGAGTTCTAGGGCCTGACCCCAACCGTATGCGCCCCCTCCTGCAACTTCCCCTTCCCCACTGCCCCAATGCCCTGAAAAGATGCCTCGGGTTTTTCTCATATTATGCCCAGTGGGTCCACAACTATGCGGACAAGGCCTGCCCACTTATCAAAGCCACCATCTTACCCCTGAAGACTGAGGCCCGCCTGGCCTTGAGCCGCATCAAGGCAGACATTACCAAGGCCGCGATGCACGCGGTGGACGAATCCATCACCTTCCAGGTGGAGAGCGACGCGTCAGATGTCACCCTGGCCGCTACCCTTAACCAGGCAGGCAGGTCCGTGGCCTTTTTTCCCGTACCCTCAACGCCTCCGAGATTCGACGATCCTCGGTCGAAAAGGAAGCTCCAGCCATTGTTGAAGCTGTGCGGCATTGGAGGCACTACCTGGCTGGTAGGAGGTTCACCCTCGTCACCGTCCAACGGTCGGTAGCCATTATGTTCAACAACACACAGCGGGGCAAGATCAAGAATGATAAAATCTTCAGGTGGAGAATCAAACTCTCCACCTATAATTACGATATTCTGTATCGTCCGGGGCAGCTCAATGAGCCCCCAGATGCCCTGTCCCGCGCCACATGCGCTAGCGTGCAAGCTGACGGACTCCGGGCCATCCACAATGACCTCTGTCACCCGGGGGTCACCCGGCTTCTCCACTTCATCAAGGCCAGCAACCTGCCCTACTCCACTGAGGAGGTCAAGGCCATGACCAGGGACTGCCAAGTCTGCATGGAGTGTAAGCCGCACTTCTATCAACCAGACAAGGCCCACGTGGTGGAGGCATCCCAGCCCTTTGAGCGCCTCAGCATCGATTTCAAAGAACCCTCCCCTCCACTGACCGCAGCGCGTATTTTCTTAACGTCGTTGACGAGTATTCCCGTTTCCCCTTTGCCATACCATGGCCCGACATGAACGCGCCCACTGTCATTAAGGCCCTGCATAGCATCGTCACCCTGTTCGGTTTTCCCACTAACATCCACAGTGACAGGGACTCCTTGTTCATGAGCGACAATCTGCGTCAGTACCTGCTCGATAAAGGCATTGCCTCGAGCAGGACTACCAGCTACAACCCTTGGGGAAACGGACAGGTGGAGCAGGAGAACGCGACGGTCTGGAAGGCCGTCCTTCTGGCCCTACGGTCTAGAAATCTCCCAGTTTCCCGCTGGCAGGAGGTCCTCTCCGACGAACGAGACCCCTCATGACCGCCTATTTGTCTTCCCCAGGAAATCCACCTCTGGAGTCTCGCTTCTGTCCTGGTTGACAACACCAGGGCCTGTCCTCCTCCAAAAGCACGTGAGGAGCCATAGGTCCGACCCCCTGGTCGAGAAGGCCCAGCTCCTTCACACCAACCCTCAGCATGCCTACGTGGCGCACCATGACGACCGACAAGATACAGTCTCCCTCCGGGGTCTGGCACCCGCTGGTTCCCCTGAAACCACCACCTACCCCCCCCACCCTACACCGGATACCACCCCCGCCCCTACATGGCCTACACCCCCCCCCCTTCCCCCATCACCGACCTACAGTGAGGAAGCTCCAGCCGACACACTCCCGGAGTCAACAAACCCAACACCCGTGTCCGCAGCGACGAGTTCAACACCCATGCCCGCAGCGAAGCCAGAGCTGAGGCAATCATGGAAACCGATCAAGGCATTGGACAGACTCAATCTGTGAGCCCACTTCACCCCCGCTGGACTTCAATTTTGTAACAGGGGGTGAATGTGGTGAACGTATGCTATTACGATTCACCACTGTACTATGTTGTATGATGGTGATGCCCTTGTGGGTTCCGCCTGTGGTTCCACCCCCTTGGGGGTGGTATATAAACCTGTAAGCCTGTAGGTGGCACTCAGTACAGAGCAGTCGCAGGTAGGCACAGATCTAGCGTATTAAAACCATTGTTCACTTCTGCTCTTCGTCTCGTGTGAATTGATGGTCGCATCACCCGCGGCACCCAGTTCGTGCCGGGATCGGCAACCGGAGAGGCGTGAACCACTCCAGCACCGTGCTGGCCCGCTATAGGGGCCAGAATTAGTCCTGGGAGCAGCCCGTTCACGGTGGAGTTTACGACGGTGTGGATACTCTGCCGCGAGATGGGAGAATCCCGGCCAATTTGTTTATCAGCTTGGAGTGGCACGTTCGCATAGTGGTTAGGACTGCTGCTTCACACCACCAGGGTCCAGGGTTCGATTCCCAGCTTGGGTCACTGCCTGTGTGGAGTCTGCATGTACTTCCTGTATCTGCATGGGTTTCCTCCGGTTTCGTCCCACAAGGCCCGAAGGACATGCTGTTAGGCGAATTGGACATTTTGAATTCTCCCTCTGTGTACCCGAACAGGCGCCGGAATGTGGCAACTAGGGGCTTTTCACAGTAACTTCATTGCAGTATTAATGTAAGCCTACTTGGGACAATAAAGATTATTATTGTTCCTCACAGAGGCCAAAAAAAATAGCAGTCCCATTAGGTAGCGGGGTCATTCAAGAAACATCCCGCTATTGTGACAATAAAGATCAGCCATCACCAAATCAACTCAACATGTCTACTAAGACATAATTTTACCCTTTCATCCACGGTTCCATTATCCTCAGCACTTGTTTGAACTCAACTTTTCAAAACATAATAATCTTTCATACTTTCCTATGGATCCCACTTACAGCTCAAATAAAATGTAATAACCTTGATTGATAAGGGGATCAGGGGTTATGGGGAGAAGGCAGGAGAATGGGGATGAGAAACATGTCAGCCACGATTGAATCGTGGAACAGACTCAATGGGCTGAAAGGAGCATATCTTATGGTCTTATCTATCCTTCCACTGTTAATTTATGAAACCTTTGCAAGTTGTAAAAGTTTCTTACTCCCCATCAAACATTAACAGCTGAAAAAACAGGTCCCTATGTGTCTTTTGATGCAAATTTGTAAATCTAGCCTCCTTACTTATAAAACACTTCAAAAATGCATGAATCTAGGAACATTATCCTCCCATGCCTTAAATCTCCCAGACAACCTATCTCTAGTAAAATTTCCCAGCTTAATGAAATCATTTACACACACACACAAAAACAGCCTTCTTTACAGAATAACGCAATAAAAATATATTTTTTAATTACATGCATTCTCACAAGTGGGAGATGTTTAGAGCTACAGCAATAACAGTGTGTCACGGAATGGGGATGCTTGAGCCCATGATGTTCATGAAGTGCTGCACACTCGACACCTGCTGACATCTCCTGAGGCTTCAGATCCCCAGAACCTATACCAGCAGCAACACGAATGTACAGGACCTGACAGTTCTTTCCCCACTGACACTGAGCTTGAGAGCGAGCCAGTCGTGTGTCAGCCTGACCTCGAGCCAAGAATGAGAGAGATAGGGCAGCACAGTGACGTAGTGGGTTAGCCCTGCTGCCTCACGGCGCCGAGGTCCCAAGTTCGATCCCGGCTCTGGGTCACTGTCCGTTTGGAGTTTGCATATTCTCTCCGTGTTTGCGTGTGTTTCGCCCCCACAACCCAAGATGTGCAAAGTAGGTGGATTGAACATGCTAAATTGCCCCTTAATTTGGAAAAAAATGAATTGGGTATTTTAAATTTATTAAAAAAAGAAAAAGAATGAGAGAGATAAGTGGGAGAACAAAGGGCCCAGCTAAGGAATAAAGGAGCAAGCAATTAAGGTCAACTACATGAGCTTTATTGCACATTCTCTCCTTGTCTGCGTGGGTTTCACCCCCACAACCCAAAGATGTGCAGGTTAGGTGGATTGGCCATGCTAATTTGCCCCTTAATTGGGGAAAAAAATAATTGGGTACTCTAAATGTATTTAAAAAAAGAAAAAAAGAAACTATATGAGCTTTCAGCGCTCCGGGCCTGCCTGGAAAATTCATACCCGCCAATCCAGCCCAACCGAGAAAGCTTTAGTGGCTCCCTGGCGTCCACCTGAAAGTCGCCTGAGTCCAACTTCCTGCTTTGTTGTTGGGCGAGAAAAAATGCATTGATTAGAAACGCCTAAAAGCCAAATTTAGAATTGCTTTCAGCCTAGAGAATTGACTTGAAGTCTCACACTAAAATAAAAAAATGATAGCTTTATTGTGGATGGCTTTGGAAATTACAGTTCAAAGTTCAATTGATGGCGTCTTTGTGTTCAAGAAAAAAAAATCTGCTGGAATAGCTTTACTCTGAGTCACAGAATGACAGAAAAAATACAGTGCAGATGAGGCCCTTTGGCCCATCAAGTCTGCACCGACACAGTCGGCAACGCTTTGTGTCTCCTTGAAATCAACAATGACCTATTAAGGTCCGAGCCTCCAACCAAAAGATGGCCCAAAGGTATTTTGCCTACTTGTCTCCCTGCAGCTTCAGTTTTTGAGTTGATGTTATCCTGCACCCTCCATTCCACCATGCTCGTAAGTTCTCAATTTTTGAGCCCACCTTTTTGATATTGCCTCCATATTTGTGCCCTGAAACCTGCATCTCCCATTCTCACTGTCAACTGTTAGGGGCTGGTTTAGCTCACTAGGCTAAATCGCTGGCTTTTAAAGCTGACCAAGCAGGCCAGCAGCACGGTTCGATTCCCGTACCAGCCTCCCCGGACAGGCGCCAGAATATGGCGACTAGGGGCTTTTCACAGTAACTTCATTGAAGCCTACTCGTGACAATAAGCGATTTTCATTTTCATTTTTTCAACCAGAACCCTGATCATCTCTGATCATTACAAAGGACTTACTCTTCAACGGCACCAGCAACTTGTATTTAAATAGCATCTTTAACATTGTAAAACATCCCAATGCACTTACTGAGCCTCGTAATGAGTCAGGTGAGCAAAAGCCTGATCGAAGAGGTCTTTAAAGGAGGTACGGCAGGTGGAGATCAGGGCTGGAATTCCAGAGCTTCTGGCCAAAGCAGCTAAAGGCATGGCAATCATTGGTGGAGTGAAGGAAACCAAGAATGCATAAGATGTTATATTTGGAATATTTATGTAGCTTTAGGATGTGCACTTTGCAAAGCAATTCCTACAATCTAGAAAGATTGCACGAATTGAGGTGTACCAAAATGTTGGTGCCTCAATTAAATGGAGAGTAAATGAAGGATGGATCTTCCTGGTTTAGAGGCAGGCCAGCCAAATAGTGATGCCCCTCGTCTGTTGGTCAATCAA
Organism: Scyliorhinus canicula; assembly: GCF_902713615.1. Lineage (NCBI taxonomy): Eukaryota > Metazoa > Chordata > Chondrichthyes > Carcharhiniformes > Scyliorhinidae > Scyliorhinus > Scyliorhinus canicula. The sequence goes on from NC_052146.1 coordinate 95,454,745, forward strand.
CTACCCAACATTCCTGCAAATTCAGTCAAGCTTGCACATTCTTTTCACTGCCTCTTTGAAGGCGGCTTCTGTTGAGATGTGACAACAACTCGGTCCACACTGATGATTGGCTCAAAACACATCAGTAGAATCTTTTAAATGGCCCAAAAAAAAGAGGTGTTGATATCGGTGTGTGTGTAGGTCCTTACGTGTTGCATCTGTATGTGTCATACGTTTGTGTTGAGCTGTGTGCGAAGTGCAGGCGTGCTTGTAATGAATGTTTATTAAAATAGTTTCCATGACATTAATGTTTTTCATTGCTTTTTGCCCACGATGTTGTTATTACAAGTTCCTTTTCCTCAACAGCTTTTCAATTGTTAATCGTTCACTAGTGACCTCCTTGTCTTTCAGGTTCACATCATATTTCATTTCTCTGTGTTTGAGCTTCTGGCTGGTGCTTTGCAGTTCAGCTTCAATGAGTTCAGAAAAGGGCAGCTAACCTCATTAGTGTCTGTGTCTTCCCTGTGCCTCAACTGCCAGTGTTTCCCTTTGTTCCCTCTCGTTTGATACTGTTGGCTTTCTCTCTCTGCTTGCTTTCGTTCTGCCTTGCTCTCTCCTTTACTGCTCCATTATCACCTGCTTCACTTACTCTTAGAACCTGAGTTAAGCAGCCCAACCTCCTCATTTATTCATTTTTGTTTTAAATTTTTTTATTAGCCTCCTTTGAGGAGTTAGGAGAAAGCCCAGAAATGATTGGTTCTGTAGTTAACAAATGGATAATTAATATCCTCGTCGGGAATGCCTGACCCAGGTGCCAACCTATTTCACATGAAGCTAAATGTCGTCATTAAAGTAGGGTGCAAAGAAATTTCTTGCGTACGTATGAAGAGCTTGTCCATTAAGTTGTATCTCTCGGCTGTGAAAATGGATGGGGGTTACTGGTTGAGATTGATTGTGGAGACAATGAGTGAGGGAAGAAAATAACTGCAATAAAGAAATGGAACTGAGAGGCGGCAGGAAATTTCAAACCATTCTCTCAGTCTCACTCAACGTTTGCCTGCTGAGCATAACCACATCATTCAAAAAATAAATTCCAATCTCCAAATCCTTCTGACAGACATAACATTGCTGAAACAGTGCTCCTTAATATTCATCAGTACTTTAATAAAAGCTGAATCCCAGTGTCCCATCTCAGCCAATCCTTCAATTTCCAGTGTTATTAGATTATCTGACCTTTCGATGGCAAAGCCTTGCAGGCATCCCAGAAATGTGACGGATGCTACAGTAACCTTTCACAGTGCCGAAACATTAAGGAGCATTGCTGACATTGCAGCATTTTGCTCAGCGGGAGATGTTTCAAAATTATCATCCCCAACACACACACATTTCAGATAACTAACCACTAATTAACTAACTGTTTGTGGATTTTAACAGAGATGTGCAGAAAATCATGGATAGGTTGTCAAAACACTGATTAACAATTTTACTTGTTCATTCCTTATAATAGGCCCTTGGTCCTGCCCCAGAATTATTACAGCACAGGAGGCCATTCAGCCCGTTGATTCCATGCTGACTTTCTGTAGAGCAATCAAGTCAGTTCCATTATCCCACTTGACTTGTGAGTTGACTTCCCTCAAATGCCCACAAATTTCCTTTTGAAATCACTGGTCATCTTTACTTCCACCCCACTCGTAGGCAGTGAATTCCAGGATAATTCCAGGACATCCTGTGCGTTTTGATTTAGGGCTATACCGGCCTCCCCGAACAGGTGCCAGAAGGTGGCGGCTAGGGGCTTTTCACAGTAACTTCATTGAAGCCTGCTTGTGACAATAAGCAATTATTATTTTTATTAAGAACTAGTTCAAGAATTATTTGTGAAATTTTTTTATGGTTTTCAGAAATCCGGGGTGGGATTCTCCGACCCCGCGGCGGGTGCTACAGTAACCTTTCACAGTGCCAATCTAACCCCGCGCTGGGTCGGAGAATGGCCGCGGCGCCGCGCGAATCGTGTCACGCCGCTCCGACGCCGGGACACAATTCTCCACTGAGCGGAGAGTCGGTGCCATCGGCTCCGGCGTGGTCAGTGGGGGCCATTCTACACGGGGACCCCTGCAATTCTCCAGCCCGAATGGGCCGAGCGGCCGTAGCAAAAAAGCCGAGTCCTGCCGGTGCTGTTCTAACATTCTCTGAGCCGGCGGGACCTCGGTTTTGAAGGGTCCGGGGGCGGCCTATAGGGGGGTGAGGGGGGATCCGACCCAGGGGGAGGCCTCCGTTGTGGCCTAGCCTGCGATCGGGGCCCAACAATCGGCGGGCCGGCCTCTCAGGCTGGGGGCCTCCTTTCTTCCACGCTGACCCCTGTAGCCTTGCGCCATTTGGCGTCGGAGTTGGTGCGGTGACGAAAGCCACTGTGAATGCACATGTTGGCGCCTGTCCAACTGCGCATGTGCGGACCCCGCGGCGCCAAGTTGACACCGAGATTGGCAGCGGGAGTGACGTGGGCGGCTCCAGCGCCGTGCTATCCCCCTGTGGGCCGGAGAATCGGATCACGGAAGACCTGTTGACGCCGGAGTAAAACACTCCCGATTTTACGCCGGCGTCAACACTCTGCCGACAGATCGGAGAATCCGGCCCCCTGTGTCCAATTTTAGTTTCCCAGTGGTTCATCATTGGCATATCAGCATTGTTTGGTGTCCCTCGTGTCAAGGATGACTTTCAAGACTAAAATATATGCGTTTTTGTTAGGTATGGAAATCAAGGGTCGCAGCTCGAATTAAGCAACAGATCAGCCATAATATAAGTGAATGGTGGAACAGGGGTACTGGATTTGAAAGGCCTGTTCCTTTCGAGGAACTACCTAGATTCTTAGGTGTTTTCTTGCATCTGCCGTTACTATTGTGGCAATTAATTAAGCGGGGCTCTCTCATCTCATTCAGTCCAGACACTGGTAAATTTCCTGGATCAGTCTCACTAACATTTGTTAGGCAGGTTCCTGACAGTATCAGTCCACTGACCCCACCCCCACCACCACCTCCACCACCACTGCCCCTCACCCTGGGGAGCCCTCTTCAAGTCCAGGAATGAAGGATGACGGTCTGCAGCTGCAAAATAGGCTGTTGGCAAGTCTGCTTGTGGGGTTAGGGTTAAGGCTGGAGCATGAGGGACTTCTACTGTGGAATAGGTCCATAGGGGTTGTGGGGCAGGTAGTACATTGGGAGGGCCCTATTCAGCATCAAATTCCAAATTCACAAGTGAAAGAAATAGCTACTTGATGGAAAGAGCCTTCCAACCATCCTTAGTTACAACGGGTACCTGTAACCTGCACACATCACCAGCATCACTATGGCATCAATGGCAGAAGATGTAATATGGCATCACTCTGTTATCAATGTTTGCTCTCATCTCTATCCTAGAAGTGGCGATGATCAACAGAAGATAGGCTTGCCAGACAAATTTCTGGACCTTCTTGGGCCAGATGAGGGAAGTCCATGAGCACAATATCTGGGGTTTGTCTCAATGTAGGATGGAGCCAATGGGGCAAATGCTGTATCGATATATATGTATATTTGTTTGTGTATGTGTGCTTACATGTGTTTGTGTGTGTACCAGCATCCATTTTTGTTTGTATATATTTTAGACACATATGCATGTATGGGTCACATGCAAACATATCTAAATCCATATCAATGTAATACCATCTTGGAGTGGATTGAAAAAGGCCTCTTCAAATGTGACAATCAGATTTGCACTTCAGATTTTCTTACAGTTGTGAAGCCACCTTGGTAAAGCACTAAGATCTTACTGTGGGATTCCCAAGGTTAAAAAGAGTAAAAGGCAAGAGAATATAAGTTTTTAATTTTAAAAAAAATCTTTATTATTGTCACAAGTAGGCTTACATTAACACTGTAATAAAGTTACTGTGGAAAAGGCCCTAGTCACCACATTCCAGCGACTGTTCAGGTACACTGAGGGAGAATTCAGAATGTCCAATTCACCCAACAGCACGTCTTTCAGATCTTGTGGGAGGAAACCGGAGCACCCGGAGGAAATCCACGCAGACGGGGGGAGAACATGCAGACTCCACACAGACAGTGACTCAAGCGGGAATCAAACCTGTGACACTGGCGCTGTGAAGCAATACTGCTAACCACTGTGCTACCGTGCCGCACTCACCGTGGGGACCTCATGATTAAATGGCACCAAATTTGGGTTTTGGAGACCTGAAGATTGTAGGCGGAAGGAGTGACTAGGGGAGCAAAAGGGTGCATAACGTGTGAATGCCTGGGAAAGCATGGAAGTTGGAAAGGAAATTGAGGATGCAAAAGGAAGCATCATGGGACACCATATTGGGAACATAAAATGAGCAAGAGAGATAACATCAGGGGGGCAGTGATCACCATGGGGTCAACACAAGGAAGATTCTGACCAAGCAAAACTCCATCAACAATTCGGGTGAGAGTTACATCCATTTTCATGGATACTTGTTTCTGGACAGCTGGTTTGAATCTCACAACTGAACTGTGTGGGTTCAGTGTCACTCCACTGCCATAGTATTTAGTTGGATGAGTCTCTGACCTGCCAACTTCAGATTCAGTGGTCAAGTGGCTACATATAAGAAATGTCCTGTGTCAATCTGGCTTGGATTCATGGTTTGATCGTGCTGTGAGGCTACATTATCAATCTTACAGTGAAGGGTCATTTTTCCAACAATGAATTAATCATCTTACAAAAGGTTACAAAACCCCAGATATCCTTCTGACATGCCACATCCAGAGCCTTGCCTGTCAATTGGTTCTGTTCTTGTGACTTTACATAAGTCCTGGTTGAGATCAGAAAGACAATTGAAATTAGTTTGATGGTGGAGTGAGGCTGGGGGGTGTTGGTGATTCAATCAGGGCTGCAAATTAGACATGAAATTCCCCTCTCTGCAGCAGGAAAGGTCCTGTGTGAAATGACTTTAGGCAAGAGATTCAAACTCAGAATTAGTGTTACATTGATACCAAGTAGCAATTAACACTGAGTCTTCACAACTGGTAGACGAAATGGAAATGTTTCATGGTTACAGTGGAGTGTACTCACTGAGTTCAGGGCTTGGGCACACTGCTAGCACAGGGTAGAGGGAATTTTGCTCTATAGTTGGTGTCCTAACTCTTGGATGTCAGATGTCAAGATTGGGTGCCTGAATTAGAAAGGGTTTCATTCCCAGCTCATCCCGTATTGAATTATCAGAAAGGAGCTCACTAGGTGAATCAGTGTCAACCATTCACCGGATCTCAGAACTTCCGGTGACGGCATGTAGGTGGAGGTCGCACGTTGGAGGACTCCTGCTCGAGACTTGATTTTTGTGGAGTTTGATGCCCGGTTCCAGGAGCAATTTTTGATTAAAGAAGTGCAGGAGGACATAAAGAAGAAAGATGCCCAAATCCCAAAGAAAAATGGCAGTGAAAAAGGGGGCAAATGAAGGTTCGCCGTTGAGTGGAAAGGTCGGCTCAGGAACTGGAAGGAAGACGGAGGCTGTGTCGCCGGGTGAGGCCGCACCGCTCACGGCAGAAGGGATAACCGAGGCGATGGCCGTGGAACTTGAAAAACAGTTCACAAAGCACATGGAAGCGATGAGGAAGGAGATGGTAGCGGTATTGGAAGTGCTGGTGGAGGATGCGATTGCCCCGGTGAGGGTGGCGGTATTGAGATCATCGGCCGAAGTGCGGGAGCAAGGGTCAGACACTGAAGGAAGTGGACGAGGCATTGTCGCAACACAGTGATCAACAAACCTCGATGGGTAAGGAGCTGTGGAGCGTGGTCGAGACCAACAAGGGTCTGAGAGCCAAAATGGAGGACCTGGAAAACAGATCCAGGCGGCACAATCTGAAGATCGTGGGTCTGCCCGAAGGGGTGGAGGGCCCTTTTTTGCCACAATGTTGGCGAAGCTCTTGGGAGAGGGGAAAGATCCCTCTCGGTAAGAACTGGATCGGGCTCATAGGTTGTGGAGGCCTATACCAAAGGCGAGTGAGCCGCTAAGAGTAGTGACTATTTTTTCCGTAGGTACCGCCTGAAGGAGAAGGTCCTGTGCTGGGCAAAGCAGGAGCAGGAAGTGCAGTGGGCTGGAGCTGGTATACGCATATACCAGGACTTTAATGTGGAGTTGGCGAGGAGGCGGGCAGCCTTCTGCCGAGTGAAGACAGCACTGTATAACAGCAAGGTGCGGTGTGGCATAGTGTACCCAGCTAAGTTGAGGGTGACCTGCAGATACAAAGACTTTTATTTTGAGATGGTGGAACCAGCAGAGGTGTTTGTGAAGGCAGAAGGACTGTGGCCAAATTGAGAAATGGGACTGAGGATTGGTCTTGTACTGAGGGTAGGGGGTTGGTAGGGGACTATGTAGCTTTATGTAGCTTTACTTTTTCACTGCATGTTGTTATATGTACTAAATGAGTCAACGTTATCTATTTGGACAAGGAAGAGTTGGGATTCTCTTTTGCAATGAAGGTTCTTTGGGGCTTGTGTGTTTATGCTGGGGTTGTGTATTAAAGGGGATTTCTTTGTTTTCCTAGGGCCGGGCAGGGGGAGAGGATGGGAGGGGAATGAGACCCGGGCAGGGGCCTCCGCACTGGCTGGGTTAAGCCGGCCAGTGAACGGGAGTGTGGTAGGGGGAGGGGCTGGGGCCATCAGAGCCTGGTAGAATAGGTTTCGATGAGCTATTTTCAATCCAATTCAGGAGCGAACTATACGGTAAATGAAAAAGCCCTGGGGAAAATTAATGGACTGAGAGATCTGGGTGTTCAGGTCCATTGTACCCTGAAGGTGGCGGCGCAGGTCGATAGAGAGGTCGAGAAGGCATACGGCATGCCTTCCTTCATCGGAAGGGGTATTGAGTACAAGAGTTGGCAGGTCATGTTACAATTGTATAAGACTTTGGTTCGGCCACATTTGGAATACTGCGTATAGTTCTGGTCACCACATTACCAGAAGGATGTGGATGCTTTGGAGAAGGTGAAGAGAAGGTTCACCAGGATGTTGCCTGGTATGGAGGGCGCTAGCTATGAAGAGAGGGTGAGTAGATTAGGATTCTTTTCATTAGAAAGACGGAGGTTGAAGGGGGACCTCATTGAGGTCTGCAAAATCATGAGAGGTATAGACAGGATGGATAGCAAGAAGCTTTTTCCCAGAGTGGGGGACTCAATTACTAGGGGTCACGAGTTCAAGGTGAGAGGGGAAAGGTTTAAGGGAGATATGCGTGGAAAGTTCTTTACCCAGAGGGTGGTGGGTGCCTGGAACGCATTGCCGGCGGAGGTGGTAGAGGCAGGCACGATAGCGTCATTCAAGATGTATCTAGACAGATACATGAATGGGCAGGGAGCAGAGGGATACAGATCCTTAGAAAATAGGCAACAGTTTTAGATAGTGGATCTGGATCGGCGCAGGCTCTGAGGGCCAAAGGGCATGTTCCTGTGCTGCAATTTTCTTTGTTCTTTGTTCTTGAGCCTAACTGGGGTGAAAAGTTGGGGGAAGGGACCGGTACTGGGTGAGAGGTTTTCGAGAGGAATTGGAGGGGAGGAGTCTGGGGGGGGGGGGGGGGGGTGGGGTGGGGGGGGGGGGGGGGAGGGGGGGGAGGGGGGGGGGGATTACAATTCATGGGTGTCCTTCATTGTACACTTTCGGGGATTGGATGGCCTTGAATATTAGCGGTGGGGGGGGGGGGGTGAGGTGGACTCTATATGTTAATGGTGATATGGCCGACTCCTTTTATTTATTTGATATTTATATTGGCATGCAGGCTGTTGTTCAGGGGTTGGTGGGAGGATAGGATCGTTGTTGTTAAGAAGGGGATTGACATTGTATTGGTTACCGTTTACTGTTTGTTGGTGGGTGTAAATTTTGAATAAAATGTGAAAAAGGAGAATAAAAACATTATTTTAAAAACCATACGCCGGATCCCTATGTAGCAATAGGATCAGGTGATCAAATTTACCTCCTCCCATTGTCTCGCATGGTAATGTCTCCTTATTTTGTTGGCCTCTGAAGGGGAAAGCAGATGTCTCATCCACGTAAGGGCATCCTTTGGTCTTTGGTGCACAATTGGGACCCAACAAAAATGACCAAAGTTGATCGGGATGGGTTCAGATTTTTGGGCCGTCTGTTTCTCTATTGATCATCATAACAGGAATCCAATCATATTCAATCAACCCACACTCGATGTTGTGTAAACTAATCTCACAATGGGTTTGCCTTAGGGGTGTTACACATGACCATCAAGTTAATGAAGGTAAAACGTGGGTCACAATGGATGGAGTGCATGTGGTACATGTATGGTATACACAGCTAAGGAGAGGATCAAAATCAGCTGTGATCCCCTCCAGGGTCAATCTGTCTAAGACATTCAATGTCCAGACACATCAGTAGCTATGGAGGTCAGACTAGCTGAGAAGACCGGATGATAAATCACAAGACAAGTAATTTTCTGCCCATAAGATCTTGTTCAACTGGGTATCTGACCCTCATTATTTAAAAAAACCAAAGCTAATCAGAAATCTATACACAGAATTTTTTGCTTGCTCAGTGTGGACTGCAGAGACTCTCCTCTGAGGGGCAGGTTGGCAGACCATTGTTTCACAAAGTCAAACAGTGCAAATTATCAGCACAGAACACCGCTGAACTTCCCATTGATTGTTCAGCCAAGTGCACACAGCCCATTTGGTCAGTGGCTTGAAAGGTTAGCTAAAACAGAGGTGATATCTCCCATCTGCTCTGCTAATAACAGGACCACAATACTGGCTGGTAGATATCAACAATCCAGAGGTACTGCCGATTTGTTTAGTTCAGATTGTGCATCACTGAGATCCCAATGAAAGGTTGCCTTAATTCCAAACAGGAGTCGTGTTATCCTAGAGTCATTTTGTTCCCATGGAGCCTCCTTCCAGCTCTCTTCCCTGAAGGAAATCTTGCCAATAAATAGTTAATAGAACAGAATCACGATGAATGGAATTGTGTTGCAATGAGCTGTTAAGACCTACTCTCGTAATAATCAAGGTTCGCAGAGTTTATTATGAGGACATTGTTCAGTGAGACGTGTCACGGCCGATGAACCAGAATCTCTGGGTTCGAGCCCCACTCCAGGACTTGATGTCCAAGGAAGGTGTGTTCATAATGTTGCTAACACGTTGATTAGCAGCCTGTAAATCCTTCCAACGTGCAGCAATAGCAGGCGGTAAGAATGGGAGAGATTTCTGGTCAGTCATGTGATGAAATAATTGTTGGAGCCTCCACCATCACTATCCATAGCTCCAGACTACAACACGCATGTAAAAGTGTACCAGACCTCCCTGAGGATACTGTAACACATTGGGAAGTGTTAAAGAAGCAATTTGGTTTCATGCTTTACTGTGGCTTTGAATTTGTAATCTGCTGCAAACCTTGACATAAAACTGATTTACACATTTAGTTTCAAAGTACAGCATTCATCATACTAATTAAAACAGAAATAAACTGCCAACTCAAGCTTTCAAACAGCTTTATACACAATTGCAGCATTAACAGAGGGGGAGTAAATCAAGAGTTATCATGTACGGGGCAGCAATGTATTTGTTTTATAAAGTGCTGTGATTCAATAAGTCTAAATGCAAAGTCAGCTTTCCAGTCCCAGTCTTTACCAGGTGCCTTCAAATAATTACTGAAAATTTTCTCATGCCGTTGCCTCTGTAGGCAAATGGACATGAGCACCAATCTGAATTTCTGTCCGAGCTTCCAGAGAGCTTTCAGTTAATGATTGAAGTGCTGCAATTACTTTGATGTCCCTGTAGTGTCACAAGATAAGGCTTTAACTCTGGTCAGCAAATTAACAAAGATTCATTATCAGAACATCTGTGCACATTACAGAGCAAAGAAAAAATATTAAAACTCTAAAGGCCCCAAAACTCTGACTGTTGGAACAAGTCCCAGTGAGTCTCCAACTCCGCTTGTCATTGGCCAGCAGTCACATGACCCCTTTCAGGGAAATGCCCTTTTAAGGGCGGGGACACCACGACCTGGATTCTCCGACCCGGCGCAGATCGGGCCATTGACAGCGTCCCCGTCCCCCCCACCCCCCCGGTGATCCTCCAGGCCCCGATGGGCCAAGTGGCCAACGTGTTTGGCCGAGTCCCGCCAGCGTGATTACTCACCTCCCACATGGCGGGACCTGGAAGGTGAGTGTGCAGGGGCCGACCTGGAGGGGTGGGAGGGGGGGGGGGGGACTGGGGGATCCAACCCTGGGGGGGGGGGGGCTATAGTGGCCTGGCCCACGATTGGAGCCTGCCGATCAGCGGGTGGGCTGTTTCCATGGGGGCCTACTTTACTCCACTCCGGGCCCCTGTAGGGCTCCGCCATATTTCCCGGGGGCCGGCATGAAGAAGGGAACTCCCGCGCATGCGCGGAAATACGGCGGCCGTTCCGCGCATGTGCGGAACTACGGCGGCTGTCCTACGCATGCACAGAACCACGCGGGCCATTCCCTGCCGGCTGGAGCTGTGGGGACCACTCTGGCGCCAAACAAGCTCGTTAGAAAGCTGAGAATTCCTCACTTTCGGGGGCCGTTGACGCCGGAGTCGTTGGCGCTGGTTTTCACGCCGGCGTGGGGACGTAGCCTCATTATTAGAGAATCCCGCCCCACAGCTCCCAAGGCTGAGGTTTTGGAGAAACTGAAGGCGTAGGCCGGGATTCGCCGGCCTTTGGGTTCTCTTCTCCCGCTGGCTGTGCAGCCTCACCCCTGGGTGTCCCGGCGGCTTGGGGTGCCTTCAATGGGAAATCCTATTGACAAACGGCGGGAAGAGAGAATCCGGCCCCCAGCGAACAGCGTAACGCCGAGAAACACACAGCTGGGAACCCGTGGTTTATCAAAATTGTTGCAGGAATGAGTGAATTGTGTTACCTGGGAGAAACAAGGGAAACTGGGATTATTCTTCCGCAAGGGGAAATTTAATTTAATTTAAGGGAAGTTTTAATTTAAGGGAAGATTTAATAGATGTGCTCAAAATCATGCAGAGAGTAAAAAGGCCCAATGTGTCTGTGTCAGCTCATGAAATATGTTCTTCAATTGTCCCATTTCCTTGCTCTCTCCCCATCGGTCTGCTTTTCCCTCCTTTTTCAAGTTATTATTCAGTTCCCTTTTGAAAGTCATCACTGAATCTGCTTTCATTGCCCCTTCAGGCTTCCCGTAACAACTCGCTAAGCAAAAAAATGTCCTAATTCCGCAGCTTCATTTGCAATTTACCTTAAATCTCTGTCCTCTGATTACCAACCCCCTCTGCAATGGAAACAGTTTCTCGTTATTTGACAAAATCCTTCGTGGTTTTGAGCAAGTCGATTAAATCTCCCCTTAACCTTTTCTGCTCTGAAGAGAACAATCACCATTTGGCCTTTTTATGTTTCCTTTAAAATAGGAGCAATCTTTTTCAATGCCAAGCTTACAATCCAAAATGAAAAATGACAACGCAATACAGTCTTGGAGCCAAAACAAATGCACACAATTTTCACTGAAATCATACACATACATCAGTTCCTCCCTTGCGAAGCTCAGCAACTCCACAGTGGAAATGTTGTCACATTCGCTTTGATTTGCTGCTCCTGAGAAACATGACAAGGTTCCTGGGGGAATTGCCTGCAAAGCTGGCCTGAGAGCCCCAAGTACTAATCTGCTTTAATGCTGCATGTAATCGTGTGCCAGAGGTGCTAGCTCCTCTCGCTTCCAGACTTGGAGAGCCGATGGTAACCCAGGTTTGCTCTTCCCAAACTGTACTGCCCCCTTCCTAACTTGCATCCATCTCCCTACACTCATCGTCCCAGTGCCCACAGATCCACACTACTTCCAGGTCCAGGAACCCCGTAATTCTAAAATTCTCATTCTTGTTTTCCAATTCCTCCATGGTCTTGCCCTTCCCCACCTCTGTTACCTCCTCCAGCCTGACAGCCATCCAAGATGTCTTCACTCCAACTTCAGCCTCTTTCCCCAATTTTTTTTTTAAATTTAGATTATCCAATTATTTTTCCAATTAAGGGGCAATTTACACAGAATTTACAGTGCAGAAGGAGGCCATTCGGCCCATCGAGTCTGCACTGGCTCTTGGAAAGAGCACCCTACCCAAAGTCAACACCTCCACCCTATCCCCAAACCCAGTAACCCCACCCAACACTAAGGGCAATTTTGTACACTATGGGCAATTTATCATTGCCAATCCACCTAACCTGCAGATCTTTGGACTGTGGGAAGAAACCGGAGCACCCGGAGGAAACCCACGCACACACGGGGAGGATGTGCAGACTCCGCACAGACAGTGACCCAAGCCGGAATCGAACCTGGGACCCTGGAGCTGTGAAGCAATTGTGCTATCCACAATGCTACCGTGCTGCCCGTTCCACCTACTCTGCACATATTTTTGGGTTGTGGGGGCGAAACCCATGCAAACACAGGGAGAATGTGCAAATTCCACACGGACAGTAACCCAGAGCCAGGATTCGAACCTGGGACCTCAGCGCCGTGAGGCAGCTGTGCTAACCACTAGGCCACCGTGCTGCCCCTTTCTTTCCCCAATTTTAATTACTCCACCATTGGTAGCCGTGCCTTCAGCTATGTAGGCCACATGCTCAAGCATTATGTTGTCTCTCAACCTCTTTCTCCTCTTTTAAGATTCTGCTCAAAACCGACCTCATTACCCAATTTTTCCTAATATCTCTTTTTTTGATTTGGCATCAATCTCTATCTGATAATACTCCTGCGAAGGACCTTGGCATGTTTCACTACATTATATGAGGTAAGTTAGGTTATTTGGATGATTTTTTTTTATCTGTTGCATAGTGACTGACCAATTGATGGGGATCTAAGCCCAATTTACTGTATTAAAACATATTAAAATTTTGAACACTACCATGTGAGAACTCCACCTAACCTTCTCTGTTTGAGTGGGTCTGAGGAGTGATGACTGGATGACAGAAAGGCACTGGGCAGAATTCTCTGGTTCCTCAGCCATGTGTTTCTCAGCGGTGCGCTGTGCGCTGGTCGCGGGATTCTATCTTCCAGCTGCTTGTCAATGAGATTTTCCACTCAAGCCACCACAGATCCTCCAGGAAACCCGCGGGCATGGGTACACTGCAGGTGGGAAAACAGAATCTGAACAGCCAGAGAATTCCTACCATTATAACAATAAATAATAAATAATAATCGCTTGTTGTCACAAGTAGGCTTCAATGAAGTTGTTGTGTAAAGCCCCTAGTCGCCACATTCCGGCGCCTGTTCGGGAATTGAACCCTTCGCTGCCGGCATTGTTCTGCTTTGCAAGCCGGCCTCTTCATTCTTCACCTACTAACAACAGGGTGACATTTAACTCCCCAGTATCTTCAGCCCGAATTTAATGAACACATCCACAACAATTTAGTAAATAAGTTTGAAATAGCACAGTGCACAAAATTAATTTTTGGCTTCAACTATTTTCTGAAGACTTGCGCCAATTACTGTGTGAAGGAGCCAAATTTTAGTATTCGGAAGATTTGGTTGATGTTTTCAGGGAAAAGAGAGAGTTATGATGTACTGAAGCTCATTTGCATCAACGAGACATCAATTGTGACTGGAACCAAAGATTCATCCTTCAAATCGGGGACCTGGGTTCAATTCCAATCCTTGAACTACTGGTCGTCACCAATCCTATAGTTGATTCAACAATCACTGGTGACCTCCCTTAGAAAATTAAATGGATAGCTGACAGGGGAAATTGAAACAAATACTCTAGCCTGAATGTTTTATTTCAGATATTTAGTATTGTCTAGTTGGAAAAATAGCTTTTGCTTTTTTTTATACATCATCAGATATACTCTTTAACTTTATTGTTAAACCAAACCTGATTTGCTGAACCCTTCTTTCTTGAGATTATTCATTAAATATTTGCAAACAAGACTGTATGCAAGATCACACAGTAAATGATATGAAATATTCAGACCAACATGCCTGTTTACTGCTTGCTTCTTATTGGGTTACGAGCCCGTATCAATGTGGTATAGAACAACCAGCTAGGTTCCACCTTTTCATTGCCACTCATTGATTCAGGACCACAAGATTACGTAGAAGTAAGCCATTCAGTCCTCAAGTCTGCTCCGCTCTGATATAATCCTCACCTCTACGTTCCTGCCTTATTCCCTTCACCCTTGATTCGCTGACTGATTAAAAATCTGTCTATCTCAGCCTTGAGCATACTTGAAAACCCAATCTCTCCAGCTCCTTGCGGTAAAGAATTCCACAGATTCACTACCCTCTAAGAGAAGACATTGCTCCTCATCTCTGTCTTAAATGGGCGAGCCCTTATTCTGAGATTGTGCCCTCCAGTCCTCGACTCTCTCACAAGAGGAAACATCCTCTCAGTATCCACCCTGTCAAGTTCCCTGAGAATCCTGGATGTCTCAATAAGGACGCCTCTCATTCTTCTAAACTCCAATGAGTACAGGCCAAACCTACTCAACCTCTCCTGATTAGAAAATCCCTCTGTACTGGGGATGAACCAAGTGAACCTTCTCAGGACTGCCTCCAATGTCAGTATACCTTTCCTTCGATAAGACGGAGCAAAACTGTTCATACCATTTCCGGTGTTTGTGTAACTAGAGCCTTGTATAGTTTGAGAAAGATCTCCCTATTTTTATACTTCATTCCCTTTGAAATAAAGACCAACATTCCATTTGCCTTCCCTATTACTGGCTGAACCTACATGCTAGCTTTTTGTGATTGATGCACGAGGACCCCCAAATCCCTCTAAGCTGCAGCTTTCTGCAGTCTGTCTTCATTGAAATAATAATCAGCTTCTTTATTCTTCCTACCAAAGTGCATAACTTCACATTTTCCTGGATTATTCCATCTGCCATATTTTTACCTGCTTACCTATCCTGTTTGTATCGCTTTGTAGACTCTCTGTGTCATTCTTACCACTTGCCTTCCCACCTGTTTTTGCGTCATCTACAAACTTGGCAGTAGCGCATTCACTTCCCTTGTCCAAGAAATATATATTGTAATTAATTGCGGCCCCAGTACTGACCACTGTGGCACTCCACTAGTTATAGGTTGTCATCCTGAAAATGCCCTTCTTAACCCAACTCTCTGTTTTCCATCAATTAGCCAATCCTCTATCCACGCAAATATGTTACCCCCAACACCACAGGTTCTTATCTTATTAAGTACTCTTTTCTGTGGTACATTATCAAAAGCGTTTTGTAAATCCTAGTCTATTACTTCATCTGGTTCCCCTTCATCAATCGTGCTTGTTACCACCTCAAAGAATTCTAATACATTTGTCGGGCACAATTTCCCCTTCATGAAGCCATGCTGACTCTGCTTAATTATATTTTGCATTTCTAAATGCTCTGATATTACATATTTTATAATGGACTCCAACATTTTCCCAATGACAGATGTTAAGCTAACTGACCCATAGGACGCAATTCTCCCAAAAGGGAACGCAGTCCCATAACAAGCGCATTTAGCCACGTGATTCCCGGCACTCGCATGGACTCACATTGTATAAGGGGCCTCAATGGGAATGTGCGGCTGTTCCATTTTGTACAGTGGGGAGTTCCACTCACCGGAACTCCCCTGTGTAGCGAGAGATCGGGACGCATTTTTAAATGGAGTCCAGATCTCCGAGGCTCCCGAAACTCCCGAAAAAGAATCCCCGAACTCCCCTAGCCCGAACACGCAGGCCCACTCCACCCCCCCCCCCCCCCCCCCCCCCCCCCACCCCCCACCAAAACTCCCCACCAACACCGGCACAGGGCATCTCTGGCCCGATCACACAGGCGCAAAAAATACCAGCTTGGCAGTGCCAAACTAGAATCCTGGCAGTAGCTATGTCAGTTGGCAGTGCCATCCGGGCACCTCAGCAGTGCCCTCCCATACTGCATTCAGGCTAGGGGGGAGATTGGGGATTCTATTTGGGGGCTCGGGCCATTTTTAAATGGGGTCCCGATCTCTTGCTGCAACAGGGAGTTCTGGCGAGCAGAGCTCTCCATTGTAAAAATTGGAGCCATGTGCAGCCTCGGCCGCATTCTCCATTCAGGCCCTTTATTCAAGATGAGTTGCGTTGAATAGTCATGTGTTTCTTGGCACTGTGAGCACCAGGAAACACACAGCTAAACATGATCGCTTAGGGACTTTAGTCCCTTTGGGAGATGCATCCCTTGTCTCTGTAATGACTATAAGATCATACCTATTAACCTCAAGTTGTGACGTCAATTCATTTATTTTGTGACGAATGCTATGTGCATTTAAGTAAAGAGCCATTCTTTGTGACCTGTTTCCATTTTATTTCTCTTTTTGACCCTATATGTTGGTGTATCTTTTATATTAGTGCACTCTGTCCCTTCCTGTCACACTCTGGGTATCATTACCGGAGTTTGCATTTCCTCCCCATATCTGCGTGGGTTTCCTCCAGGTGCTCCCGTTTCCTCCCAAAGTCCAAAGAGCAGTTTTGGTGGATTCGGCATGATAAATTGCCCCTTAGTGTCCAAAAGATTAAGTGGGGTTATTGGTTTACAGGGATAGGGTTGAAGCATGGGCCTAGGTAGGGTGCTCTTTCCAAGTGGATAGAGCTTTGAAGAACGCTTATAGTGTCTTAGCGTTTATTAGCAGGGGGCTTGAGTTCAAGAGCTGCAGGGTCATGCTGCAACTGTACATGACCCTGGTGAGACCACATTTGGAGTATTGTGTGCAGTTCTGGTCACCTCACTATGGGAAGGATGTGGAAGCATTGGAAAGGATGCAAAGAAGATTTACCAGGATGCAGTCTGGTTTGCAGAATAGGTCTTATGAGGAAAGGTTGAGGGAGCTAGGGCTTTTTTCTTTGGAGTAGAGGAGGATGAGAGGCGACTTAATAGAGGTTTATAAGATGATGAGGGGGATAGATAGAGTGGACATTCAGAGACTATTTCCTCGGGTGGATGTTACAAGGGGGCATAACTATAAGGGGCGGAATTCTCCGACCCCCCGCAGGGTCGGGGAATCACCCGGGGCATTCGTAAATCCCGCCCCAGCCGTGGCCGGAATTCTCCTCCACCCGGGAATTGGTGGGGGAGGGAATCGCGCCCCGCCGGTCGGTGGGCCCCCCGCGCCGGTCGGCAGGCCCCCCGCAGCGATTCTCCGGCCCGCAATGGGCCGAAGTCCCGCCGCTGTCAGGCCTCTCCCGCCGACGTGGTTTAAACCACCTCTGGTGCCGGCGAGAGCAGGCGGCGCGAGCGGGCCCCCGGGGTCCTGGGGGGGGCGCGGGGCGATCGGACCCGGGGGGTGCCCCCGCGGTGGCCTGGCCCGCGATCGGGGCCCACCGATCGGCGGGCGGGCATGTGCCGTGGGGGCACTCTTTTTCTTCTGCCGCCACCACGGCCTCCACCATGGCGGAGGCGGAAGAGACCCCCTCCACCGCGCATGTGCCGGTGGTGACGTCAGCAGCCGCTGATGCTCCGGCACATGCGCGGACTGACGCCAACCGGCAAAGGCCTTTCGGCCAGCCCCAACGCAGTCAGCGGGATGCCAAAGGCCATTGCCGCCAGTCGGCAGAGCGGAAGCCACTCCGGCACGGGCCTAGCCCCTAAAGGTGCGGAGAATTCCGCACCTTTGGGGAGGCCCGACGCCGGAGTGATTCTCGCCACTCCGGTACGTCAGGACCCCCCCGGCCCGCCGGGTAGGGGAGAATCCCGGCCAAGGTTCAGGGTGGGAGATATAGGAGGGATGTCCGAGGTAGGTTCTTTACTCACAGAGTGGTTAGGGTGTGGAATGGACTGCCTGTTGTGGTAATGGAGTTGGATACTTTAGGAACTTTCAAGCGGTTATTGGATAGGCACATGGAGCACACCAGAATGACAGGGAGTGGGAGAGCTTGATCTTGGTTTCGGACAATGCTCGACACAACATCGAGGGCCGAAGGGCCTGTTCTGTGCTGTACTGTTCTATGTTCTATGTCTGCGTGGGTTTCCCCGGGTGCTCCGGTTCCCTCCCACAGTCCAAAGATGTGCAGGTTAAGTAGATTGGCCATGCTAAATTGTCCTTAGGTTAGGTGGGGTTACTGGTTTACGGGGATAGGGTGGAGCTTAAGTGGGCTTAAGTGGGGTGCTCTTTCCAAGAGCTGGTGCAGACTCGATGGGCCGAATGTACACCTTCTGCACTGTAAATTCTATGATATAGAGAACAGTGTCCATTCCCCTGACTATACTATCCCTAACTATGACTGCATTTCTCTTTTTTTTTTTTATAAATTTAGATTAGCCAATTATTTTTTCCAATTAAGGGGCAATTTAGCGCGGCCAATCCACCTACTCTGCACATTTTTGGGTTGTGGGGGCGAAACCCACGCAGACACGGGGAGAACGTGCAAACTCCACACGGACAGTGACCCAGAGCCGGGATCGAACCTGGGACCTCAGCGCCGTGAGGCGGTTATGCTAACCACTAGGCCACCGTGCTGCCCTGACTGCATTTCTCTTTTCTCCCCCATTTGAATGGCTCCCTTTACCACAGCGCTATGGTCAGTTTGCACATCTTCTTTACAGTTCCCACACTTGTCCACACAGGGAGCAAGACTCTCGAGCCTGTTGGATAAGGTTTGGCTGAGGCTCCTGTCGTGCTAACTGTTCGATCCCTCTACCTGCCTCGCTTGTAGTCACACCCTCCTGTCCCTGACCAGTGACCAAATTTAAGATAATTAATTTAAGGGGTGTGATTGCCTCCTGAAACACAGCATTCGGGTAACTCTCTCCCTCTCTGATGTATAATAATAATAATCTTTATTAGTGTCACAAGTAGGCTTACATTATCACTACAATGAAGTTACTGTGAAAATCCCCCAGTCACCACACTCCGGTGCCTGTTCGGGTATACAGAGGGGGAATTCAGAATGTCCAATTCACCTGACAGCATCACTTATGTGACTTGTGGGAGGAAACCAGAGCACCCGGAGGAAACCCACGCAGACACGTGGAGAACGTGCAGATTTCGCACAGACAGTGACCCAAGTCAGGAGTTGAACTTGGGACACTAGTGCTGTGAAGCAACAGTGAGCTACCATGCTACCCAGTGTCGCAATGTCTGAAGCTCAGACTCCAGCTCATTAACTCTGAGCCGAAGTTCCTCAAGCAACCACCATTTTCTTTTTTTTTAAATAATTTTTATTGAAAGAATTTTTTACATGAAGATATTTACCCCAACTAACTATAAAATATTACAAAATATTCCCTCTTAACAAATATCCCCCCCCCCCGCCCGAACTCGCGCGCGCCTTGTCCCTCCCCCCTCCCCCAAAAACAAACAAAGCAACAATCAACATCAAACATGAACTGCGAGCAAATTTGCCCGCATTTCAACCGTAAATAACCCACCACAACCGTTGTTGCCACCCCCCCCCCCTCCCCCCCCTCCCCTCCCCCCCGGGTTGCTGCTGCTGCGACCTCTGTACCCTATCTCTGAGCCAAAAAGTCGAGGAAAGGCTGCCACCGCCTGAAGAACCCTTGTACCGACCCTCTCAGGGCGAATTTGACCCTTTCCAACTGAATAAAGCTTGCCATGTCATTAATCCAAGTTTCCACGCTTGGAGGCCTCGCGTCCTTCCACTGTATTAGTATCCTTCTTCGAGCAACTAGGGACGCAAAGGCCAGTACTCCGGCCTCTCTCGCCTCCTGTACCCCCGGCTCCACCCCAACCCCAAAGATCGCAAGTCCCCATCCTGGTTTGACCCTGGATCCCACCACCCTCGACACCGTCCTTGCCACCCCCTTCCAGAACTCCAGTGCCGGACATGCCCAAAACATATGGACATGGTTCGCTGGACTTCCCGAACACCTGACACATCTGTCCTCACCCCCAAAGAACCGACTCATCCTTGTCCCCGTCATATGGGCTCTATGTAGCACCTTAAATTGAATGAGGCTAAGCCTCGCACACGAGGAGGAAGAATTAACCCTCTCCAGGGCATCAGCCCATGTCCCATCCTCTATCTGTTCTCCCAGCTCCCCCTCCCACTTGGCTTTCAGCTCCTCTACTGATGCCTCCTCCGCCTCCTGCATTACTTTGTAGATGTCCGATATCCTCCCCCCTCCGACCCAGACCCCCGAGAGCACCCTATCACTCGCCCCCCTACTGGGGAGCAAGGGAAACCCTTCCACCTGGCGTCTAGCAAATGTCTTCACCTGCAAATGTCTAAACATGTTTCCCGGGGGGAGCCCGAATTTCTCCTCCAGCTCTCTCAGGCTCGCAAACCTCCCATCTACAAACAGATCCTTCAGCTGCCTGATGCCCACCCTGTGCCAGCTCTGAAATCCCCCGTCCATGTTCCCCGGGATGAATCTATGGTTCCCTCTTAACGGTGCCTCCATCAGACCTCCCACTTCCCCCCTGTGTCGCCTCCACTGCCCCCAGATCTTGAGGGTGGCCGCCACCACCGGGCTCGTGGTGTACCTCGTGGGAGGGAGCGGCCATGGCGCCGTTACTAGGGCCCCCAGGCTTATGTTGCCACAGGACGCCCTCTCCATTCGTTTCCAAGCTGCCCCCTCCCCTTCCATCATCCACTTGCGCACCATCGATACATTTGCCGCCCAGTAATACCCCGAAAGATTGGGTAATGCCAGCCCTCCACTATCCCTACTCTGCTCCAAGAAGACCCTCCTCACCCTTGGGGTGCCGTGCGTCCACACGTAGCTCATGATGCTACTCGTCACCTTTTTGAAGAAGGCCCTAGGGAGGAAGAATGGCAAGCACTGAAATAAAAACAAAAACC
This sequence comes from Scyliorhinus canicula, assembly GCF_902713615.1. Classification (NCBI taxonomy): domain Eukaryota; kingdom Metazoa; phylum Chordata; class Chondrichthyes; order Carcharhiniformes; family Scyliorhinidae; genus Scyliorhinus; species Scyliorhinus canicula. The sequence goes on from NC_052146.1 coordinate 95,475,483, forward strand.
TCGGGAGGACCGTCATTTTAACGGACTGCACTCTGCCCGCCAGCGACAGCGGCACCATGTCCCACCTTTTAAATTCCTCCTCCATCTGTTCCACCAGCCTGGAGAAGTTCAGCTTGTGGAGAGTCCCCCAGTTCCTTGCCACCTGCACCCCTAAATATCTAAAACTCTTTCCTGCTCTCTTAAACGGGAGTCTCCAGATTCCCTCTTCCTGGTCCCCTGGGTGTATCACAAATACCTCACTCTTGCCCAAGTTTAGCTTGTACCCCGAAAAGTCCCCAAATTCTGCTAGCAGTTCCATCACCTCCGGCATTCCCCCTTCTGGGTCTGCCACGTATAGCAGCAGGTCGTCCGCGTATAGCGATACCCGGTGCTCCTCCCCGCCCCTTGTCAGCCCTCTCCACCCCCCTGAGCCCCTCAGTGCCATCGCCAACGGTTCAATTGCCAGTGCGAAGAGCAGGGGGGACAAGGGGCACCCCTGTCTGGTCCCCCGGTGGAGCCCAAAATACTCCGATCTCCTACCATTCGTCACTACACTTGCCGTCGGGGCCGAGTAGAGCAGCTTCACCCATTTAATAAATCCCTCCCCAAATCCAAACTGTTCCAGCGTCTCCCACAGGTACTTCCACTCCACCCTATCAAATGCTTTCTCCGCGTCCAATGCCACCACTATCTCCGCCTCACCCTCCACTGCCGGCATCATGATGAAGTTTAGCAGTCTCCGCACGTTCGTATTAAGCTGCCGCCCTTTCACAAAACCCGTCTGGTCCTCGTGTATCACCCCGGCACACAATCCTCTATCCTGGTAGCCAGGATCTTTGCCAGCAACTTGGCGTCCACATTCAGGAGCGAGATAGGCCTATATGACCCACACTGCACGGGGTCCTTGTCCCGCTTCAAGATCAGAGAGATCAGTGCCTGCGACATTGTCGGGGGCAGAGCCCCCCCCCTCCCATGCCTCGTTGAAGGCTCGTACCAGCACAGGGCCCACCAAATCCGCATATTTTTTGTAAAATTCCACCGGGAACCCGTCTGGCCCCGGCGCCTTCCCCGTCTGCATATGCCCAATCCCGCAACCACCATTTTCTACAGATGTGGTCACAACGAGGTCCAACATCTCGAAAGGAGATAGCTGAGGGGATTGTGGAGGCATTGATGGTGATCTTTCAGGAATCACTGGAGGCAGGGAAGGTCTCAGAGGACTGGAAGGCTAATGTAACACCCTTGTTTGAGAAGGGAGGGTGGCAGAAGTTGGGAAATTATAGGCCGAAATTGAGGATTATTAAGGGTGAGATTGCAGAGTACTTGGAAGTGCATGAGAAAATAGTACTGAGTCAGCAGTCAAGGGGAGGTCAAGTTTAACAAATTTGTTAGAATTCTTTGAGGAGGTAACAAAGAAGTTAGACATAGGAGAATCAGTGGACGTGATCTATTTAGATTTCCAGAAGGCCTTTGACAAGGTGCAGTTAGGAAGCTGTTAAAAAAGTTAAGAGTCCATGGTGTTAAGGTTATGATACAGGCATGGATAGAGAGTTGGCTGACTGGCAGAAGGCAAAGAGTGGGGATAAAGGGGTCTTTTTCAGGACGGCAGCCGGTGACTTAGCGGTGTGCCTCAGGGGTCGGTGTTGGAACAAATACTTTTCACAATATACATTAACGATCTGAAGGAATGAACTGTTGCTAGGTTTGCAGATGATACAAAGATATGCAAAGGGACAGGTAGTATTGAGGAGGCAGGGGGGCTGCAGAAGGACTTGAACAGGCTAGGAGAGTGGGAAAAGAAGTGGCAGATAGAATACAGTTTGAAAAGTGTGAGGTTATGCACTTTGGAAGGAAGAATGGAGGCATAGACTATTTTCTAAATGGGAAAATGCTTAGGAAATCAAAAGCACAAAGGTGTCCTCATTCAAGATTATCTTAAGGTTAACATGCAGGTTCAGTCAGCAGTTATGAAGGCAAATGCAATGTTAGCATTCATGTCGAGAGGGCTAAAATACAAGAGCAGGGATGTACCTCTGAGGCTGTATAAGGCTCTGGTCAGACCCCAATTGGAGTATTGTGAGCAGCTTTGGGTGCCGGTATCTAAGGAAGAATGTGCTGGCCTTGGAAAGGGTCCCAAGGAGGTTCACAAGAATGATCTCTCGAATGAAGAGCTTGTCATATGGGAAGTGATTAAGGATGCTGGGTCTGTACTCCCTGGAGTTTAGAAGGATCTACAGGCAGCACGGGAGTACAGTGGTTAGCACTGCTGCCTCACAGTTCCAGGGTCCCAGGTTCAATTCCGGCCTCGGGTGACTGTCTGTGTGGAGTTTGCACTTTCTCCCTGTGTCTCTGTGGGTTTCCTCCGGGTGTTCTGGCTTCCTCCCACTGTCCAAAGATGTGCCGGTTAGGTGGATTGGCCATACTAAATTTCCCCTTAGTTTCCAAAACGTTGGGTGGAGTTACTGTGTTACGGGGATGGGGTGGAGGCTTGGGCTTAAGTAGGGTGCTTTCCAAGTGTCAGTGTAGATCTGATGGGCCGAATGGCCTCCTTCTGCACTGTAAATTCTATGATTCTATGAGGGAGGATCTTATTGAAACATACAGGATACTGCGAAGCCTGGATACACGTGGAGAGGATGTTTCCACCAGTAGGAAAAACTAGCTCCCGAGAGCACAGCCTCAGACTGAAAAGACAATCTTTAAAACAGGTGAGGAGGAATTTCTTCAGCCAGAGGGTGGTGAATCTGTGGAATTCTTTGCTGCAGAAGGTTGTGGAGGCCAAATCACTGAGTGATTAGCGGAGCAGACTCGATGGACTGAGTGGCCTAATTCTGCTTCTATGTCCTTTGGTCTTATGGTCTCCCATATGCTGCAGCTATAACACATCGCCTGGCCCTGCATCCCTATTTATTTAATTCGATTTTCAATTTGTTTTTCATTTTACTACCGATCCTTAATTTTCACATTAAATTTTTTCTACCTGGTCTTCAATCTCAAAGCAAGTCCAAAAAGGTAGAAGGAAGAAATACTCACCTACCAAACACTGACCTGTGATATTACACGGACGTGTTCACACAATGTTGTAGGACTGCTGCTGATTTTCTCCCAGGCTCTCCGGACTTGATCTGCTCCTGCCACCACTGACCTGTGGACATAGTAATGGAAACAAGACGCAACGATACCTCCCTCCCTCACTTCCATATACTCCCACACTTACCTCAACTCCAGAGTTTCACTCACTGCAGCTGGAACTCTGAATGCATCCAGCATTCTGAGCCACAAAGACTGTTAGGTAGTCAGATGAGGACTGGCATACAGTGGCTGTGATATGCCTCTGCCCCCATACACCACGCCTGACCCCTACACACTGTCCAATAAACTGTCACACTGGCTGTCCAAGCTCAAGCGAAAAGGATGACCATTTCAGTGAGCACAGGCTAAGCAACCAGGAATTGTAGAACTATCCTACAGCCAGAGTCAGCAAGTGTGAAGCACTGGAGATGTTATGAAAGATGCTCTGGAAACAATTGCTTTCTTTTCCCTCTTCCTTCTTTGTCCCTTTGTTTATTGTTCATTATTTTCTTTCTCACTTTCCCTTCCCTTTCTTTTTTCTTATCTCATTATTATTTTTACTCTCTTCATTTCTCACATTCTGTTTTATCTTCATCTCGTTCACTTTCCCTTTCTCTTCCTTTTATTCTTACTCTCTTCATTTCTCTCCTCTCTTTTCCCATGAGGTCAGTTAAGCCTGGCAATGTTTCCTGCCCAAGCTCTCAACATGGAGAGTGGCCAGGGAAACAGGCATGGTAGTCTGTGGGTGTTTCAATGCAGATACACCCCTGCATGAGTGAGAGGAGGAAGGGGGAAAGGTGGGGACTGGGAGGAGAGGGACAGGGTGACCTTTACTTCAAACAGCTTCGGCGAGGGTTGAAATCCATTTGCTACTTCTCAATTCCATTCCACTTTCTTCCCTGTGGCTTATTTCTACTAACACCAGTGGAGACCAATTTAAGCCAGTTAAACAGCAGAGCAGGTTGGAGTTGCAGTTTCAGTATGATGAGGCAATACTTCACGAAAAGCGACTTAGAATTACTGACACCCGATTAACTCCGTCACTCAAATACACCATAGAAAAAATAACCATGACTGAGAATTAAAGCAGCCTTTACACACAAATATCTCCAGCATTTGGTTTAACCTTTTCCTCAGGAATTCATAGGAAAGATTGACAATCAGTTGTGCTTAGCTGGGTTAACTCAGTGGTTAGGAACAGGCAGATAGGTGCTGTCGATTTGATTCATGATTCACTTTGGCCAATGTATGTTGGCAATGCTCAGAACTAATTAAGTGTAACCAAAGAAATCTATTTCTAAACTCTGGTCATCACTATAGTGAAGGCAAAGTTGATTCATTCCAACGTCAAGCGCCTGTACCGAAAATCCAATCTGGTTGCCAGCCAGTAACATTCTCGCTATAATCTGTCCTGCAGTAGTTTATCTCTCCAAAAAACAAAGGAAATCTGTGCTTTGTGTAAAATCCAGTCATTACTATCTATGTCTAAGATAATATCTAGACAATAGCAGGTATTTGCAAATGATTCTGAGACATTTATCCGTTCAAAGGAATTTACATGATATTAGAAATTGTGACAAGTGACACTTGATTAGTTTATATGCTGTAATTTCAATCCAGGATTGCATTAGTACACTCCAGTATATTTATCACATGTGATAATATATATAAATCCATAACACAATAAATAATGTTCCTTTCTATGACATGGTTTAATTATTTGGGATCATTTGTTAGTGGCTGCTCCATTTCCCACTGTTGCTCCCTCCACCAACTCTTAAAGACATGATGCCAACGCTAATATATGAGGATCTTCCTCCCCGTTAAACCTCCTGGACAGAATCCAATGAAAAAGGTAGTCCTCTGATAACTGATCGTTCTCCCACCTTCAAAATTTCTATCTTCTTCTCCCCAACATAATTTTTCCCCCTTCTCTCTTTTCTGAGTTCTATAAGTTATTGAAGATGCTTCTTCCCTGCAAGCCTCAAGTACCTCATCCCGTGCACCTTTCCTGCTGCTTAACATTCCCCTAACAGTCTTAATGTCAATAAGCTTCATCTGCTGCCCATATGCAATGAGCATATTAGGGATGGGCAATACCTGCCGGATTAACCAGCAACTCCCATAAATGATTTATTTTTAAGTGTGGAAAGTCTAGGGCAGCACGGTGGCCTAGTGGTTAGCACAACTGCCTCACGGCGCTGAGGTCCCAGGTTCGATCCCGGCTCTGGGTCACTGTCCGTGTGGAGTTTGCACATTCTCCCCGTGTCTGCATGGGTTTCGCCCCCACAACCCAAAAAAATGTGCAGAGTAGGTGGATTGGCCACGCTAAATTGCCCCTTAATTGGAAAAAATAATTGGGTAATCTAAATTTGTTCAAAAAAAAAAAAAATAAGTGTGGAAAGTCTCAGGCTACTCACCCATTGACTATAATCAACACCCATTGAACTGTACGTCAACAAGAGAGAATTACAAAAGTAGTTGCAGTACTGGCATTAGCAAACCAAAGGTTGTGAGTTCAAATCTCCAAAATGTCACGTTCTAAATATGAAATTCAATAATGTCTAAGCTGGCATCCGTACCTGATGATTAAATGGCAGATTGTTGTAAACCCCCAACTGATTCACAAATATCGGGCGCAATTCTCCGCAAATGCGACGAGTCGTAAAGGCTGCCGTGAAACTGGCCGTGTTTCACGGCAGCCTCCACGCCCCCTCCCAGGACCCGATTCTCCCCCCCCGGGCGGGGCTAGCAGCGGGGCCCCGTGAAGCACGGCATCGCGGGCTTAGCGACCGTCGCTAAGTCTGCGCGCCAAGCGTCACGCCGGCTGATGCGCACGATGACGTCAGCCGCGCATGCGCGGATGACGTCATCATGCAGACGCGTCAAACCCGCGCATGCGCGGGCCGTCATGCCCTTCAGCCGTCCCACGGACTGATCCTGCGGGGCGGCGGAAGAACAAATAGTGCGCGGGTATCGGACCCGCTGCCCGCGATCGGTGCCCACCGATCGCAGGCCCATGCCAATGGGTGCCATGGTTGTCCGGGATTGGCACTTTGCGGCCCTTTTCACGAACGGTGAGAGCAGGTGTGATCGCGTTCGTGAAAACGGCCGTAAAGGCCTGGGAACTCGGCCCATCGGCCTGGGGAGAATCGCTGTTCGGCGTAAAAAACGGCAAGCAGCGATTCGTGTCATGGGGCGGGCCGTGGGGGGGGGGGAGAATAGCGGGAGGGCGTGAAAATTGTCGGGAAGGCCCTCCCGCTATTCTCCGACCCGTCGTGGGCAGCGGAGAATCGCGCCCATCCTTCAGGGAAATGCAACCTCCTCTGATGTGCTCTACTGTTTTTAATCATGGGCAGTTGATGTTTTTAAAAGTCATGTCTTAGATTATGCTGGAAATGACTCCCAACGAAATGCCAAATGTTGTGAGCAGTTGCGTTGTTTCAGATTGATACATGGCTGTATAAATGTTGGAACCAACAATTCTACGGACACGTGCTTGTAGGATTAGAATAACGGTTTTAATATACTCACAACAGAGCCAGCCTATTAGCTATTGAACTTTCGGTGAACTGGCCGGCTGACCATGTGGCACTGATCTTTATACAGCAGCTTCCGGGGGAGGAGTCCTGGGCAGAGCCAAGGGAGAAGCCCCGTACAACTCGAGCATTCCCAGAGCTACTCCCCCTGGAGGACAGGTAGTACAACTGCACTTACAATATAGACACATGTATATACAGATTATAATCCGGTGTGAATCACATTTACCACAATAAATACACATATTATCCCAAGAAAGAATGATGAAAAGAATGATTCCAAATTGTTTGATTTCACAGTGCGGTTAAATCTGCTGTAACCAGTAAGGCGTGGGCTGAAAAACTTGGTATTCCTGAAGGTTTAATCATATGACCTCCTACCACTCCATCCCATCAAATGCCTTTGTCCAATTACAAATATTTTTTTAAACTAACACATAAAAATGCTGGGAAAAAATGAATAAGAAACACAGCATCATTGTCAAACACCCCAACAATCTTCCACTTGCATATTGCCTGTAGCAATGTCCAGAGGGTTAATCTTTAATTCATGGCGTTTCCAGGACAATCCAGGAGGGTTGACGGCACGGATAAAAGCTCCATCAATTGATAAAAGTTGTTTTGGTTTGGCAATGATAAATTACATTGACCCACCAAGATAAATGCTGACTGTCCTGGTTTCCAGATGTTCTTGGGTGTGATATCGAAAAGCAAAGAGGCCGAAAAGGAAATATTTAAGAATGCTAATGTTGTTACAAACAGACTAATGCAGCATTAGAAAATGTGGCCGTGGCCTTGTGGGATCTTGAGGCTGACAGAGAAAGATAAGCATTATCAGTTTAACCAGATCATTTGTGAAATCCCTCAGCTCACTTTAAGTGGTTTACAGAAGGGGGGGGGGGGAGAAAAACTGATTTTACAATGTCAATATAAGCTTATTATCCAGAAAGCTCCCAAAAGCTCAAATGTAACCACTCTCTGTAATCATAACAAACTCTTTTTCAGCCAGTAATCAAGATGGTTATCATGTGTTTACACCAATGTTTCATCGCATGAAAGTTCCTGCCCACATGTATTGCAAAGTCTGCTGTTGATTTGCGACTTCATATTGGTTTTATATTGAGAAGGCAAGATGACAGAATCAAGGTCTCCAGTGCAGAATGCTACCAAGCCTCTGCTTGCTTCAGTTGGTAATTTTCTTGTCCCAGAGTCAGGTGTTTATGGGTGGGGGTGGGAATTTAAACCTAGCTTTAATGAGGGCACCACAGCAATAGCCTCGGGTGGGGAAGCATAAAGCGTAAAGTTTAAAGCAGTGTTTTTCAAACGTTTTTTTCCCGGGGCCCACTTTTGCCCACCAGCCGACCTTCATAACACAGGCCACGTTTGCTTACTTTTAATGCAAAAGCAGAGCCTGCTTGGTCCTCACGATTTCACTTGAGTCAGTTTCAAAGCAGGAGAGAGCAATGCACATTTCAGGTGGAGACTTCAGCCAATCCCATTGTGCCATTTTCATCTTTATGAAAATGGAAAATCCAACCTCGCACATGTAGGTTGTTTGAAGGGCAATAACCACAACATGCATGTTTACTCAGCACTGGATACTCCTGGGAAATGCCACACCAGAATGCTGACAGCTCATGAGCTTTTGGCGTGTTGTTAATGTGGTATCACAATTCAGGTACAGCAGTGTCGTCCTTTCATTTGGAGTCAGCTCTAAGTTAATAACTGACTCTGCGGTCTCAACTTCAAACAGAATTTTTCACCCACCCTCTTTCAAAATCTGAAACTTCTTCTCTCATTTGGCAGTACTTCCCTGCACATAACACACATGGGCTTTGCATCCTTATTTGCGTTGGCACAATTGACAAGATATAGCTCAAAAAATCATCTTTATACTACTTTGTTCCCGAGTTAAGTTTCTTCTCTGTAGGGTGTTAACCGGAGCTCTGTTCAGGGATAACACAAGCACTGCTTTGTCCTGCCCTGGACTCCCCTGGCAGTTCTCTCCAGCAGATTCTGTTGTGAGATCCTGTCCAATAGGTAAACTGCCTATTTGAGTCTCTTGCTGTCTCTTATATTTAGAAAAAACATTGATCTTTACAGTTCATTTGCCTTGCTTGCCAGCACCTGGAAAATGGAAGCAATACTGTTCTGTAATTTGCCGCCTAAAGCACGTAGCTGGAGGGCAATTGGCATCAAGTGTGAATGCAGGGTGCATGACCTGCTCACAGCTGCCGCTTCTGCCTGGAAGACTCAAAACAGCCTCACTTATTTCCATTAAAAAGCAGCAGAGACTGAATGTGGAGAAGATACGGAGCTAGTCAGAGGGGTTGACTCCCAATGGGTCAGAATGGAGGAGAGTTTGTGTAGGGGGTCGAGATTGATGGTGCTAGCAACAGCGCCGATCCCGACGGCCCCAGGGATATACTCAGGGAATCCGGTAGTATTAGCTTTGTTGAGAATTTGGAGGCAGTTTCACCAGCACTTTGGGTTGGGGGCAGGGTCAAGGGAAATGCTGATTTGGGGGAACCATAGATTTGAATGAGGGAAGTGGGATGGAAATTTTCGGAGATGGAAGGAGAAAGGAATTAGGACACTAAATGATTTGTTTCTTGGGAGTCGGTTTGCAGGATTGAAGAAGCTGGGAGCGAAGTATGGGCTGGAGCAGGGGGAAATGTTTAGATACATGCAGGTTTGAGACTTTGCCAGAAAGGAGATACAGAGCTTTCCAGTAGAGCCAGCTCCCACATTGCTGGAGGAGGTGCTAACGACAAGGGGACTGGAGAAGAGGGTGGTATCGGCGGTTTATGGGGCTATTTTGGAAGAGGAGAAGGCGCCGCTGGAAGGGATCAAGGCAAAGGGGGAGGAAGAGTTGGGAGAGGGTATGGAGGAGGAATTCTGGTGCGAGGTGCTCCGGAGGGTGAACACCTCCATCTCGTGTGCGAGGTTGAGGCTGATACAGCTGAAGATGATGTATACAGCACACATTACAAGGGCGAGGATGAGCCAGCTCTTTGACGGGGTAGAAGATGTGTGTGAACGTTGTGAGGGTCGGGGGGTGCGCAAACCACGTTCATATGTTTTGGTCTTGTCCAAAGCTGGTTTTTAGGGCAATCTCTAAAGTGGTACACGTGAAACTGGACCTGGGCCCCCGGGAGGCCATATTCGGAGTGTCAGACCAGTTGGGATTGGAAACGGGTGCGGAGGCAGATGTTGTAGCCTTCGCATCGTTGATTGCCCAAAGGTGGATCCTGTTAGGGTGGAGATCAACCTCTCCACCCTGTGCCATGGCATGGCGGGGGGACCTGCTGGAATTCTTGACGCTTGACAAGGTCAAATTTGAACTGAGGGGAAGGATGGAGGGGTTCTACAATTCAGTGGCGTTATTAATTATGCAGTTTGCGAGAATTGGATTACATCAAACATTAGGGGGCGGGGCTGGGCAGGTTGGGGGAGGGGGACTGTATGTGTTAATGATGACTATGGGTGATTCCTGATTCCTTTTTGTCATTTGTTTATGTTAACATGCGGGCTAATGTTTGGGGCCTTGGTGAGAGGATGGGATTGATGTTATTGATATGGTGATTGACATTGCATTCGTTATTGATTATTGTTTATTGTTGGGTGTAAATTTGAGAGAAAATGTGAAAAAGGAGAATAAAAAAATTTTTTTTGAAAAGCGGCAGAGGCCACCACTCTTGATGTGAAGGTTGGTTGTAGTTATTGGGCGTTTCTTCCGCGATCAGAACTGTAGCAACGTCGCAACTGATTGCTTCGCGACCCTCCCAAAACCCGCCCGCGGGTCGCAACTCGCACTTTGAAAAGACCCTGGTTGAAAGGAATGTGGTGCCAAGGCAGGTGGTTGGAGTTAAGGTACATTTCAACTGTGATCTCAGTGAAGTGTGGAACAGGGTTTGAGGGGCTGAATAGCATGTTCTTGTGTTCCTATTCGCTGTCCCTTATACACCCCACCCAATTTCCCTTTCCTGAGATGGGATATGTGTCAGGTGGAGAATCCATCACAGCTTATTTTGCGCACCTTCAGAGTTTGGATTTTGGCCCTGACACCCGTGAATTCTTGGCCTCCAGCATGTAATATAGACCAGGGGTATGTTGCTGAGAGAGTGCTGCACTTTTGCGATGCTGCAACATATTATGACCAATGAACTAACTAATATTTGCTCTGGGTTCAAGTAAATATTTAGATTCCAATGACACCATTTGAAGAAGGAGTCTGGTAACTTGGTAATAGTTGCTCATTCGTATCTTTGCTGCTTGTGGGACCTTGCCTGGTATCGGTAGCATTTGTCGACGTAGAGAGCCATTGCGGCAGAAAAGGAGACCAATCAACCCAACAAGTCTCTGTGGAGCAATCCAGTCTGCACCATTCCCCCTTTCCATCCCTGTAGCCATAATGACAGTTCAGATAATTCTCTGAACAAGGAGCACTTTAAGATGTTTGTGGAAGATGTGATGAGACTTTTGTTTAAATATCAAGCCTTTTTCAAAAGGTTGAAAACATTAGGAGCAGAGACAAGCTAAATGAAGAACCAACAATTAGACTCCAGCAGGCTTGGCTCTCACATTCTCTGATAACTTATTGCACAGGCTCACACATGAAGAAAGGTCACTTGTAAAGGGACGGGGACGATGATGATAGTTATGGTTCTGTATCCCAGGATAATTGAGGGTTCCCAAGGAAAGACAGGGGAAGGTGGATAATAACTACTTTCAGTCAAACAAACAAGAGTCAGCCACACATACAATATTGTCACATGTTTTCTTCGGTTTCAAACAGGCAAAGTTCACAAAATAATTTTGAGTTTGATAAAAGTATCGGGGTTATATCCCATGACATCTGGAGCAACATGCAGCAAACCTGGGAATTCTAAGCAACATATTTGTGCCTAGGCATTCTTGGTGTGGACATTCTCTTGGTGGAGAAAAATAAGGCTGGAGAGTGCTGAACACTGAATGACAATAAAGTTCTATGGAAGATTATTGTTACATTTGTGCCTAGAACAACAACAACTTGTATTTATGTTAGTACTTCACAGAGTATCAGGCACTTAGCTACATAAGGAGACATTAGGACATGAGTTTGGTGAAAGAGATAGGTATTTTGGACGAGACAGAGGTAGAGCGAGGCAGAAGGGTTCAGTTAGGGAATTCCAGAGCCTAGGGGCTCATGGCTGTGGACACAACCACAACAGAAATTGGAAACGCCTGAGAGAATTGGAGGAGCACAGATGTCTCAGGGGAGGGCCAGGCCATGGAGGGATTTGAATTCAAGGACAGGAATTTTAAAATGGAGACATTTCCAGAGCAGTCAATGAGCATAGGGATTTGGTGCAAGTTAAGGTGCAGACAGCAGAAATACACCTGATTATAAAGGTTGATACCACAATGTGACACACCACGGGTGCGATTTAATGGAAAAGTTTCTCAGTGTGGCTGCAAGCGAGAACTGCCGCAAGCTTCCCGACACTCGACCTGGCGAGGGCATCACCAGTATCAAACTTTAATTGGTCCACTTAACGAGGCCTCACACTGCAAATGATAGTCCCCGCCGTCTGATTCGCCGGGACTGTGCCCGCCAGCTTCCTGCCAAGAAGAGGAAGCAGCCCTTAAAATGGATCCTGCAGGGCAAAAACCCCACACAGCTCACAACCATGCTACCGAGGAGACCAGCCCCAGGATTCGGGGATGCTGGCCTGGCTAGATTGTTGGATGCAGACGAGACCAGATGGAACGACTGTTCCCCCAAGTGGCTTGGAAGGTCAGCCAATGGGCAGGCAATGTCACCTGGGAGGAAGTGGCAGTGGCTGTCAGCTCCTGACCAGGAGGACCGGCACCCAGTGCCATAAGAAGATCAATGACCTCCACCCGGCCACAAGGGTGGGTTGCCACTAGCAGCTGGCCGGCCCCGCCACCCACTTCCCCACTGGCAACTATGTGTCTGGCACTGTCCCCATCCAGCACCATACCGTGTCCCGGTCCACCCATGTCCAGCAGAGCCACTCATGACCCCCCACCATCGCCCCCCCCCCAAGGTGCCCACCCCCCCATGCTCCCCATCTCCACCACTATCCCCCCACCCCCCATATCACCCATCACCCCCACCCCCCATAACACTTATCCCTCCCCATACCCACCCCATAACCCCCATCCCACTCCCTCCCACAATGACCAAAGCGTGCGGCTCACAATGCCCCCTCTGTGTCCCACAGGGGAAGTTGGCCCACAACAGACGGGAGAGGGCCCAGACGGTAAGCAGAGTGCCAAACATCAGAGTCCTCAACCCCTATGAGGAAAGGGACTTGGAACCCGCAGGGGTGGCCAAGGACAGATCAGTCACCTACGGCCACCCTTCACCAGTGCAGAGACACACACGTCAGTAGGCAACAGCAGTGGTCAGATTTCTGGGGCACATTCTGATGAGCACCACACAGTTGCTGATGCACATCAGATGGAGGCAGAAACACCGCGTGTGCAGAGTCTGCGCGTTCTACCTGTGTCTGCGTGGGTTTCCTCTGAGTGCTTTGGTTTCCTCCCACAAGTCCCAAAAGACGTGCTTGTTAGGTGAATTGGATAATCTAAATTCTCCCTCTGTGTTCGTGAACAGGCGCTGGATTGTGGCGACTAGGGGATTTTCACAGTAACTTCATAACCAGAAAGGGCGAGAACATGATCACAGCTCATTTGCATTCATTTGAATCTCATTAACGAGATTAAAGTTGAATGCGGTGGCCTCGCAGTTTTCACCCGCCCCATCCCTCTCCCCTGTGGGAAATCACCCGGGTGCGAATCACTACTGGTCCCTGAAGGTAGTATTATTCTGAGATTGGGGCGCCTTGCCGAATTCTTCGGTTCTCATGGCAAGAAGCACCCTGACTCCAAAACGATTTCTAAGTGTAGGTGGATTACAATCTGGATCACACCGATCCACCTGGCAGGAATCGCGCCTTGCTTTCCACCGGAGACCACGCTTAGAAATGTTTTGGGAGAACAAAACAACATAACAATAACCAGCAAGTCCTCGTTTCTAGAAAGACGGATCACCGTCCAACAGTCAGCCAACAACTCGATGAAGCACGGTAGCACAGTGCTTAGCACTGTTGCTTCACAGCGCCAGGGACCTGGGTTCGATTCCCAGCTTGCGTCACTGCGTGTGCAGAGTCTGCGCGTTCTACCTGTGTCTGCGTGGGTTTCCTCTGAGTGCTTTGGTTTCCTCCCACAAGTCCCAAAAGGCGTGCTTGTTAGGTGAATTGGATAATCTAAATTCTCCCTCTGTGTTCGTGAACAGGCGCTGGATTGTGGCGACTAGGGGATTTTCACAGTAACTTCATTGCAGTGTTAATGTAAGCCTACTTTTGATAGATTATTTAATATTATTGTGATCTCGCCCTGTACCCATTCCATTCCCTTATCCACATTCTATTATATGACTTTGTAAAATCCCTTTCCTGCATTTTATGTGTCTGTGAAATAAACCAACCCTTTTATTTTATCTTACCTCAAATTTTCTGTGCGGGTTATTCATAGAGGATTGGAACACTCCAAATTTAAGGTTTGGGGAAAATACGCCACCACTTATAAAATGGGAAATCAAATCTCAGAAACACCGTTCTGTTTACAGATGGGTAGTTGGAAGAGAAATCAGAGTTGTTTAAATGAATCCCTCTCCTGTCCATAACAATCTAATTACTGGCACAATTTCAGCTCTTTAGTAGACAGCTAGCTTCACTGCAAGTGCAGCATTTAGATTTCCTCAAGTTCCATTCTTCGCAGCTGCACTGAGCTATCAATTGCTCCCAGGGTTTCCTCTGAGCCTGAATCCTTTCAGCAGCCCACAATCTTCCACCACTTTTCATCTACCCAGAGTCTCTCCTCAGACCTATACAGAGCCAGCTATCAGCAACACGTTTGCTGCCCGGAGCCTCTTCTGCCTCCCAGCACACCCAGTCACCTGGGCTTAAATTTACCTACCACCACAGGCCCCATAGTCAGGTTTTGGTGCCACAACCATGGAGATGCCCTGGACTTCCGGTTGCGGCTATGACCAGCTAAGTCGCACGTTTGGCTGCTCCTGTGAGGAAGGTGTTTTCGGGCCGATTGGAGGGCCCCTAACGGTGCTGGAACGGCAATTCCCAGTGGGGGAAGGTTCCCAGAGGAGAACCCTGAAAGATTTATGGTCGTTACCCGAAGTGGGGCAGGAAAAAAAGCGGCAGCAGCTCCCCGAAAAAAGCGGGGGAAGAAATCCAAAATGGCGGCCGGCGGCGCACCCGAGGACTGGAGGAAATGGGCGGAGGAGCAGCAGGCCGTTCTCCTGCGCTTCTTCACGGAGCTGAAAGTGGAGCTGCTGGAGTCGATGAACGCGACGACCACCAGGCTGATGGGGGCACAGGCGACCCAAGAGGCGTCAATTCGGGAGCTGCAGCAGGAGATGGCTGTGAGGGAGGAGGAGGCCACGGTCCTCGTGGGAAAGGTGGAGGTGCACGAGGCACTCCACATGAGATGGCAAAACCGACTGGAGGAGATGGATACCCGCATGAGGCGGAAAAACCTGAGGATCCTGGGCCTGGCAGAAGGGCTGGAGGGGTCGGACCTCCCGAGGTATGTGGCAGAAATGCTGGGCTCACTGATGGGGGCAGGGGCCGTCCCTTCGCCCCTGGAACTGGAGGAGGCCTACAGAGTAATGGCCAGGAAGCCAAGAGCAAACGAACCCCCGAGGGCGGTGCTGGTTCGGTTCCAGCGATTCAGTGACCGGGAGAGGGTGCTGAGGTGGGCCAAGAGAGAGAGGAGCAGCAAATGGGAGAACTCGACGGTGAGGATCTTTCAGGACTGGAGTGCGGAGGTGGCAAAGCGGCGGGCCCGGTTCAACCGGACGAAGGCGGTGCTGCATGCCAAGAGAATCAGATTCGGGATGCTGCAGCCAGCGCGCTTGTGGGTGACCTATAAGGACCAGCACCACTATTTTGAGTCCCCGGAGGAGGCGTGGGCCTTTGTCCAGGAAGAAAAGCTGGACTCGAACTAGAACCAGGGGATACTTGGCGGTCGTTGCCGCTCTGGTACTTTAAGCTGGACACGTGGCTTTCTTTTGGTTGGATTTTCACTTGGCCGTATTTTTGGACCCTTTTTTTTTTTTTTTCCCTCTCTACCAGTTTTTTCTCTCTTTTTTCTGTTATTTATAATGTTATGTTGGGGGGGCGGGGTGGGGGGGGAGTGCCGGGGGTTATGTGTTTCTTGTGGGGTTTTTGGTTGTTTTGTATTTATCGGTGTGAGATCGGGGACGGGGGTGGAACTGAAGATGGAGGGGCGGGGAGGGGCAGGGCGAAAGCGCGGGCTTTCCTCTGGTTTCCCGCGCACGGGGCAGAGGAGGGAGGGGGGTGGGAGTAAGGGGCGTGGTCAGCAATGGCTCCCTTTCCCGCGCTGGAGCGGGATCAAGGAGGGGTGGTAAGGGGGGGGACGTCCCCCATGCCGGGAGGAGTCGGAGTGTGGCAGGGGCAGCCGGGTCAGCGTAAACCAGCTGACTTACGCAAGTACTATGGAGGGTGCATCGCGGCTAGGAAGGGTCCTAGCCTGGGGGGGGGAGGGGGGTGGGGGGGGGGAGGGGGAGGGGGGAAGGGGGGGGCTACCGGGTTGCTGCTGAAAAGGCCAGGGAGGAGAAGTTGAGGACCGGAGGGGGGGGGGGGGGGGGGGGGGGCGCCATCGCCATGGGGAGCGGGTCAGAAAGGGAGGGCTGACTCGGGGCGAGCAGATGACAGGATATGGCTAGTCGGCAGGGGAAAGGGGCGGGCTGCCCTTCGACCCGGCTGATCACTTGGAATGTGAGGGGGCTGAATGGGCCGGTCAAGAGAACGAGAGTAATCTCGCATTTGAAGGGACTGAAGGCGGATGTAGCAATGCTACAAGAGACCCATTTGAAGGTGGCGGACCAGGTCCGCCTGAGAAGGGGGTGGGTGGGACAGGTGTTCCACTCAGGACTGGACGCAAAGAACCGGGGGGTGGCGATCCTGGTAGGGAAGAGGGTGTCGTTCGTGGCGGCGGAGGTGGTGGCGGATAAAGAGGGTAGATATGTCATGGTGAAGGGTAGGCTGCAGGGGGAGAAAGTGGTGATGGTTAATGTGTATGCCCCGAATTGGGACGACGCTGGCTTCATGAGGCGCCTACTGGGCCTCATTCCGGACCTGGAGGCAGGGGGCCTGATCATGGGGGGGGGACTTCAACACAGTGCTGGACCCCGTGCTGGACAGATCGAGTTCAAGGACGAGTAGGAGGCCGGCAGCGGCAGAAGTGTTAAAGGGGTTTATGGAGCAGATGGGAGGGGTGGACCCCTGGAGGTTTGGGAGGCCGAGGGCGAGGGAGTATTCCTTTTTCTCCCATGTCCACAGAGTCTATTCTAGAATTGACTTTTTTGTATTGAGCAGGGGACTGATCCCGAAAGTACGGGAAGTGGAGTACTCGGCCATAGCGGCCTCAGACCACGCGCCACACTGGGTAGATTTGGAAATGGGGGAGGCGCGAGACCAGCGTCCGCTGTGGCGCCTGGATGTGGGGTTGCTGGCGGATGAGGAGGTGTGTAAGAGGGTCCGGAAGAGCATTGAAAGATATCTGGACATTAATGACACGGGGGAGGTGCAGTTGGGGATGGTATGGGAGGCCCTGAAGGCGGTGATCCGGGGGGAGCTGATCTCCATACGGGCACATAGGGAAAGGAGGGAGAGACAGGAGAGGGAGAGGCTGGTGGGGGAGCTTCTGGACGTGGATAGGAAATATGCGGAGGCACCAGAGGAGGGGCTGTTGGGGGAACGGCGCAGTTTGCAGGCTAAGTTTGACCTGTTGACCACCAGAAAGGCGGAGACACAGTGGAGAAGGGCGCAGGGCGCGATTTATGAGTATGGGGAGAAGGCGAGTAGGATGTTGGCGCATCAGCTCCGCAAGCGGGATGCGGCTAGAGAAATTGGGGGAGTGAGGGAGAGGGGTGGGAACGTAGTGCAGAAGGGGCCAGAAGTAAATGGGGTTTTCAGAGACTTCTATAAGGAGCTGTATCGGTCAGAGCCGCCGACGAGGGGAGGGGGGATGGAGGGCTTCTTGAACAAACTGAGGTTCCCCAAGGTCCAAGAGGAGCTGGTAGAGGGGCTGGGGGCGCCGATAGGGTTAGAGGAGCTAGTCAAGGGGATTGGGCATATGCAGTCGGGGAAGGCGCCGGGGCCAGATGGGTTTCCGGTGGAATTTTACAAAAAATATGCGGATTTGGTGGGCCCTGTGCTGGTGCGAGCCTTCAACGAGGCATGGGAGGGGGGGGGGCTCTGCCCCCGACAATGTCGCAGGCACTGATCTCTCTGATCTTGAAGCGGGACAAGGACCCCGTGCAGTGTGGGTCATATAGGCCTATCTCGCTCCTGAATGTGGACGCCAAGCTGCTGGCAAAGATCCTGGCTACCAGGATAGAGGATTGTGTGCCAGGGGTGATACACGAGGACCAGACGGGTTTTGTGAAAGGGCGGCAGCTTAATACGAACGTGCGGAGACAGCTAAACGTCATCATGATGCCGGCAGTGGAGGGGGAGGCGGAGATAGTGGTGGCATTGGACGCGGAGAAAGCATTTGATAGGGTGGAGTGGAAGTACCTGTGGGAGACGCTGGAACGGTTTGGATTTGGGGAGGGATTTATTAAATGGGTGAAGCTGCTCTACTCGGCCCCGACGGCAAGTGTAGTGACGAATGGTAGGAGATCGGAGTATTTTGGGCTCCACCGGGGGACCAGACAGGGGTGCCCCTTGTCCCCCCTGCTCTTCGCACTGGCAATTGAACCGTTGGCGATGGCATTGAGGGGCTCAGGGGGGTGGAGAGGGCTGACAAGGGGCGGGGAGGAGCACCGGGTATCGCTATACGCGGACGACCTGCTGCTATACGTGGCAGACCCAGAAGGGGGAATGCCGGAGGTGATGGAACTGCTAGCAGAATTCGGGGACTTTTCGGGGTACAAGCTAAACTTGGGTAAGAGTGAGGTATTTGTGATACACCCAGGGGACCAGGAAGAGGGAATCGGGAGACTCCCGTTGAAGAGAGCAGGAAAGAGTTTTAGATATTTAGGGGTGCAGGTGGCAAGGAACTGGGGGACTCTCCACAAGTTGAACTTCTCCAGGCTGGTGGAACAGATGGAGGAGGAATTTAAAAGGTGGGACATGGTGCCGCTGTCGCTGGCGGGCAGAGTGCAGTCCGTTAAAATGACGGTCCTCCCGAGGTTTTTGTTTTTATTTCAGTGCTTGCCCATCTTCCTCCCTAGGGCCTTCTTCAAAAAGGTGACGAGCAGCATCATGAGCTACGTGTGGGCGCACGGCACCCCAAGGGTGAGGAGGGTCTTCTTGGAGCGGAGTAGGGAGAGTGGAGGGCTGGCATTACCCAACCTTTCGGGGTATTACTGGGCGGCTAATGTATCGATGGTGCGCAAGTGGATGATGGAAGGGGAGGGGGCAGCTTGGAAACGAATGGAGAGGGCGTCCTGTGGCAACATAAGCCTGGGGGCCCTAGTAACGGCGCCATGGCCGCTCCCTCCCACGAGGTACACCACGAGCCCGGTGGTGGCGGCCACCCTCAAGATCTGGGGGCAGTGGAGGCGACACAGGGGGGAAGTGGGAGGTCTGATGGAGGCACCGTTAAGAGGGAACCATAGATTCATCCCGGGGAACATGGACGGGGGATTCCAGAGCTGGCACAGGGTGGGCATCAGGCAGCTGAAGGATCTGTTTGTAGATGGAAGGTTTGCGAGCCTGAGAGAGCTGGAGGAGAAATTCGGGCTCCCCCCGGGAAACATGTTTAGACATTTGCAGGTGAAGGCATTTGCTAGACGCCAGGTGGAAGGGTTTCCCTTGCTCCCCAGTAGGGGGGCGAGCGATAGGGTGCTCTCGGGGGTCTGGGTCGGAGGGGGGAGGATATCGGACATATACAAAGTAATGCAGGAGGCGGAGGAGGCATCAGTAGAGGAGCTGAAAGCCAAGTGGGAGGGGGAGCTGGGAGAGCAGATAGAGGATGGGACATGGGCTGATGCCCTGGAGAGGGTTAATTCTTCCTCCTCGTGTGCGAGGCTTAGCCTCATTCAATTTAAGGTGCTACATAGAGCCCATATGACGGGGACAAGGATGAGTCGGTTCTTTGGGGGTGAGGACAGATGTGTCAGGTGTTCGGGAAGTCCAGCGAACCATGTCCATATGTTTTGGGCATGTCCGGCACTGGAGGAGTTCTGGAAGGGGGTGGCAAGGACGGTGTCGAGGGTGGTGGGATCCAGGGTCAAATCAGGATGGGGACTAGCGATCTTTGGGGTTGGGGTGGAGCCGAGGGTACAGGAGGCGAGAGAGGCCGGAGTACTGGCCTTTGCGTCCCTAGTTGCGCGAAGAAGGATACTAATACAGTGGAAGGACGCGAGGCCTCCAAGCGTGGAAACTTGGATTAATGACATGGCAAGCTTTATTCAGTTGGAAAGGGTCAAATTCGCCCTGAGAGGGTCGGTACAAGGGTTCTTCAGGCGGTGGCAGCCTTTCCTCGACTTTTTGGCTCAGAGATAGGGTACAGAGGTCGCAGCAGCAGCAACCCGGGGGGGGGGGGGGTGGCAACAACGGGTGTGGTGGGTTATTTACGGTTGTAATGCGGGCAAATTTGTTCGCAGTTCATGTTTGATGTTGATTGTTGCTTTGTTTGTTTTTGGGGAGGGGGGAGGGGGGGAGGGACAACGCGCGCGCGAGTTCGGGCGGGGGGGGGGGATATTTGTTAAGAGGGAATATTTTGTAATATTCTATAGTTAGTTGGGGTAAATATTTTCATGTAAAAAAAATTTTCAATAAAAATTATTTAAAAAAAAAAAAACCATGGAGATGCCCTGATGATTCACACAAAGGCCCATGTGGGACCGAGAAAACTGGACTGGGCATGTGTTGCCTATCCTACTTCACAGTTACACCAGAACACCCTGGGCAACCTCTGCACAAAAGACACCTTAGGGAGATAGGTACGTTCACATCTCTTAATACAGTCTACTCAATTGTTCTGTTTTATGTTATATTCAAACTTTGACACATCCGATCTGAAATCTTTAAAGTGAGATTGTTGTTTTAGTTTATTGGTGAAAAATGTACCCTTTTCTTTCCTCAAGACTTTGAGCCACAGTCAATTCAGTTTGCTAACTCCTCAAGTCCCTGGAATTTAGAAGAATGAGAGAGGATCTCAATGAAACCTAAAACTCTTTAATGACTTGATGGGGTAGATGCTGGAAGGATGTTTACCCGACTGGGGAGTCTAGATCTAGGGGTCACAATCTGAGAATAAGAGGCTGACCATTTAGCGGAAGTTTATTCACTTAAGGATTGTGGAATCCTCCACCCCAGAGGCCTATGGACACTCAGTCATTGAATATATTTGAGTCAGCGATCGATTAAGACTATAGTGCTTCTGCTCATTCCTTCAATGAGCTACCCAATTAATCCCACTCTCCAGCACTTTCCCAAAATCTCGGAGATTTTTCTTTTCAACCATGTATCCAATTTCCTTTTAAAAATTACTATTGAACCTACTTCAATCATGCTTTAAGCACATGCATGCATTCCAGATCATAACAACGCACTGTGGAAAGAAATTTGCCCACAACCCATCTCTGGCTCTTTTGCCAATTGTCTGAAATCTGTGTCCTCTCATTGCTGGTGTACCTCTATGCGTTAAATTTCATCTGCCAAGGGTCTGTCCATCACACCAGTCTATCTTTGTCCGCCTGAAGGCGAATTATTCTTCTCACTGTTCAGTACGTTTCTGAGCTTTGTGTCTACTGCAAGCTATGAAATAATTTGCACTGTCTTCAAGTGTAGGTCATTGCAGGTCATTGATCAATAACAGAAAGAACAATGGTGCCAATACTAACTCCGAGGGGAAAAAAACACCCTCTAGTCTGATAAATTACCATCCGCCGCAAGCTCTGCTTCATGTCTGTTAGCCAATTTTACATCCACGCTGCCAACGACCCTTTAATCCAAAGGGCTGCAGTGCCTTGAGGAGAAATTTTAGCACAGTGGGCTAAATAGCTGGCTTGTAATACAGAACAAGGCCAGCAGCGCGGGTTCAATTCCTGTACCGGCCTCCCCGAACAGGCGCCGGAATGTGGCTACTAGGGGCTTATCACAGTAACTTCATTGAAGCCTACTTGTGACAGTAAGCGAGTATTATTATTATATGAACCACCAGAATTCACTACATCTGATGCAGTGAATAATTGAAGTGCTAGTGAAGAGTGAAGCCAATGTGAGGGTTTCTCTTTAACTCAAGCACATCACTCTGGTAGCTATTGGTAACACCCGTGGCACTGATCGATGGGCAAATCCCACTAATTGCCTCACCAAAATACACAGAACATGGAGCTTTACAGAACCACGGTACCTGGGGTGAAATAAGCAAATCTGCATGCTTGGTTGCGATGCTATTGGCACTTTTAGTGTGCTTACGTCTCGGTTACAAGATTGTGATGATTGATTTGTTAAGGTGTAGGTGAGTTGGTAATATCTGGATGAGTTTCCGCATTCTGCTTTTTTTTGCTGTGTGTGTGTTAAGATTAGCTTGCTGCCTGCATGCTCTATTATCGCACAAGTACAGACTCTGTTCCAAAGGGATTAAATAGGCTCCCCCCGTACCTCCATTGTGTGAGACGTGGGTGACAGCAGCAGTCTCTGTCTGTGCTGGGCAGATAGTATGGCAGTGACTATATTGAAAGGGACTTACAGTGTCCACATTCACTATTAATGCAAGTTAATAGACTTCCTGCAGCAGAGAAAGATTAAAGCACATAGCGTGTATTGCCATTACTTAATGCACTGTACTGCATCCAAAATAAAGCTGGTTTTGCTCACACGCACACAATTATTTTCTTATTCTCCTTGAATATGAGAGACTTTATATTCAATAAACACTGACACAGAGGGAGCACTCAGCCTTACTGTATATTTGATATACACATTACTTAAACAGCATGTACTGGCGTTAAATAGGTGGTTCACAGAAACCAGTTTATTTTTGTACGTCAATTTTCTTCCCACCACTTCCCACCCAAAGGTATTAATTCCTGTTGGACTGGCAGCCCTCCAATACCATAGCCTCCCCAAACAGTCATTCTCCATCTGTATAATGTTATCTGACTGTAAAGTACCTGACGCTCTCTTGTTCTTCACACCCCCCCCCCCCCCCCCCCCCCAAGATATATCTGCATACAGTCTCCAAGAAGAGTCATTGGATCAGTCAGAAGCAGGAATTCTGGATCATTTCCTTACCCCCCTCCCCCCGATTCCACATACAGTCACAAGAGTAGCAGTCAAATAGCATGTTTTACAGTCGGAAACGTTTTACAGGACGACATGGTAACACAGTCGTTAGCACTGATGTTTCACAGCACCAGGCTCCCGGGTTCGATTCCTGCTTGGGTCACTGTCTGTGTGGAGTCTGCACATTCTTCCTGTGCCTGCGCGGGTTTCCATTGGGTGCTCTGGTTTCCTCCCATAAGTCCCGAAAGACAAGCTGTTAGGTAATTTGGACATTCTGAATTCTCCCTCCATGTACCCGAACAGGTGCCGGAATGTGGAGACTAGGGGATTTTCCCTTCATTGCAGTGTGAATGTAAGCCTACGGTGACAATAATAAAAAATATTATTATTGAAATGTCCAAAAGTACTTCAGGGAGGAGAAATGGACACTGTGCAGGAAAAAGGAGATTCCGGGAAGGAGGTGATCCTAAACTTGGAAAGGAAGGGAATCTTACAAAAGTGGATCGAGAGATAACAAAGATTTGGGGAGGGAGCTCTTAAGGAATTGGGAAGACAGAACAGGCAGTGGAGAGGAAGGAGAGAGTGTGTGGAAGGCCAGGATTGGAAGGCTAAAGTGCTTAAACTGGAATGTAAAATTGGAAAAGATTGCAGAGGTAGGAAGGAGGAAATAGGAGGGGATTTGTAAACAGAGGGATAGAATTCAATGCATTGGGAGATGGGGGTGATGAATGAGAGAGGCTCGAGACAGATTGGGATGCAGATGATTAAGTATTGGACTCTGTTATAAGGTATGGACTGAGATAATGTGAGTGGAGCTGTAATGAGTTAACTTGACACAGCCCAAGGATCAAGCCTGGGATCTTCCATAGAAAAAGAAAGACTTGAATTCATATAGCACCTTTCATAATCTCAGGATGTCCAAAAACACACGGCAGCCAATGAAGTAATTAAGAAGTGTAGCTACTGATGTAGTGTAGAAAATGTACTAGTTTATTGGTGTATAGCAAGCTCCCTTAAAAAGCATTAGAATAATGACCAGATAATCTATTTTGAGTGATGGCAATTGAGGGATAAATGTTAGCCTGGACACGAGGGGGTAATTCCCCTGCTCTTCTTCAAAATAGTGCCATGGGATATAGATATAGAACAGTACAGCACAGAACAGGCCCTTCAGCCCTCGATGTTGTGCCGAGCAATGATCACCCCACTCAAACCCACGTATCCACCCTATACCCGTAACCCAACACCCCCCAATTAACCTTATTCTTTAGGACACTAAGGGCAATTTATCATGGCCAATCCACCTAACCCGCACATCTTTGGACTGTGGGAGGAAACTGGAGTACCCGGAGGAAACCCACGCATACACGGGGAGGACGTGCAGACTCCACACAGACAGTGACCCAGCCGGGAATCGGACCCTGGAGCTGTGAAGCATTTATGCTAACCACCATGCTACCGTGCTGCCCCTTTTACATCTGCCTGGGAAGACAACTGGGGTCCTGATTTAACATCTCATCTGAAAGACAACGGGGCGAATTTTCGCTTGCGGGTTTCCCGGCAGCGTGGGGTGGGGACAATTGGAAATTGGCCAGCCGCTGGAACCGAGGATCCCGCCCCCAGCGATGGCACACCACCGAGCAACCTGCGGCTGGGGAGGTGGAGAATTAATCTCCCATTGTGCAGAACCCCCTCAGTATTGCACTGAATTGCTAGCCGAGAATCCTGTGCTCAACTCTCCAGAGTGGGAATTGTATCCAACACCGTCCGACATGGAAGCCAGATTGTCCATCGGTATGATTTAGGACCACAGATTTAGGAACCTAAAACAGCAGTATTCCAAAGCAGTGCGAGACAGCTGCCTTAAGGTGAAGCAATCGCTCAGCCTCCCATTTCCACTGTAGATTTGGGGTTGATGCGGTATGAAAATCACAAGACCTGGGCCGTCAGATGAATCAAAGGATTTGAGGCTTAAAGGATGTGAAGGAGTGGAGAGAAATTCAAACTGGGACCGAGTAGCATTTAAATACACAGCACGTTGGGGCTGAGCTAGAAAGGTAAAGTCATTTTTAGCAGCACAGACAGCAAGTAAGACATGGAAACGATTTCTTGTTATCAACACACAGATTAAAGTCTAATCATTCTATCACTGACAAGGAATCCGTTTTACAGCTTGTCAATCTGCAGCCTGCAATCTTCGAGTCTGAGTTAGGTTTTTAGCCTTGAGGGATTAGACCAGAGACTGCTGATGTGGCTACAGGATGAGAAAGATTCCTCATGCAATATTATGATATGCTGAGTCGCCATTATCACTGCCTTAGAATTTCATAGCAACCAGCAGTATCACAGGTTGTCTATAATGATGCCCCCGGTGAATTATCCAGCCACAAATTGGTCTCCTGCAGCTGGAACATGAATCCCCGTCAGTCATTTTGTCACATTTCTCACTCAACTATTCACTGAAGCAGCATGGATTCTGTCAACAATGTACAAGTTCAACCACTTTTCAGAAATCCTGGTTTATTCGAGCTTCAGTCAACTCCAGTTTATTTTTCCGCAGATAAAACTTTTATTGCAAATGCCAAAATCTGTTCCCTCTAAATCTGGAGAGATAGTTCATCCAGATGTCTGTGTGGAGTCTGCATGTTCTCTCCGTGTCTGCGTGGGCTCCTCCAGGTGCTCCGGTTTCCTCCCACAGTCCAAAGATGAGCAGGTTAGGTGGATTGTCTATATTAAATTGCCCTTGGTGTCCAAAAAAAGGTTAGTTGGGGTTAGGGGGATAGGGTGGAGGTGTGGGGATAGGGTGGAGGTGTGGGCTTGGGTAGGGTGCTCATTCCAAGGGCCGGTGCAGACTCGATGGGTCGAATGGCCTCCTGCTGCACTGCACATTCTATGATTCTATGAAGAATCGCAATTTCAGATTGGCCTAAAACGGTCTAAACCTGGGGTTGCCACCTTTTGCCCAGGTCCACACGTAATTGCGAGGCAGGTTCAGGAGGGATCACACACTGAGCTCTGACATTTCCTTTGTTGTAAAATCAGCAGCAGGGATTGCAGAAGCATATGTGGGGGAAAAAATAACATCTAAGTATTTTAGAAGTCTTTGAGCAGTCGGTTTATAATTTTCAAATGTCTTGATACTTGGACGTGAGGATGTTAAGTTGCTATGGCAACAATGATTTGGCTGTATTGAGTTTTAAACCGAAATCATGCTGATCTTTCAGCTGCCCATGGGATGGTTTTGACACATCCAGTAAAATAACTTTAGCTGTCAGCATTGGCATTACAGACATGTTTTACCACTGGCCCTGTTACCACGGAGTTGCCTTACTGTGGGTTCTACATCAAGTAAGCAAAACAGAAACAGGCCATTTGGCCCAACTGGTTCATTTAGCATTTATGCTACATATGCACTCCTCCCACCCTACTTCATCTTAGCCCTATTAGCATAACCTTCTATTCCTTTACCAGCTTTCCCTTGAATGCTAATCAAACAGTTATCTGGTTGTATAGACTTAAATAGACATGTTGCCAAAGATTTTTGTCTTGCAATCAGGACAGGACAGATGCAAGAATGCCAAATTTCAAACGATCACAACGATTTATACTGCTGGAGTAGCAGAATAAAATTTAGTACTTGTAGTATCAATTGTTGTGCTCATTTGAAATTCAGTGTTCTTGCATTTGTCCAGGTGAGTGCAAGATGAAAAATTCAGCAAATAGTCTCTCTCTTCAGCAAAATGCTGTTCACCTCAATCATTCCTTGCAACACCAAGTTCCACATTCCAACCACTCTATGTGCAAAGGGATTTCTCCTTTATTCCCACTTGGATTTATTGATGACCATCTTATCGCTAGCATCTCCACATCTTATATTTGAGACCACTAGTTTTGGGCTCCCCAATACTTAAAACATCTCTACAGCTACCGTATCATTTTGTAATCTTAAAAATTTATATTAGGTCATTCCTTGGCCTTTGGTTTTCTGGAGAAAAGAACCTCAGCTTGTTTACCCTTTCTTGGTAAGGACATCCTCTCAGTTCTGGTACCATCCTTGTGACTAGGCTATTTATCCAGAGGCTCAAGCTAATGCTTTAGGGACACGGGTTCAAATTCCACCAACTGGTGGAAATTAAATTCAGTGCGTTAACAAAATCTGAGTTGAAAATTAATATCAGTAATTGTGACTATGAAAAGCCCATCTGGTTCACTAATGTCTTTATTCACTGCATTGATACCTGAATTTGGACAGACCGCCTGTATCCATTGGAGTTCAGAACATTGAGTGATGATATTATTGAAACAGATAAGGGTGGAATTCTCCATCCCACTGCAGCCATTTCCTGGTGTGGCACGCGGGATTCTCCGTCACGGCAGCCGACCAATGGGGTTTCCCATTGTGAGCGCCTCCGTGCTGTCAGGAAATCCGCGGGTGTGAGTGCGCTGCCGGTGAAACGGAGGATCATGCCAACGGAGAATCCAGCCCAGGGTCTCCCATTTAAGAGTAGATGAGAAGAATTTTTTTCTCTCAGAGGGTGTTGAGTCTTTGGAATTCTTTTCCCCAGTGTGGTGGATGTTGGTCATTGAATATTTGTACGGCAGGGGTAAATAGATTCTGGACTGTCAAAGGATCCAACGGTTATCAGCGGTAGGCAGATCCAGTTGAGGCTCCAGTTAGGTCAGCCATGATCATTTTCAATGGGGCGGGGGGGGCAGGCTCGAGTGGCCACTCAAGGTACTCCTAATTCATAGACTTGTATGAATCTTCTTGTGCATCTTCTCCAACGCCTCTATAAAAGATTTGTGCACGGTGCTCCAATAGGGTTCAACACAAGTTTAACCTGCAAGTCTTACAGGACAGTAACACAATGGAATGGAAAATCAAGTGGGATGTGGAACATGCACCAACTTGAACCTGCTTTGGCCCCTGTGATGGGTTCCAGTTCACCAGTTCACATCAGGGCGAGAGTTTGGAAGAGGGTGAAGAATAAGCAGAGAGGGGAAGCAAAGTGAGAGGGGAGGAATAAAGTGGCGGACAAAAAAAAATTAACAGTAAAATAAATTTAGAGCAAATGCGGAAATGGTTGGAGAGAACAAAACTAACAAATGTGCAAACTTCTTCAAAACAGAGCAGCGCGAATATAATGTATTGATATATTGCTGGAGAAGAAGAGATAATTAAACACCAGGGAAAAAAAGTTAATGATGTGCTTTTATGGACAAAAATGGAAATAAATAACTGTGACAATGTTGAAGAAAGAAATCAAATGGCTAGGAGACTTGAGAATAGGAAAATAATGATTGGAAAAAAGAGTGCAGAGAAAAGTGAAGTGGGATGATGAATTAGTTGTGATGACCGGTTGAGAGTCTCTACTCATTTGCACTGCCCATCAATTCCCTCCCCTCCCCACAGTACCATATTAACTAAACATTCTTGTCCCCGCTCCCTGATGTAATTGAGTCTTACTGCTGTACATCTCTGTCCATTGTCGTCCAGTTCTACCACACTCCAAGATCTCTACACACTTTGAACTCCGGCCTCTGTGCCCAATCCCGATTTTCATTGTTCCATCATTCGATCACGTCTCATAGAAGTTCTGAGTCGCTATATAAATACAAGTCTTTTTCTTTCTTTGGTTTGGTGATGGGAGCCAAACTAAATGACCAGTCCTGCTCATGGCCTCAGGTTAGCCAGGTTCAGCGTTGGCTGAAGTTCTCTGCTGCCATATGTAAGTGGGAAGCAGTTCTCAATGAGCAGTAAGTCACAGGAATTCACAAAGAGACAGGTTTAACTAAACATGTCCCATTGGAAAACAGATGGGATTGGGTGCAACACCAATGTTACTCTCCATTTAAATCAGTTGTGAGTAATGTTGCGCTGTGGGTCAAACTGGAGATCCACGCGATCCCATCCCAAATGGGGAGTTAGGTTAAATTGGCTTCTGCGATAATGTCCTGAGAGCTACAGAGGGGAACTTTATAGCTTACAATTTGAAGAAGGCCTGGGAGTTTATTGATTTTTTACAAAGTTACCTTTAAACAGTTTTCTAGGAGCACAATGATTTACAAAAATGGCCATATAGTACTGACTATTGATTGGACCTTACTAGTAACTAAATGGTCCAATGTTAAAAGTCTTGGGCCACCATGGGCAATATTATAGAATACCCTGTTAAGTCCAGCATAGCAGTTATTATTCCATATTGAAATATATACCGAGGGTCCAGGCACAAGACCTCATTGGAACTTTATATCTTCATTGCTCCAACAATTAGAACAAGCCTTCCTGCTCAGCTTTGTTAGATTTTGAAATACATTTCTAAGTTATGTTAGGGCAACATTGCTCTGCAATGATTTATTTTTGTTTATTATTCAGTTGTCTCTAATGCACCCATAATTCCCTCTCGCACATTAACAGCAAATGCTAGATCGATGACAAGACACTGAAATCTATTTGTCAGTCAAATTACACTTTTCCTCTCGAAGTCACAATATTCACTGTTATGTTTTGGAGATTTGCTTATACACTCCGTGACATTTTGCTTCCCTATCATAAATAAATAATCGCTGTGTTATAACCTGCAAGTATGTTAAGGTGTGGGAACAATTAACTTCCCCATGAACCTTGCTGAATATAAGCTCCTTAGTGTGATTTAGGTAATAGTTATTGCAAATAAACTAGGTTTCCTTGAACTACTCAGTGTGGACTCCTTTGTGCCCTTATAAAATGCAGGCTGTTATTTTCATTTCCCCCTTAAAAGCATCGCTTTTCCTGCAGTCCCTGGGGCCACCAGTACCCGGTGGTGTCTAACCCCAAAGGCCCTTGTTGCCCACCCCTAATTGCCTTTGAACGGAACATTTCAGAGGACAGTCAAGAGTCAACCACATTGCTGTAGGACTGGAGGTCGAGCCAGGTAAGGACGGCAGATTTCCTTCCATAAATGATATTAGTGAACCAGATGGATCTTTATGCCAATAGTTGCATGGTCACCATTACTTAGACCAGCTTTTATGTCCTCGATTTATTAATTGAATTTAAATTCCATCAGGTGCCATGGTGAGATTTTCAGCTGCGTCTCCAGAGCATTAGCCGGTACCTCTGGATTACTAGTCTAGTGACATTACCACCACCTTTCCCAAATGCAAGCCTCCATTATGATATCTAAGTTACAGAAACCATATGGGACAGGGCTAGAGAGAACATTGGATCTTTTCCTGTCCATGTTTTGGTAAATTTACTCATTTGTTATCCATATCAAAAATCTCCCCTATATGATTCTTTCACTTGGGGCAACAGCTGAATCTGCCCGATAATATAAGCAATACCCTGATATTTGTATGTTGTTAAAAATCCAAAGGTACGAAAGGTGGCATTTTACGGGAGTTATGGTTATGCTTATGGTTATTCATTGTTAGCCAACTCTTATGATATGTTTGTAGTATAAACCAGGCAATAGTGCACAGTTTATACAAGGTGAGCTTTATTGAGGGATTTGGGCTCCAAATGCCTTCGGAGACTTATTTTGTGATCAGACCATCCTTCCAAAATGGTGCCCTGATCTGCGAGGGGCCTTTCCTGCCCCTCAGCTGCCTCAGCTGCAGCCATCGAAAAATACCCCACCAAACACCCCAGAAACCGGTCATAGAATTGGTTCAGGTGAATTGCGCCCATACAGTGGTTACTGTGCCTCTGGCCACTTAAGGCAGAGTCTACAGTCACTTTACACTTTATTATGAGATTTGCAGCAGGTAACGGCGTAAAATCTGGGCAGGGGACGGCACGTGTTACACATTTGATGTTTTCTCTTACAGTATGAAAAACCTCTTAAAGCGCATTTAGTCAGTTTGCACTGGCAGAGTGCAAACTGTCATCAGTGAACCTAATGCTAAGATACCATGGCTTCATTAATAAAAGGATATGAAAAAAACAATATTGAATGGACATGATTTGGATTTTACAGCTCATAGGGGTGCAGTTAAGCCTATAGTGAACATCAAGTTGTGTAACAAAAGCAAGTATATGTGTCTTTAATTATGAGCTGAGCTCTTTAGCAAATCCAGTGTTGCTTTCCCCAGAAGTGATACCAGTGGATACAGTGATTAAAATCAATTTTACAATTTCGCTCAGGGAAACTAGGGGAATAGGGCAGGGTACTATTTGAAGATAAACCATGATCTCATTAAGCAGGCGGGAGAGGCTGCTTAATGAGAGGCTGCTTACCTAGATGTTATTCTGATTTTCGTGGTCTGAAGCCTTTAAAATTTTATTTTGAAATCAGAAGTTTTATTAAGTACAAAATAAGAGCGGCAGCTTTTAGGGAGAAGTAGCGCATGAAGTGGCTCCAACCAGGGTACTTGTTTTTGCATCTTTTTGCCCAGTTTTGGAGAATACTTTTACGGAAAACCCCATCTGATCGATGGTCAGGTGACCACATAAGGGAAATGGCAAGAAAGACGAGGGCAAAACAAAATACGGAGGCTTCTCGAAGCTCCTTGTTGGAGAAAATGGCGGAGGCTGCTCCTGTGAGTCCGGCCATTCAAATAATGGCCATGATACCTACTGGTATCTTGGCAGTGGAGTTTGAGAAGCACTGGCGGGTTGTGTCCGAGGACCTTCAAAAGTCAATACAGATGCCCTAGTTCCCATTCGATCGAAGTTGGAAAAGATCCCTCAACAATAAAAGCATGTGCCGTGGCAATTTAGAGCATGGAGGCAGTTCGTTTGAAGCACAGTGAACAAATTGCCTCGCTGGAGTATCGCTTTATATTATATTGTTATGAATGAAAAAGTTTGCAATAAAAATATTTATTTAAAAATACATTCTGACTCCAGCAATGAACTATCAGCAAGCAGCACCTTCGAGAAGGCACAGAGGCAGTGTGGTGGTATGATTAACATAGCTGCCTGCCATTGGTGCAGAACACCGGCTTACCATTGGCCCTGGTCGGTCATGTGCCTCTCGACCGATTGGTGGAGACCAGTCATGTGACGGCTCCCCGATTGGTCGAGAGGCTGAGTTAACCCTGCCTCCAGGGCGGGGTATAAATACCCAGTACGCCCGGCGGTCGTCCATTTACTGTGGTCGACCGCAGGGCTACCATCTAGCTTATTAAAGCCTTACTTTTGTACAGCAACTTGTCTCGCGTTCAATTGATGGTATATCAATTTAATAACCTAGAATTTTGAAGATGGAGCTCCGGATCAAGCCCGAATGCTTCCGCATCAGCCCGCAAACTCAGAATGCTTCAGAAATCTTCAAACATTGGCTGGCATGTTTCGATGGTTACCTGGCGTCCGCAAGCAGCCCCCCCACCATGGCACAGAAGCTTCATATCCTCCACGCCAGCGTGGGCATGGCGGCCTACGCGTTGATAAGGGAGGAAAAAGATTATGACGCAGCCATGGATAAGCTGAAAGGACAGTTTCTTAAAGCGGTAAACAGAGTATTCGCCCGACATCTGCTGGTTACCAGACAACAGCTCCCCGGTGAGTCATTAGACGATTTTACCAGGCCCTCGCTGTCCTGGGGAGGAATTGCACCTGCCTCCAAGTTTCAGCCACGGAGCACATGGA
The DNA here is from genome assembly GCF_902713615.1 of Scyliorhinus canicula. NCBI lineage: Eukaryota > Metazoa > Chordata > Chondrichthyes > Carcharhiniformes > Scyliorhinidae > Scyliorhinus > Scyliorhinus canicula. The sequence continues at coordinate 95,507,945 of NC_052146.1, forward strand.
ACTTTTGATTCGAGATGCTTACGTGGCTGGGATGCAATCTGCCGCTATCCGCCAGCGGATGCTGGAGAAAGACGACCTCAGCCTAACTGAGGCTCTCCACCTCCCTGGAGGTCGCCGACTTAAACGCCCGTGCCTATGTCCCCAGCCGCACTGCAGCGCCCTGGGCCTCCTGGCACGCTTTCCCACCGCCATCCGCCGCTCCCGACCCCCCTCAGGCCTGTGCCGCGGGACACCCCGACAAGTCCGCGGAGCCCCGCTGCTATTTCTGTGGGTTCACAAAACACCCTCACCGTCGCTACCCGGCCCGCTCCGTCCTCTGTAAGAGCTGCGGGAAGAAGGGCCACTTTTCGACGGTCTGCCAGGCCAAATCGGTCGCTGCTGTACCGCGCAGCGACCGGGGATCCCCCCCCCCCCCTCCGGGCCTTTCCGGGCCCTTCCAGCGCACCGTGCAAATCTCTCCCCCCCGCCCCTGGGCCCCTGCGCCTGGCCTGCGCGCCTCTCTGCCCCCGCTCTCAGCCGCTCCGATCGGCCCGCCGGCACCGCTAACCCCACCCCCAGAAACCACAAGGGCCCCGTGGGCGCCGACATCTTGGGCCCCGGACGTCACGTGCGGGTCCTGGGCGCCGCCATCTTGGGGCGCCGACTCCACGTGCGGGTCCTGGGCGCCGCCATCTTGGGGCGCCGACTCCACGTGCGGGTCCTGGGCACCGCCATCTTGGGGCACCGACTCTACGTGCGGGTCCTGGGCGCCGCCATCTTGGGGCCACGACTCCATGTGCGGATCCTGGGCACCACCATCCTGCACTGGCACACAAGGTCCTGCCAGCACCTACTCGGCCGACGACGACTACGACGATGGTTCTTCTCCATGGCTCTCGGCCATTCAACTCGACCAGTCACGGCCCCGCACACTCGCCAAAACAACGGCGCTGATCCACCTCAACGGCCACGAGACGGGCTTCCTGCTGGACTCCGGGAGCACAGAAAGCTTCGTTCACCCTGACATGGTAAGACGCTGCGTGCTCCCTGTCCATCCTGTAAAACACAAAATCGGGTTAGCCTCAGGTTCGCACTCCGTCCGCATCACCGGCTGCTGCATCACGGACCTCACGGTCCAAGGGAAGGTTTTAAAAAATTATAAACTCCTTGTCCTCCCTGACCTTTGCGCACCGGCACTCCTAGGACTGGACTTCCAGTGCAACCTGCAGAGCTTGACCTTCCAATTCGGCGGCCCTATACCCCCCTCAAACGCTGCCTGGGTTTCTTCGCTTACTACGCCCAATGGGTTCCCAATTACGCCGACAAGGCCCGTCCCCTCATTCAAACCACGACCTTCCCGCCATCGTCGGAGGCCTGCCAGGCCTTTAGCCGCATCAAAGCGGACATCGCAAAGGCCACGATGCGCGCCATCGACGAGTCCCTTCCCTTCCAGGTCGAGAGCGACGCATCAGAAGTAGCTCTGGCGGCCACCCTGAACCAAGCGGGCAGACCCGTGGCCTTCTTCTCCAGAACCCTCCAGGCTTCCGAACTCCGCCACTCCTCAGTGGAAAAGGAAGCCCAGGCCATAGTCGAAGCTGTGCGACATTGGAGGCACTATTTGGCCGGCAGGAAGTTTACCCTCCTCACAGATCAACGGTCAGTGGCCTTCATGTTCGATAATGCACAGAGGGGCAAGATTAAGAATGACAAGATCTTACGGTGGCGGATCGAGTTGTCCACGTACAACTATGAGATCTTGTATCGTCCTGGGAAGCTCAATGAACCTCCTGATGCCCTGTCCCACGGTACCTGCGCCAGCGCTCAGATAGACCGCCTCCGCTCCCTCCACGTGGACCTCTGCCATCCAGGGGTGACCCGTTTCTACCATTTCATAAAGGCCTGCAACCTGCCTTTCTCCATCGAAGAAGTCAGGACAGTAACCCGTAACTGCCACATCTGCGCAGAGTGCAAACCGCACTTCTACTGCCCCGAGCGCGCGCATCTGATCAAAACATCCCGCCCCTTTGAACGTCTCAACATTGACTTCAAGGGGCCCCTTCCCTCTAGCAACCGCAACATTTACTTCCTGACGGTTATCGACGAATACTCCCGCTTCCCCTTTGCCATTCCCTGCCTCGACATGACCACATCGACCGTCATTAAGGCCCTCCTCTCCATCTTCTCCCTGTTCGGCTACCCCGCATACATACATAGCGATCGGGGGTCCTCATTTATGAGCGACGAGCTGCGCCAATTCCTGCTCAACAGGGGCATTGCCTCTAGCAGGACGACCAGCTATAACCCCCGGGGTAACGGACAGGTCGAGCGGGAGAATGGCACCATCTGGAAGACCATACTACTGGCCCTCCGGTCCAGAGATCTCCCTATTTCCCGATGGCAAGAGGTTATCCCCGATGCCCTACATTCTATCCGCTCCCTCCTCTGTACCACACCAAATCGGACACCTCATGAACGTCTTCTTGTTTTCCCCAGGAAGTCGTCCTCCGGATCCCCTCTCCCATCGTGGCTGGCCGCCCCCGGACCCATCTTGCTCCGGAAGCATGTGCGGGTGAACAAGTCCGACCCGTTGGTGGAAAAAGTCCAGTTACTCCACGCTAACCCGCAGTATGCGTACGTGGAGTTCCCCGTCGGTCGGCAGGAAACGGTCTCCCTCCGGAACCTGGCACCCACCGGTGTGCGGCCCTCCCCCCCTTCACCACAGACCCCCCCCCGTTCTTTTTCCCCCAGCGCCCCACCCAGGCCACCCCTCCCCCATCCATGGCGTTTCCACCACCAGCCCGGGTGACGGAGACAGTTCAAGGACCATCGCTCCCGGACTCCAGGACATCAGCGGAACCATCACCATCGGCAGAACCAGCGTCACCAACTCCACTACGGCGGTCTGCCAGGACATCAAGGGCAACGAAAAGGCTGATCGAGTCTATTTAACTTTCAACAACACCATGGACTTTGTATGGACAATATGTACTATTGTTAAATGTCTGGGCCAGTGGGAAGCCAAACATCTTTTTTCCCTTCTCTTGCTACTACTCATACCACCAGTTCTCCCACCCCCCCCCCCAGCTCTCGTTGATATCCCCCCCCCCGGCTTCTTTCTCCGCAAGGGGTGAATGTGGTGGTATGATTAACAATCTATGTTCTATGTTCTATGTTCTATAGCTGCCTGCCATTGGTGCAGAACACCGGCTTACCATTGGCCCTGGTCGGTCATGTGCCTCTCGACCGATTGGTTGAGACCAGTCATGTGACGGCTCCCCGATTGGTCGAGAGGCTGAGTTAACCCCGCCTCCTGGGCGGGGTATAAATACCCAGTACGCCCGGCGGTCGTCCATTTACTGTAGTCGACCGCAGGGCTAACATCTAGCTTATTAAAGCCTTACTTTTGTACAGCAACTCATCTCGCGTTCAATTGATGGTATATCAGGCAGTAAAAACTGTTTTTGAATAAATTCTTTTTGCATTTCAGTTCATTAGTTATGAAAATATTGACATTGCAACACAGCCTGTTTGACTAATAGTTAAGAATCATGCGGTGGGGAATCTGGTTGGTCACCCTTCTCCATCTCCTCCTGTCAGTCAGCCATTCCTCTTCCAATCCCACTACGGTTAAATCTCCTGACAGCGCACCCTTCCATCTGGTCCTCGATCTTCCTCTTCTCCTTCTTCCTGTCTTCCCATCTTCATCACTCGCTTCAATACGTTTTTCTCTCTCTGCAAGGGATGACCAGACCATAACAATCTCTTCTTGACTCCTTTCTTCGACGCTCCTGCATTCTTGACTGACCCCCTGATGTGATGGTTCTTGATTGTATCCTTTCTCCTTACTCCAATCATATGACTGGGCAATAAAGTTTATTCATTTTCCAATTGGCTTTGGAATGTTGAGTGACATGAGGGTGGACATTCCCAGCGACCAATAGCAGCAAGGTGGAAGCCAGGCTTGAAAGTAAGAGGTCATGTGATGAAACCTCCAGGAATATGCCCAACCAGGACAGGCAATCCTAATCTATAGCCATCTGGAAAGAGTACCAGTTATTAAAGACCTGCTGATAAGATCAAAGGCCATTTTGTGCTCAATCCATTAGAGTTGATGCAACTGTATATAAAATTGCAGCGTGTGTGTGGTGCTAATATTAAATGTATAACAGCAGGTGGCTGTTGCAACTCTAGGGTCCATGCAAATTTAATATGTTCAGGTGGTAGGTGATAACAGCAGAATGTGAGAAAAAAGGTAAAACTGATTTAACAAATGTATGCAAAAAAAACTATGCTTGTGGCTACAGCAACCTGTTCTAAACAGTTTACAATATACAAATACTCAGTCAGACTCCAGTTTCTTAAAATCTCCAAAAGCACATATAGAGTATTCCCAGTGCAAGGCATGTAAAGATTTGGGCCACCGAGATCTCGGTTTAAGATCTCCCTCCGCCCCCACCAGAGACATGATCCGGGCATGAACCTGATTTCCATTCATTTGAATAAATTTAAAGATACTTAAAAGGTTTTATGCCATAGAGTTCGCTCATGATAGATCCTAACACCTCGTCTGACCGCCCCCCCCCCCCCCCCCCCCCCCCCCCCAGCATGATGTCACACTAGTACGGATCACTACAGGTTTTCAAAAGCAAAAACCAGTCATGATGTCGACACTGGGTTGCAGAGGTTGGAGGCCCCGGGTATTGAGGGTAAAGGCTGGACAGTGCCCCCTGGCACCTGGCAGTGCCCCATGGTGGTGCAAAGTGGGTTCTGAAGTGGAAAGTGAGCAGAGGGCACTGCCAGAGGAACAACACTCCTCCGCTGGTGGGAGTGAGAGTGGTTCCACTTATGTGTGGGGGAGGGGAGAGCACCGATGACAACACGGGGCAGGGAGAGTGCCCTTGATACTTCTGTGGTGGGGGTGTCACCCCGAAGCTTGAGGGATTGGTCCTCTGTGTCCATGGAGGAGTTGGGGGAACTATATTTTAAACGCCCTTTAAAGATGGTGCCCCAATATCTTTGGAAGTGACCTTGCTGACCCAATCAGAGTGATGGCTTAAACCACGCCTCCAGATTTTTGGTGCACGAAGTGCCAGAAAATCTGGTCTGAAACCTCAGCTGTGATTCTGGAGAAAAACTCGCCGGTTTTCAGTTAGAGCCTGACACTTTGACAAAGCTTGGGAAAATTCCGCCCCTAGTTTCCCTTGAGAAGATGATGGTCAGTCTTCGTGAACCACTACAGTTTGTGTAGGGAAGGCGCTCCCACCACAGTGCCATTAGGTAGTGAGTTCCAGAGTCTTAACCTCAAAACCTAGGTTGTTTTATTCAAATTATTAGATCATTTGAATTCCTGAGCATAAAAATATTATTTGAGTTATTGGAGCGAGTTTGAAATCATAATGTTGTAATGTGTTATCGGAAATGTTTTGAAGTAATTTAGAATCCAGATTTGACAATGCCTACAGACTATTATACCAGGTGAGTAAACTATACTCCACCAATCACACCTGGTTAGGGCCCTCATAGGTTTTAGACCTCACACACTCGTGATCATTGGTAATGCACAGATAGTGATGGAATATTGCAGTGAGTTGTTTTGTATTCTGCATGAACACTGAATGGGCTATGCAATCCAAAATTTTCATGATACATTTGACACTATCCATTTCCCCACAATGAGTATTTATTTATAATGTTTGACTCCTGGGTGTTGTGCTGTAATGTGGCTTGACAAGGCATGAGCCGATTTGCTGAGAAAACTCCACACTGCAGCAATTTACCTCAATATATTTGTATCGTCTTGCCAGACATTTGGACCAATTGGCATTTTTGCAGAAGTATCTATGGATTAAACTCAGAAAGATCAATGTCATAACCTGCACGGGACTTCGGAACTGGCAATGATTAAACTCCCGTGAGCCTACCTGAATATAATAATAATAATAATAATCGCTTATTGTCACAAGTGGGCTTCAATGAAGTTACTGTGAAAAGCCCCTAGTCACCATATTCTGGCACCTGTTGGGGGGAGGCTGGTCCGGGAATTGACCCCGTGCTGCTGGCCTTGTTCTGCATTACAAGCCAGCTGTTTAGCCTACTGTGCTAAACCAGCCCCTGATTATAAGCTCCTCCGTTAAAAGGAGCGGGGAACCCTAAACCATGGATAACATCGGTCAGTTTGTTTACCGACATGGATTAGAGACTGGCTGGGATCTTTTGTGCCATGTAAATAATATGTGGTGGAGATGCCGGCGTTGGACTGGGGTGAGCACAGTAAGAAGTCTTACAACACCAAGTTAAAGTCCAACATGTTTGTTTCAAACACTAGCTTTCGGAGCACTGCTCCTTCCTCAGATGAAGGAGCAGTGATCCAAAAGCTAGTGTTTGAAACAAACATGTTGGACTTTAACCTGGTGTTGTAAGACTTCTTACTATGTAAATAATAGTTTCCCTCAGGGCAGGGAAGTTGATGGTGGCTCTGGATCTGATTAACAAGGTCTTTGAGGAATTTTGTGAGAGGTTGTACAGGTCAGAGCCACCTGGGGGAGACCGGGAGATGCAGGAATTTCTAGATGGGTTGGAGTACTCGAGGTTAGGGGAGGGGAATAGGGCTACATTGGAAGGAGCGATAGTGGAGCAGGAGATAAACGATGCGATTGGGAAGATGCAGTTGGGGAAGGTGGCAGGGCCGGATAGGTTTCCAGTGGAATATTAGAAAAAATTCAAGGATAAGCTGGCACCCCTGATGGTGGGGATGTTTGAAAAGGCGACAGGGAAGGGGGTCTTGCGCAAACGTTGGGGCAGGCATGATTTCCCTGTTGCCAAAAAAATATAAGGACCCGACGGAGTGCAGGTCGTATAGGCCCATATCAATTTTAAACGTGGATGCCAAGATATTGGCGAAGATGCGAGCAGGTAGGCAAGAGGAGTAGCTCCCGAAGGTGATAGGTGAGGATCAGACGGGGTTTGTGAGAGGGAGGCAGTTCTTTTCAAACATTAGAAGGGTATTGAACGAGGTTATGGCACCGGCAGAGGGGAAGGAAACAGAGGTGGTTGTGGCATTGGACGCTGAGAAGGCGTTTGACCGGATAGAATGGGGGTACTTGATGGTAGTTCTGGAGCGGTTTGGGATTGGACCAAGATTTGTGAACTGGGTAAAGCTACTGTATAAAGAGCCGAAGGCGAGTGTCTGCACAAACAACATCAGCTCGAGATACTTTTCTCTCCACCATGGGACTAGGCAGGGATGTCCTATGTGCCCCCTGCTGTTTGCACTCGTGATTGAGCCATTGGCCATCACATTAGGAAGTTTGGGGGTATGGAAAGGAATAATGCGGGGGGAGGAATAGAGCATAGGGTGTCCTTATATGCCGATGACTTGGTTTATACGTGTCGGAACCGAGTGTGTCGACAGGGGGAATATTAGAGCTGCTTCGAGTGTTTGGGTCTTTCTCGGGTTACAAACTAAATCTAGACAAGAGTGAATATTTTGTGGTGTCTCGGCCAGGGGTGGGGGCAGAAGTGGGGGGGGGGCTGCCATTCCGTAGGGCAGGGACTCACTTTAGGTACCTGGGGATGCAGGTTGCCCGGGAGTGGGGGGGGGGGGGGGGGGGGGGGGGGGCTGCCATTCCATAGGGCAGGGACTCACTTTAGGTACCTGGGGATGCAGGTTGCCCGGGAGTGGGGGAGGCTCCACAGGTACAACATTTCTAGTTTGGTGGGGAGAGTGAAAGCCGATCTGGCAAGGTGGGATGGTCTCCCTCTGTCACTGGCGGGTCGGGTACAGGCGGTTAAAATGAACATGTTGCATCGATTTCTGTTTATTTTCCAATGCCTACCGATTTCCTGCCAAAGGCTTTTTTCAGGGAGATTGAGGGAAGGATTACTTTGTTCATATGGGGAGGGAAGGTGGCCAGAGTGAGAAAGGTGCTACTACAGAGGGGAAGGCAGGCAGGCGGTTTGGGTCTTCCGAACCTGATGTATTACTACTGGGTAGCGAATGTGGAGAAGGTGCGGAGCTGGTTCAGAGGGGTTGATTCCCAATGGGTCAGAATGGAGGAGAGTCTGTGCAGGGGGTCGGGATTGAAAGCACTAGCAACAGCGCAGCTCCCAATAGCCCTGGGGAAGTACTCAAGGAGTCCGGTAATAATAGCTTCATTGAGAATTTGGAGGCAGTTTTGCCAACACTTCGGGTTGGGGGCAGGGTCAAGGGAAATGCCGATTCGGCGGAACCACAGATTTGAGCCAAGGAGGTGGGATGGAAATTTTCGGAAATGGGAGAGAAGGGGATTAAGACACTAAACGATTTGTTTCTTAGGGGTCGGTTTGCAGGATTGAAGGAGCTCAAAGTGAAGTATGGGCTGGAGTAGGGTGAAATGTTTACATACATGCAGGTTCGAGATTTTGCCAGAAAGGAGATACAGAACTTCCTGGTGGAGCCGGCCTCCACATTGCTGGAGGAGATGCTAACGACAGGGGGACTGGAGAAGGGGGTAGTGTCAGCGGTTTATGGGGCTATTTTGGAAGAGGATAAGGTACCACTGGAAGGGATCAAAGGGAAGTGGGAGGAAGAGCTGGTAGAGGATATGGAGGAGGGGGTCTGGTGTGAGGTGCTCCGGAGAGTGAACGCCTCCACCTCATGCATGAGGTTGGGGCTGATACAGCTGAAGGTGGTATACAGAGCACACCTCACGAGGGCGAGGATGAGCCAATTCTTTGAAGGAGTAGAAGATGTGTGTGAGCGTTGCGGGGGGAGGGGGGGGGGTGGGGGGGGGGGGGGGGGGCAGGCGCTAATCACATTCATATGCTTTGGTCCAGTCCAAAGCTAGAGGAGTACTGGAAGGGGGTTTTTAGGATAATTTCTAAAGTGGTGCACGTGAAACTGGACCCGGGTCCCCGGGAGGCCATATTCAGGGTGTCAGAACAGCCAGTGTTGGAAACGGGTGCGGAGACAGATGTTGAGATGTTGTAGCCTTCGCCTCGTTGATCGCCCGAAGGCGGATCCTGATGGGTTGGAGAGCAGCCTTTCCATCCTGTGCCCGGCTTGGGGGGGGGGGGGGGGGGGGGGGGGGGGGGGGGACCTGTTGGAATTCTTGATTCTTGAGAAGGTTAAGTTTGAAATGAGGGGAAGGATGGAGGGGTTCTACAATTCATGGGCATTATTCATTAAACACTTTCAAGAATTGGATAACTTCGAACATTAGTTGCGGTGGGTGGGTTGGGGGGAGAGTTTTAATGATGACTATGGGTGATTCCTGATTCCTTTTTTGTCATTTTTTTATGTGAACATGCGGGCTAATGATTGGGGTTTGGTGGGATGGGATTGTTGTTATTGATATGGGGATTGACATATTTGTTACTGCTTATTGTTTATTGTTGGTGGGTGTAAATATGGGAGAAAATGTGAAAAAGGAGAATAAAAATATATTTTAAAAAAATAATAATAGTTATCCCATAGCGAGCCCGTTTAGCCGTATGTTTCCAGGCGCTTGCAATGCTATCGAATAGCATTCAGGTTAGATGGAGGGCTTCAGTGGGGAACGCACAGCTGAAGCCAACATAGCCCCTTACTCTGCGCTGAGGAGCTCTGCTCGCTGGAACACAGTGTAGCGCGAGATCTCTGGAGCCCCGGATGCAACCTCCGACATTCCTAAGCCCGAGCTCCCTATGAAGGGGTCCCCAGGCCCCCCCCCCCTTCCTCAGCTCTCCCCCAACACCTATGCAGAGCACCCCACCACAATCACTGCCACATGAAAAATGCCAGCCTGGCACCTTGGCAATGCCCTGCCTGCTGGCAGTGTCACCTGGGCAGTGCCAGATTTTCACCCAGTTGGCATTGCCATGGTGTCAGGCTAGCAGTATCAGAGTGCAACCCTGCCCAAAGGGCATGCACATTGGAGCATCCAATCTCCTGGGAGACTCCCACGAGTGCCATTCTGCTTGGTTCCCATTTAGAATTTAGAACAGTACAGCACAGAACAGGCCCTTCGGCCCTCGATGTTGTGCCGAGCAATGATCACCCTACTTAAACCCACGTAACCCGTATACCCGTAACCCAACAATCCCCCCATTAACCTTACACTACGGGCAATTTATCATGGCCAATCCACCTAACCCGCACATCTTTGGACTGTGGGAGGAAACCGGAGCACCCGGAGGAAACCCACGCACACACAGGGAGGACGTGCAGACTCCACACAGACAGTGACCCAGCTGGGAATTGAACCTGGGACCCTGGAGCTGTGAAGCATTGATGCTAACCACCATGCTACCGTGAGGCCCCGATTTGTGGAGACGAGTACTGAACAGCACTTACCAGAACATTCCAAGGTGAAGGGGATGGATCCCAATGCCTCTGGCGCCTGGGGAAACACCATATTACAGTGAGACTAGCAGTCTCGCTCTAATATGCAAATTTGCCAAAAAATGATCCCACTCACAATGGGCGGGATTTATATCGCGACGTCTCCCAAGATCGGGTGTTGCAACTCAGGTAGATCCCGGGAACAGGGTCTTCCAGCTTCTATCGGCCACTAGGGACATGAACCAATCATTTCCATTCTGGCCTGGACATGCGGTATCATCATATGCAATCTTTTTATTAAGCTACTGTCATAAAACAATAACTTGGGTGGCACGGTGGTGCAGTGGTTAGCACTGCTGCCTCACGGCACCAAGGGCCCGGGTTCAATCCCGGCCCTGGGTCACTATCTGTGTGGAGTTTGCACATTCTCCTTATGACTGCATGGGTCTCACCTCCACAGCCCAAAGATGTGCAGGGTAGCTGGATTGGCCACTCTAAATTGTCCCTTAACTGGAAAAAAAGAATTGGGCACTTTAAAGTCATAAAACAAAAATAAAACAACAACAGCAGTAGCCCCAGGGATCTCTAGAGCTCGCTACACCAACAGGGGGCACACACATACTGCCTATGGTAGGACAAGCATTGGATGCATTGAGATAATAATCCATTTCAAATAAATTAAGTTACTATATTTTTTAGAATAAAGAAAAGATTGTTGAGTACTCTCACACTGAGGTCTGAGATTGCAAGGATTGCTTCCTTGACAAAAACAATTTATTGTTTCTTGCAGTTGGCACATCCTGAGGTGAAATCCTTCCAATCACTTTAGTATGAATGAATAGGAATAATCAAATTTTTTTCAATTTTTGATGGGATTTATTTTATGACGCTTAATGTTTCCCCAGATATTTTGCTGGCTAATTAACTGGGTTGTTTTTTATTTGTAGGACAGAGACTTTGTCATGACCTTCAACACATCACTGCATCGCTCATGGTGGATGCAGAATGGACCAGGCTGTGTGGCAACCCAAGTGACTTCTGCTGACCAGGCTCCTGAAGACCATCATGTTATCACAGTGACCGGGTGCCTGCTTGACTACCAGTACATTGAAGTTACCAGCAGTTCCTTACAGATCCTCCTTGCAGTTAAGTATTAATCTTAGCTTCCCTTCACAAAGTAATATGTTGCCAAGTATGGAACACATTAAATCTTAGCTTTTGAGAAGCTTGTGGGAAGGGCTAAGGACCCTAGCATGGAGACTAGTGTGGTGGTATGGATATGAGCACTGCCATTGGTGCAGAGCACTGGCTTCCCATTGGCTCTGGCTGGTCATGTGCCTCTCGTCCGATTGGTTGGGACTAGTCATGTGACTGCTCTCCAATTGGTCGAGAGGCAAGTAGGCCCCGCTTCCGAGGCGGGATATAAGTACCCAGAGTTCCCGGTGGTCGGTCATTCTCTGTAGTCGACCACCGGGCTAACAACTCGCTGATTAAAGCCACAGTTTGGATCCTAAATGTGTCTTGAGTCGAATTGATGGTACATCAACTAGCATGGTTGAGAAAAATGGGAGAGGTGATGTGGTAAATAGGGATCAATGATTAGGGTGGGGCCAAGAGTGAGATGTGACCATCTGTAGTTTTATGTGATTCAAGGTAACATGAGAGTTGTAATGGACAGTGCAGAAGACCAATCTAGACTAGTAAGAGCAGAATTGTATCGTTATTAGGGTCATGAAGAAGCAATATAAAGGATCTGTGTTTAAATCTCACCCTGGAAAATTTGAAGATGAATTCAATAAATATTCAATAATTCAAAAACATTCAATACATGGGATGATTTGAAAAATGGACCATAAAAATTGCAAAATTGTCATTTAAAAAATGCAACTTATTCACTAATACCCATTGGAGAAGGGATTTGAAATCTCTCCTATATTGGCTCGCATCCAGCCCCACACTAATAGGTCAACTCTTAATGCCCTCTACTTGTCCTAACAAGTCCTTTTGTGACATGAGCAATTGCGAATAAAGAAGCTGGCTCCCTTCGCAAAGTGCCTCCCCAACCCTAAGCACAAATTGAAGTAGTGACTAACATTGAGCTGCCAATCAGACGCTGGTCATCAATAATTGTAATGGAAGTTTGGGCGCAAACCAAAATAATATTTTGCTTGTTTGACATGGTAGGTTCTGTACTGACATGAAACATTATTTCGACATTCAAATTCAAGAGATGGGTCATTTCAAAAAGTTAGCAAAGGTTGAAGCTTAGCAATATTTATAATTTATATAAAACCTGTTTCTCTACACAAACACATAAAAGTACCATTTATAATTTGAATAGTGGCATGTTCTCAATGGATGAAATCTGACTAGATTTCCAACTATCCTTTTTCGCAGTTTTACATGGCTTTGTGTAATTTTAATCCAATGCACCTTAGAAATGAAGATTGCTTATTGGGTAAATGTAAAGTCTGGCATGGCACAAACTGAATAAACCAGAAATATCTATGGGCCAGGGACTGGATCTTCTTTTGCACCTTCTGAATCTTGCTGTTGGGCTCAAATGTGGACCAGAGGCTGGCACTGTGTGGAAAACAGTCACTCATTGTGATTTTTCCCCAGGGCAGCCATTATGACCAAAGAGTGGGGCTTGCTAACTGTTTAAGGACAATGTATGGGGGCGGGTGAGTTGGGAAGCTCTTGGAGCTGGCAGGCCAAGCAGAGAGCTTCCAGCTTGAAATAAGCAGCGGGCTGCCATTCCAGGTAAGTGAAGGAGAGGGCACCATGCAGATGCAACGTTTACTTAAATGCAAAAAGATGTTTGTCGGCATCCCACCCATTGTGGCGGATGGTGCAGCCCCTCAACAGGGCATTCTGCAACTGCTGCTGCACCAAGGTAGCCATGGAAGGCCTCTGGATCTGCCTGGAGTCTCGCTGCTCACCCCCCGGCCCCTGACCACTGGGCAGATCGCCTCTAGGCTGTTAAACACTCCCCCACCTGAGGGAACCTGGAGGTTGACAGGAAAATCCCAATTGGCCTCCTTCAATTAGCCTTAAGTAGCCATTAACTAGTTTAATTGGTTGCATTCTGCAGGCAGACAAATAGGCCTATTGGCACCCCCATCTCGCCACAGGGATAAGGCAGGGGTGGGGAGGCAGGATGAAGGTGGGGGAGAACAAGGGTGCAGACCAGCAAAGTAATTTTATAACCTGTGTGCCCGGCCCTGGTGGATGCTCAAAGTCCAGCCCCAAAACTTTCATCTGAATGGAAATAAAAATTGAATCAAGTGTACAGCAGGCAGCTGGCTCTTTACTCTCTGTATTATACCATGGAAGAGTGTGAGGTGTGCATAAAGGAGAAGGATTGACCTTAAGCTGGCCTGTGTTATCCTCATTGTGGAACAGCCTCACTGAAGAACACTGGTAAGTAGGAGTGATGAATGGGCAATCAGGTTAGGCCTCATAGAACTTGCTGGTGCCTGTGTGTGGAGTGCTTTGACAGCAGGTGTTAGTGCCCACAGGTGAAAACAGAGAGGAAAGGAAAGTAGGAAAAATACACAAGCCAACAAAATAGCTAATATGATAGTTTACTCATTACATAAAGACTCACTGGAAGGAAGCAAGGATTTGAGATGGGACTGCAGCAAGATAGAACTGTAGCAAAATGAAGAAATTGTTCCCACTCGCAGAATGTTGGAGAACCAGAAGACATGGATTTAAGTGAATGACAAAAGAAGGAACCATGGCGATATGACAAAAGCATTTTTACTGAGTGAGTGGTTAGGACCTGGGAGACGCTGCCTGAGAGGGTGGTGGAGGCAAATACCATAGTGACTTTCAAAAAGGAATTAGGTAAGCACCTGAAGTGAGGACATTTGCAGGAGTCAGGAGATTAAGACTTCAGACTATATATTTTTTATAGAATATATAGGTATCATTATGGCTATTTCTAAAATGGAACAACGGCTTTTAAAATGGCTGAATCTATGCTGTCTCTGACCCTTGAACAAAGGAGCTACCGTGGTCGTATTATTGAAACTTGCACCTCGTTATCTCTGAAGAGACATGAATGATCCTCGACGGGCTACAGAGACCGAATTCAAAGAGAACTACAAAACTATACATGGCCTTTATTTATTTTTTTAAATATAATTTTTATTGGAATTTTTTACAGAAAATATAAAACATAACGACAAACAATGAAATGCAACAAAATAACCCATAATAACTGTAACACCCCAGACCGTATCGACGCATGTATCACTCCCCCCCCCCCACCCCAATGAACAACAAAAGAACTTAAAAATAAATTAAAATAAATAAACAAAATTAGTCATTGTCCATTTTCCCTCCCTTCCCCCTTTTCCCTCCCCCTTCCCCCCTTTTCCTCCCCTTCCCCCCTTCCCCCCCTTCCCTCCCCTTCCCCCCCCTTTTCTCTCCCCTTCCCCCTTTCCCTCCCCCTTCCCCCCTTTTCCCTCTTTTCCTCCCCCTTTCCCCGTCCCCCTTCCCCCCTTTTCCCTCCCTCCCCCCTTTTCCCTCCCCTTCCCCCTTTTCCCCCTTTTCCCTCCCCCCTTCCCCCCCTTTCCCTCCCCCTCCCCCCCCCTTTTCCCCTCCCCCTTCCCCCCTTTTCTCCCTCCCCCTTCCCCCCCCTCCCCCCCTTTTCCCTCCCCTCCCCCTTTTCCCTCCCCTTCCCCCCTTTTCCCTCCCCCTTCCCCCCTTTTCCCTCCCCCTTCCCCCCTTTTCCCTCCCCCTTCCCCCCTTTTCCCTCCCCCTTCCCCCCCTCCCCCCCCGGGTTGCTGCTGCTACTGTCCCTGTACCCTATCGTTGAGCCAGAAAGTCGAGAAAAGGTTGCCACCACCTAAAGAACCCTTGTACCGACCCTCTCAGGGCGAATGTGACCTTCTCTAGCTTAATGAAACCCGCCATGTCATTGATCCAGGTCTCCACGCTTGGGGGCCTCGCATCCTTCCATTGTAGCAAGATCCTTCGCCGGGCTACTAGGGACGCAAAGGCCAGCACACCGGCCTCTTTCGCCTCCTGCACTCCCGGCTCCACCTCAACCCCAAAAATCGCGAGTCCCCATCCTGGCTTGACCCTGGATCCCACCACCCTCGACACCGTCCTCGCCACCCCCTTCCAGAACTCCTCCAGTGCCGGGCTTGCCCAGAACATATGGGCATGGTTCGCTGGACTCCCCGAGCACCTGACACACCTGTCTTCACCCCCAAAGAACCTACTCATCCTCGTCCCAGTCATGTGGGCCCGGTGCAGCACCTTGAATTGAATGAGGCTAAGCCGCGCACACGAGGAGGAAGAATTAACCCTCTCCAGAGCATCAGCCCATGTCCCGTCTTCGATCTGTTCCCCCAGTTCCCCCTCCCACTTACCTTTCAGCTCCTCTACTGACGCCTCCTCCACCTCCTGCATAACCTTGTAGATATCAGATATCTTCCCCTCTCCGACCCAGACCCCCGAAAGCACCCTGTCGCTCACCCCCCTCGCAGGAAGCGAAGGGAATCCCTCCACCTGCCGCCTAGCAAATGCCTTTACCTGCAGATACCTGAACATGTTCCCCGGGGGGAGCCCAAATTTATCCTCCAACTCCCCCAGGCTCGCAAACCTCCCATCAATAAACAGGTCCCTCAGCTGTCTGATGCCCGCTCTGTGCCAACCCTGAAATCCCCCATCAATGTTCCCTGGGACGAACCTTAATGGTTCCCCCTTAACGGAGCCTCCATCGAGCCCCCCACTTCTCCCCTATGTCGCCTCCACTGCCCCCAAATCTTGAGGGTAGCCGCCACCACCGGACTCGTGATATACCTCGTAGGAGGGAGCGGCCACGGCGCCGTTACCAGGGCCTCCAGGCTTGTATCTCCACAGGACGCCCTCTCCATCCGTTTCCATGCTGCCCCCTCCCCCTCCATTACCCACTTGCGCACCATTGACACATTGGCCGCCCAATAATACCCCGAGAGATTGGGTAACGCCAGCCCCCCCCCCCCATCTCTACCCCGCTCCAAGAAGACCCTCTTCACCCTCGGGGTCCCATGCGCCCAAACAAAGCTCATGATGCTGCTAGTCACCCTTCTAAAAAAGGCCCTTGGGATAAAGATGGGCAAACACTGAAAAATGAACAAGAACCTCGGGAGAACCGTCATTTTGACGGACTGCACTCTACCTGCCAACGATAGCGGTACCATGTCCCACCTTTTAAATTCCTCCTCCATCTGCTCCACCAGCCTGGTAAAATTAAGCTTATGGAGAGTCCCCCAACTCCTGGCCACCTGCACCCGCAGGTATCTGAAACTCTTCACTGCCCTCTTAAACGGGAGCCTCCCAATTCCCTCCTCCTGATCACCCGGGAGTACTACAAATACCTCACTCTTGCCTAAATTTAACTTATAGCCCGAGAAGCCCCCAAATTCCGCTAACAGCTCCATCACCCCCGGAATTCCCCCTTCTGGATCTGCCACATATAACAGCAGGTCGTCCGCATACAGCGATACACGATGTTCCTCCCCACCCCGCACCAGACCCTTCCATCTCCCTGACTCCCTCAACGCCATAGCCAAAGGTTCAATTGCCAGTGCAAAGAGCAAGGGGGACAGGGGGCACCCCTGCCTGGTCCCACGGTAGAGCCTAAAGTACTCCGATCTCCTTCCATTGGTAACTACACTTGCCATCGGAGCCGCGTAGAGCAGCCTCACCCATTTGATGAATCCCTCCCCGAATCCGAACCGCTCCAGCACCTCCCACAGGTACCCCCACTCAACTCTATCAAACGCTTTCTCCGCATCCAGCGCCACCACTATCTCCGCCTCCCCCTCCACTGCCGGCATCATAATAACATTTAGCAGTCTCCGCACATTCACGTTGAGCTGCCGTCCCTTGACAAATCCTGTCTGATCCTCGTGTATCACCCCTGGCACACAGTCCTCTATCCTGGTGGCCAGGATCTTCGCCAGCAACTTAGCGTCAACATTGAGGAGCGAGATAGGCCTGTATGATCCACACTGCAAGGGGTCCTTATCCCGCTTCAGGATCAGAGAGATCAGTGCACACCCCCCCCCCCCCCCCCCCCCCTCCCATGCCTCATTGAAGGCTCGCACCAACAGGGGGCCCACCAGATCCCCATACTTTTTATAAAATTCCACCGGGAACCCGTCCGGCCCCGGCGCCTTACCTGACTGCATTTGTCCAATCCCCCTGACTAGCTCCTCCAACTCTATCGGCGCCCCCAGCCCCTCTACCAGCTCCTCTTGAACCCTTGGGAAACGTAGCCTGTTCATGAAGCTCTCCATCCCCCCTCTCCCCATCGGAGGTTCTGACCGGTACAGTTCCTCGTAGAAGTCCCTAAAGACCCCATTTACTTCTGTCCCCTTCTGCACTACATTCCCACCCCTATCCGTCACTCCACCAATTTCCCTAGCCGCATCTCGCCTGCGGAGCTGATGCGCCAACATCCTGCTCGCCTTCTCCCCATACTCATATACCACGCCCTGCGACCTCCTCCACTGTGTCTCCGCCTTTCTGGTGGTCAACAAGTCAAATTTGGCCTGTAAACTACGCCGTTCCCCCAGCAACCCCTCCTCCGGTGCCTCCGCATATCTCCTGTCCACATCCAGGAGCTCCCTCACCAGTCTCTCCCTCTCCTTCCTCTCCCTCCTTTCCCTATGGGCCCGGATGGAGATCAGCTCCCCCCGGATCACTGCTTTCAGAGCCTCCCAGACCATCCCCACCCGGACCTCCCCCGTGTCGTTCGTATCCAGATACCCCTCAATACTTCCCCGGACCCTCCTACACACCTCCTCATCAGCCAGCATCCCCACATCCAGGCGCCAGAGCGGGCGCTGGTCCCGCGCCTCCCCCATCTCCAGATCGACCCAGTGCGGAGCATGGTCTGAGATTGCTATGGCCGAATACTCGGCATCCTGCACCTTCGGGATCAATCCCCTGCTCAGGACGAAAAAATCTATTCGGGAATAAACCCTATGAACATGGGAGAAAAAGGAATACTCCCGCGCTCTCGGCCTCCCAAACCTCCAGGGATCCACCCCTCCCATCTGGTTCATAAACCCCCTCAGCACTTTGGCCGCCGCCGGTCTCCTACCCGTCCTCCGGGGACTCGAAGTAATGGTGCCGGTCCTTATATGTCACCCACAGACGTGCAGGCTGCAGCATTCCAAATCTGACCTGCTTGGCATGCAGCACCGCCTTCGTCCGGTTGAACCCGGCCAGCCGCTTTGCCACCTCCCCACCCCAGTCCTGGTAGATTCGCACCACAGAATTCTCCCACTTGCTGCTCCTCTCTTTCTTGGCCCAGCGCAGCACACACTCCCGGTCACTGAATCGGTGGAACCGCACCAGCACCGCCCGCGGGGGTTCATTTGCCTTAGCCCTCCTGGCCAGCACTCTGTGAACTCCCTCAAGCTCCAGGGGCAAATGGAAGGACCCCGCTCCCATCAACGAGCTCAACATCGTGGTCACATACGCCGGGAGATCCGACCCCCTCCAGCCCCTCCGCCAGGCCCAGGATCCTCAAATTCTTTCGCCTCGTGCGAACGTCCAGCTCCTCCAAGCGGTCTTGCCACTTTTTGTGAAGTGCCTCGTGCAACTCCACTTTCCCCACGAGGACCACAGCCTCCTCCTCCCGCTCAGCGGCCTGCTGCTGCAACTCCCGAATGGACACCTCCTGGGCCGCCTGGGTCCCAAGCAGCTTGTTTGTAGTTGCATTCAGGGAGTCCAGCAACTCAGCCTTCAGCTCCGCAAAACAGCGCAGAAGAGAGGCTTGCTGCTCCTGCGCCCACTTCCACCAGTCCTCGGGTGTTCCGCCGGCCGCCATTTTGTCTTTCTTCCCCTGCTTTTCTTGGGGAGCTGCTGCAGCATTTTCCTTTGTCCCACTCCGGGTGAGCACCATAAATTATGGGGAATGCTCCTCTAGACACCTTCCCCCACTGGGATTCGTCGGGACAGCGTCGACTGCTGCTAGAATTCAGCTTTCATAAAGGCCCTCAAGTCAGCTTGAGAAATCTGAGCTGGCCCTTCCGCCGCCTGCCTGCTTGTAGAGGCTATTGTTTGCTGCTGCTTCCGCCCAATCTTGCACTGTTTCTGAGGGTCTGATAACCAAGAAACATACTATTCCTGGGGGAAAGTACTCCTCAAACATTCACCTACGGCTTTTCATCGAAATTCCAACCCGTGCCGCCCAAAAAAGAGCTCTTTTCTGTAACCTTGGGAAGGAGCTGCCTCTGTGTGCTCACTCACTTCATGCTGCACACCGGAGTCCCATACATGGCCTTTATATAGTTCTCTTTGAATGCCATCTGTATTTGCTATTCCAAGTTGGCCAACCTCAGTCTATTCATCTGCTTGGACAAAGGATCCCACAGTCTTTCTTTCAAGACCATGGTTAGAACATTTAACAATCACAGATATCCAAAAAAAAAGGATACGCACCCTTTGTCAAAGCCAGAGTGGAGCAGTGGGAGTCATGTGACATGATTCTCTAGCTGGTGGAACACATTGTATTGCCTTGCTGCACTGAAAGCTCAGTCTTCCATTTTACCATCTGCAAGCAGCAGCATTGGACTTTGAGAAGCGTGATACGCACCCAACGCACGAACCTGCCAATTGCGTCTTAATGAGACCCTGGGCTGCATTTCCTGTGCTCCCACTGGACGTGTCTTCGGCAGGGGACACATAAAATAGGGTGTGTGTCAACCCCACAACTTTCCTACCCATCCCTGAGCTCGCCTTCATTGGGGTGGGCGGGTGCCGAAATCGTCAACTTGCCACCATATTTAAATAGATAACTGGGGGTGGCACGGTGGTGCAGTATTTACCACTGCTGCCTCATGATCCTCGCCCCTGTCTGTGTGGAGTTTGCACATTCCCCCATGTCTGCGTGGGTCTCACCCCCACAAACCCAAGGATGTGCGGCATAGGTAGATTGGTCACTCTAAATTGTCCCTTAATTGGAAGAAAAATTAATTGCGTACTCTAAATTAAAACAATATTTATTTAAATAGATAATCAAAGGTCAATTGGGCTAGTTACCAAGCCAATTGACTCTCATAACATGCCACCCACACCATAAAACGTTTGGTTTGGGCAATCAGGTGGGAATGGGCAGCTCAATTATTTTTCAAATTCTTCAAAGGACAGGAAAGAAGGGGAAAATTCTCTATGTTTGGTACCTATCCTTTGGTGATAGGTTTGTGGGGTAGGGGCACCAAAGATAGAACCCAATTCTTTCTACCTGCCTGCAGACTTAAATCAACACCCCCGCACTCTAACTCTTCCCTGAGCTGCCCAAACACTTTGTGCCCAAGACCCCAGACTCACTTGTTTCCAAGAATCCAAAGGACCTCCTTCTTCCTTCTCTTGCAGACCCAGCAGTAGTCATTAACACGCACTTGGCGCTGCAAGGAATGATGGAGCTGACAGCCCATTTGATTGGACGGCAGCTGAGGAAGTCAGGATTTCCACCCCTCACACGGCTCTTGTTTAGACCACCCACAGTGCATCATGATTACAAGACGAGCCAGCACGGAGCGAGTCGTCTCCAGGCTGTCTTTGCTTCGGAGTGAAGGCAAACTGTCCGCCGCACCGCCCCACCCCTTCCCCCGCTTCCCCCGCCCCCCGCTTCCCCCGCCATCCTCCCATCCCACATAATATTCAACTCCATTTTGTCACGGATTCCATTACCATTTATTTCTAACGAGAATATAACTTTATAGAATCCATAGAACCCCCTATAGTGCAGCCGGAGGTCATTCAGCCCATTGAATCTGTCCCAACCCTGTAACACAGTGGTTAGCTCTGTTGCTTCACAGCGCCAGAGTCCCAGGTTCGATTCCCGGTTTGAGTCACTGTCTGTGCGGAGGCTGCATGTTCTCCCTGTGTCTGCATTGGTTTCCTCCAGGTGCTTCGGTTTGCTCCCACAAGTCCCAAAAGACGTACTGTTAGGTGAATTGGACATTCTCAGATATCCCTCCGTGTACCTGAACAGGTGCCAGAATGTGGCGACCAGGAGCTTTTCACAGTAACATCATTGCAGTGTTAATGTGAGCCCACTTGTGACAATAAAGATTATTAAGAGCATTCTACCTCAGCCCACTTTCCCATCCTATCCCGTAACCCCGCACATTGATCATGGCCAATCCACCTAACATCTTTAGACACTAGTGGGTAATTTAGCATGGTCAATCCTTGTTTGAAAAGATTTTAATTGAACTTTTAACATATTTATGTCAAAGATTTGCAACACAACACCTTAGTAACACACGCATCAGA
This sequence comes from Scyliorhinus canicula, assembly GCF_902713615.1. Classification (NCBI taxonomy): domain Eukaryota; kingdom Metazoa; phylum Chordata; class Chondrichthyes; order Carcharhiniformes; family Scyliorhinidae; genus Scyliorhinus; species Scyliorhinus canicula. The sequence goes on from NC_052146.1 coordinate 95,529,519, forward strand.
AATTACAAGTAACAACAGTAACATGAACCCCAATAGCAGAAGTATATCCTCAAAGAACAACAGCAATCTATTCCCCTCCCCCCACCCCCCACTAACGGCTTACAGTGGGCAACTCTATAAAGTGCAAAGTAGACGGCTGCCATCTATGATAGAACCCATCAATCGACCCCCTCACCGCAAACATAACCTTCCCATGGTACAGCAGTTCCATCAAATCACCCAGCCATGCTGCGGCACTGAGTGCCATCGCCTGCCTCTAGCTCAACAATAACCATCGTCGGGCCAGCAGCAATACGAATGCCAATGCATCCACCCCTGCCCCTGTCCTCAACTCCGCTGGTCCGACCGCCCAAATATAGCAACTAACGGACAGGGTTTTAAGTCAACGTTCAGGAATGAAAAATAGACCCCCCAAAATCCCAGCAGTTGGGACAGGACCAAATCATGTGTGTGTGTGGTGAGTAGGCTTCTTCCCCCCCCCCCCCCCCCCCCTCCCTCCCTGCAACACTGCTCACACATTTATCCTCGAGCCCTTCAAAAAAATCAACTCGTCCTGGCCCTGGTGAGGTGCAGCCTAAACACCACTTTAAGCTGTATAAAACACAACCTTGCGTAGGATGACGCAGCATTCACCATATGGAGGGACTCACTCCATACCTCCTCCTCCAGAACGGGTCCCAGTTCCTCCTCCACCTTGCCTTCACTTCTTCCACCAAAACCTGCTCTTCCCCCTCGATTGGCCGATATATCCCGGACGTGCTGCCTTCTTCCGACCCCGCACAGGAGAGCATCCTTTCTGACGGTAGACAATGACGCCTCCGGGAATGTCGGAACAAAATCCCGCACCTGAACATATCTGACCCCCAAACCCTGCTTCAGCGTGGCCAATCCACCTAACCTGCACATCTTTGGACTATTGGAGGAAATCGGAGCACTCGGAGGAAACCCACGCACACACAGAGAATACATGCAGACTCCACACAGTCACCTATTGTTGGAATTGAACCTGGGTCACTGGAGTTGTGAGGCAGCAGCGCTAACCACTGTGCCCTCATGCCCCCATGCTGCCCTACATTGAAGTTTTTAAAGGATCAGTTTATTCCCTATTATGTAACAGAAAGGATATGATTTGTGTTATCTGTCCACTGGCAAGTGGGTTGCTAACCAGCCAATGTGACGGGTAAATCATTGGCGAAAAAAGCCAGGCTGAAAGATTTTTTTGAAAGCGGCAAGTCATTACGATTGGGAAGACATTACCTGAAAGGGCAGTGGAAGCAGAGTTATGGTAATTCAAAATGGATTTGGATCTCTACCTGAAAAAATGTAGAGCTATATGGGTAAAGAGCAAAGCACTGGGATTCATTAAACAGCTTTTTCAGAGAATTGGCACTGGGTAGATGGTCCAAGTGGTCTCCTTCTGCGCTGTATGAATCTATGTTTGAGATAGAGTGACGGAAACAGATGTTAGAGTGAGGCTGTCCAAGCCTCTTTGACTTTATATGCCGTTTAGATATGGATTCTGTGCTCCCCTGGGCCACATGCATTTCCTATTAATTTACATGTATCCTCAGTTGCTGATACCAATCGATTTTGATGCGCTCGTTTAAATTTACCAATGAGGTAACAGTACCAAATACAAGCCTTTTCAAACGCCTTGTCCACGAAATTCAAACTGGACAAATCCACAAATTGTAAAGATAAATGAAAATAATACGGGGCAGGATTCTCCATGGCAAAAACTAAGTGCTGATACCGGGACTGAATCAGTGGTGTTCCACAACAGTAAGATTAGCGGCGTTCCCAGATCAATCCAGCAGCCGTTAAGGGGCTAGCACTGGCACAACGTGGAACATGACTGATTCCAATGGAAAATGCTGTCTGATTCACCGGAGTCGGGATTGACACTCGTGATAGGCTGATTCCTTTGCTTTTAATACAAGTTTAAATGTGTGTAGATAGAGGAGAGGGAGGTAGCAGTCCTCAGTATTGGAAAACACCAGAAAAATAAGTGTCTGTATTCCATTCCATAAGAGCGAAAGGCTCCCACCTATCTGGGCCTTCTGTGCAAAATTAAGCTGTCCTGAATAACCATGAGCCAGGACAGCTGCATTCAGGAGGCTATGTCGCACAGGTTTCTTATCCTCATGGTGACAGCTGTGGCTGAATGGTAGCATCTCACCTCTGACCAGAAGGTTGTGGGTTCATGTCCCATTCCAGTGACTCAAGAATAAAATCTAAGTTGACCGAGAAGAACTGCTGCCTCAGCTGTGGTGTCTTCTGGCATGAGATGTTCAGCTGAGGCCCCATCTTGCCCTCTTAGGTTGTGTAAAACATCCCACAACACTTTTCAAAGAAGAACAGCGAAGTTCTCCCTGGTTTCTTGACCAATATTTATCCCTTAACAAGTACCAACTAAAACAGATTATCTGGCCATTATCTCATTGCAGTTTATGGGAGCTTGATGTGTGCTAATTGGTTGTCATGTAACCTACACCACTGTACTGAAAAACTCTGTAAAAAGTACTCCATTGGCTGAAAGTACTTTGGGGAATCCTGGGAGATTGTAATGTGCTATGATTGTGACACCTTTATTCTTAATCAGCCATCTTTAAAGGTACCAAAAGGTGTAATACTATTAACCTGAATGTGGACCTGGGAGTTGCAGTTCATTCTAGTCCCAAAGTCTCCCACTTTGACTCCCTCCTCACTCCCTCTTACAGCCTCCGCACTTCTTTCCTGGTCACCCCTCACAGTTGGCTGGCAGTGATCTGATATTGAAATCCTTTTCATCAAAGAGTTGCCAAGAATGCCCAAATATCTGGATTCAATATCCCTTATGCACCAGGCCTAGCGATTATTCCCATGGAAATGGGTAGGTCCAGGATTACGATGGCAGAACACCCAAGAAAATTCAGGAACAATGCATTGTTCCCCAGAGCCTCATTTCGTAAGAACCCCACTAATGGGTCGCCTTGACAGATTAAGGGAGGATTTAGATGCTGTTGTTTATTTGATTTCTGCTGTTTTGTCATGATATTGAACTGTGGGAATGACCAAGATCAGTGGTGTGAATTAAATATATTAGCAAAGCTAGCTGGCTGTCACTCACAAACTTCCATGACCAATTTGATATAACTTCAATTAACTAGCACTATGGAACTTGGCACTTACTAAATGTCACTTCTTCATTGGTGCCATCAACCTTGTGTATTTCTGTCAGAAACTAACAGAACTGGCTAAGTGAACGAGAGCGGAGAGGGAGGAAAGCATAAAAGGAGAGTGCAATTCGCAGTTTGATTTGTTTAGAAGCAGCATAAATTATACTAAAAGGGAAATTGGCCCTAGTTTCTGACGTTTGCAGTCAGAATGCTTTAACAATGAATTATGCTGTGAATTCATCAAACAATATCATAAATGGTGAAAAGCTTTACAGAGAGCAAATAGCATCTCTACAGAAATGCTGTAAGTAGAGGAATAAATCATTCTCTCTGAAATAAAAGTTATTTAGACACACACAACTGCTGTCCCAATTGAGATTTATGTACACCTATTTCAACAATGTCTATCTCTCTACCCTGTTTGGTCTCTCCACCCCTGCCCCTATCTCTCTCCAATTCTCTCCTCTTCTGTGCTGAAGATGCTGACCCTTGCTGGATTTAGGCGTCTCATAGACAAACAACAGTAGTTTTAAGGGGTTTCTATTTGTATTGGTAAACTTGAGAAATAGTGTATAGTTTTAGGTGCATTTAATTTAATGTTTCTGTTCCTGGAAGGGTAAAACGTAGAATTAGTTTCATGCTGGACAAAGGGGTTTGTATGTGTTGGGGTTGGTTAAGTTCCAACTGCATACCTGTGCTTAGAAAGGGCTATGCGTGAATAATAAATAAAAGGTATAAGCATGTGGGTGTGCTGAGCAACTGGGGCCATATAAAGAAGAAAAGCTTTTACATTTTATTTTTAGCTGAATTAATGGCAGTTGAAGACAGACCTCGGGTAGTGAACATCTCTCAACTTTGTCAGAAGAAGGACTGGACACAACGGATGATTCAAAGTGGCAAGCATCCGAAAGTACAAGTTGGTGTCCAGATAACCAGGGAATTGGGTCAGAAAGAACGTTTAAGACAACTGGAATTAAATGAACAGAGAGCAAGGTATTGTTCAGAAGAATTTAAGGAAGAGTAAACAAAGTATTCAGAGTGAAAGAGACATTTGCAGTAATCAGATTGAAAGTGAGACAGCTGTCTTCAAAGGTAAATCAAATGCCTGATGCAATTTTAATACAGTCTGAGAATCGAGAGTTAAAGCAATTGTGAGCAGTTTGCACAGAAGTCCCCCAACCAGAAACCATGGCTCAATCGCGAGTGTGACTCCCTACTGAACGACAGGTCTGAGGCGTTCAAGTCAGGCGAACCTGCCCTATACTCAAAATTCAGGTATGACCTCCGCAAAGCCATCTGAGATGCCAAGAGAGAATATCAGACCAAGCTAGAGTCACAGACTAGCGTTACAGACTCTCGGCGGTTGTGGCAAGGCCTAAACAACATAACGGGCTACAAAGCGAAGCTGAGCAGTATCTCCAGCAGCAGCACACCCCTCCCCGATGAACTCAATGCATTTTATGCTCGGTTCATGATTCAAACCAACGGTCCTCTGTCGAGTGCTCCAGCAGCCCATAACACACCCATACCCACCATAACAGCTTCCAAAGCCAGCTCGGCCTTCCTGAAAGTGAACCCTCAGAAGGCGATGGGTTCGGACAGGATCCCTGGTCGTGCACTCAGAGTCTGCGCAGACTAGCTGGCAGATGTGTTCACGGACATCTTTAACCTGTCTCTACTCTGCTCCGAGGTCCCCACCTGCTTCAAGAGAACCACCATTATACCGGTGCTAAAGAAGAACCAGGCAACGTGCCTCATTGGCTACCGTCTGGTGGACCTGACTTCATAATGAAATGCTTCAAGAGGTTGGTCATGAAGCACATCACCTCCATACTCCCAGAACACCTTGATTCACTGTAATTCACATACCGCCGCAACCGGTCCACAGTAGAAGCCATCTCCCTGGCCCTACACTCATCCCGAGAGCATATCAACAAAAAGGACTCCAACATCAGACTATGTACTGACTACAGCTCCGCTTTCAACACCATAATCCCAGCCAAGCTCATATAAAAGCTCCAAAACCTGGGACTTGACTCCTCACTCTACAACTGGATCTTCGACTTTCTGACCCACAGACCACAATCAGTAAGAATAAACAACAGCACCTCCTCCACAATAGTCCTCAATACCGGGGCCCCACAAGGCTGCGTACTTAGCCCCCTACTATACTCTCTGTACACACACAACTGTGTGGCAAAATTTGGTTCCAACTCCATCTACAAATTTGCTGGCGATACGACCATAGTGGGCCGGATCTCGAATAACGACGAGTCACAATACTGGAGGGAGATAAAGAACACAGTGGAGTGGTGCAGTGACAACAATCTATCCCTCAACATCAGCAAAAAGAAAGAGCTGGCCATTAACTTTAGGAAGTAAAGTACTGTACATACCCCTGTCAGCATCAACAGGGCCGAGTTGGAGATGGTTTGCAGTTTCAAATTCCGAGGGGTACACATCTCTAAAAATCTGAACTTGCCCACCCACATTAAAGTTACCACCAAGAAAGCAGAACAATTTCTGTACTTTCTCAGGAAACTAAGGAAATTCGGCATGTCCACATTAACTCTTACCAACTTTTACAGATGCACCATAGAAAACATCCTGTCGGGCTGCATCACAACCTGGTATGGCAACTGCTCGGCCCAAAACCGCAAGAAACTTCAGAGAGTCATGAATACCGCCCAGTCCATCACACAAACCTGCCTCCCATTCATTGACTCCATCTACACCTCCTGCTGTCTGGGGAAAGCGGGCAGCATAATCAAAGACCCCTCCCACCCAGCTTACTCACTCTTCCAACTTCTACCATCAGGCAGGAGATACAAAAGCCTGAGAACATGCACGAACAGACTCAAAAACAGCTTCTTCCCTGTTATTACCAGACTGCTAAACGACTCTCTTATGGACTGACCTCATGAACACTACACATCTGTATGCTTCACCCGATGCCAGTGTTTATGTAGTTACATCGTGTACCTTGTATTGCCCTATTATGTATTTTCTTTTATTTTATTTTCATGTACTTAATGATCTGTTGAACTGCTCGCAGAAAAATACTTTTCACTGTACCTCGGTACACATGACAATAAACAAAAATTCCAAAATCCAGTCAAGATAAATAAATCCTAAATTAATTGGTGTAAATTCCTGGATTGGATTCGCTGCTAAAATTGGAGCAGAAGCTTTGTTTAAAGTGACATTAGGAAAACCTGGTCTGGATTTTGGAATTCAATTGCTCAAGGAAAGCACAATTTTGAGAGAAGATTTTAAAGCGTGTTTTTGAGAGTGGAGTTTGGAAACTCTCACGCGACAATCATCTGGGAGATTCTGAGGAAGCATCCGCAAACATTCACTTGGGGTTTAAAGTGGAGAATGTATTTGCCCACCGTCATCTTGTGTGCTTAAAAGGGATTTTATGCGTTAATGAGACCATTGTAGTTTAAGATTTACTTTGTAATCCCTGTTAATCTTAAAATCTCTGTAATTGTTAAACTAAGGGGAGAGGAAAGGCTTATTGTATCATAACCCAATTTTTTCATGTTTAACAAATGTTTTTTTTGTGTTAAAACTAAGTAGATGTCACATGACTTGTCCTCCACATTTTATATAAAAAATGAAAGTTATGGGACTGGATTCTCTATCCCGCCACGCCAGTTTTCTGGTTCAGCACACCAGCTCCGTTTCATCGGCTGGTTAATGGGGTTTCCCACTGTGGGGCAACCCCATGCCATCAGGAACATCTGGGCTGCTGGCAAAATAGAGCATCCCGACGGCGGAGAATCCAGCCCATCATCTTTGGGGCCAGGGTTTCATTCACTTATATTAACTGGGATCCTAACATCTGATTAAAACTGTTAACGTTTTTAAGGGCCTTAACAAGGTAAATGCTGAGACAATGATTTTCCCAGGCTGTGAGACTGGAACTCAGGGTCCCAGAATCAGGATTTGGGCATTTAGGATTGATAAGAATTTCTTCACTCAGAAATTTGTGAAGCTGTAGATACCTTCTCGTTGAGGTTATTCAATACTGATATCGATAGGAATTTAAGGGTACGCTGTTACAACAACCCGGGCGAATCCATGGGCTTTATGGGTGATTATCATCTAGAATGCAAGGTCATAGAGTCATAGATGTTTATAGCATGGAAACAGGCCTTTCGGCCCAACTTGTCACCCAATTTCTAATCAATCCCACTTGCCCGCATTTGGCTCATATCCCTCTATAACCACCCTGCCCAAGTAATTGTCCAACTGCTTTTTATTTATTTTTTAAAATAATTTTTATTCAAATTATTCAACAACAAATTTTCTCCCAACAGTAAAGTAAACAAGATGTAGAACTAAACAGAAAAAGAAATCCCCCCCCCCCAGTACAAAGCAATAAATTAATAACTTAATAACAACACAAAAAGAAGAAAATAACAAACATACCGTCGCAAAAACAAACCCCCTTAACAAACCCCGACCCCCCCCCCCCCCCCCCCCCCCCCCCCCAGGGTTGCTGCTGAGATTGACCACCCTCTAACCCTCCGTCAGAAAATCGAGAAAGGGCTGCCACCGCCGGAAGAACCCTTGTACCGACCCCCTCAAGGCAAACTTAACCTTTTCCAGCCTGATGAACCTGGCCATGTCATTGATCCAGGCCTCCAGGCTCGGGGGCTTCGCGTCCCTCCACTGTAAGAGAATCCTACGCCGGGCTACTAGAGACGCAAAGGCCAGGGTACCGGCCTCTCTCGCCTCTTGCACTCCCGGCTCCGATGCTACCCCAAAGATCGCGAGCCCCCAGCCTGGCTCCACTCTGGACTCGACCACCTTGGACAAAGTCCCCGCCACCCCCTTCCAAAACCCCTCTAACTCCGGACATGCCCAGAACATGTGGGTGTAGTTCGCTGGGCCTCCTGAACACCTCCCACAGCTGTCCTCTCCCCCAAAGAACCGGCTCATCCTGGCCCCCGTCAGGTGCGCCCTATGCAGCACCTTCAGCTGAATTAAGCTGAGCCGTGCACAAGAAGAGGACGAGTTCACCCTCCCCAGGGCATCCACCCACGTCCCAACGTCGATCTCTTCCCCTAGCTCCTCCTCCCACTTCGCGTTCAGCTCTTCCACCAAGGCCTCCTCCTCTTCTTGCATCATCTGATAGATTGCTGAGATCCTACCCTCACCGACCCACGTCCCCGAGAGCACCCTATCCTGCACCCCCCTAGGCAGTAGTAGCGGGAACTCTGTCACCTGCCGCTTAACAAACGCCCTAATCTGCATATACCTGAAAGCATTCCCAGGGGGGAGGCCCCACTTCCCCTCCAACTCCTCGAAAGTCGCAAACGTCCCATCGAGGAAAAGGTCCCCCATCCGCCTGATGTCTGCCCTATGCCAACGCAAAAACCCACCATCTATTCTCCCTGGTGCAAACCGGTGATTGCCCCGTATCGGGGCCCACACTGAGGCCTTCACTTCCCCCCTATGCCGCCGCCACTGCCCCCAAATTCTGAGGGACGCCACCACTACCGGACTCGTGGAATATCTTGCCGGGGGGGGAGTGGGAGCGGGGCCGTCACCAATGCCTCCAAACTCAAACTCGTACCCACACAGGACGCCACCTCCAACCTCTTCCATGCGGCACCCTCCCCCTCCATCACCCACCTGCGAATCATTGCCACAATCGCAGCCCAGTAATACCCACACAGGTTGGACAACGCCAAGCCGCCCACCTCCCTTCTTCGCTCCAGGAATACCCTCCTCACTCTCGGGGTCTTCCGCGCCCACACGAACCCCAGAATGCTCTTGTTAACCCTCTTAAAAAAAGCCTTCGGAATGAATATGGGGAGGCACTGGAAAAGAAACAAAAACCTCAGGAGCACCGTCATCTTAACTGACTGTACCCTACCCGCCAAAGAGAGTGGCAGCGCGTCCCACCTCCTGAACTCCTCCTCCATCTGTTCCACCAGCCTCAAAAAGTTTAGCCTGTGCAGGGCCCCTCAGCTACTAGCTATCTGGACCCCAAGATATCTAAAGCTCCTCTCCGCCCTCTTCAACGGGAACTCCCCTATCTCCCTCTCCTGGTCCCCCAGGTGCAGCACAAACAGCTCACTTTTCCCCACATTGAGCTTGTAGCCCGAAAAGTCCCCAACCTCCCCAAGTATCTTCAACACCTCTGGCAACCCCCCCGCCCCCCCCCCACAAAATCCCCCTCCAGTTCTTCGAATCCCTCAGCGCCATGGCCAAGGGCTCAATCGCTAATGCGAAGAGCAGGGGAGACAAGGGCCACCCCTGCCTCGTCCCCCGGGAAAGCCGAAAGTCCTCTGACCTCCTCCCATTCGTCACCACACTCGCTATTGGGGAGCTGTACAGCAACCTCACCCACCTGATGAATCCCTCACCAAACCCGAACCTCCTCAGCACTTCCCACAGGTAGCTCCACTCCAACCTGTCAAAAGCTTTCTCCGCATCCATCGATGCCACTATTTCCGCCTCTCCAGCCGCCGACGCCATCATCACAACATTAAGAAGCCGCCGTACATTGACATTCAGCTGCCTCCCCTTCACAAACCCCGTTTGGTCCTCATGGATAACCATCAGAACCACATCTTCCACCTTTCTGGACAGTACCTTAGCCATCAACTTTGCATCCACGGAGGGCAGCACGGTGGCCTAGTGGTTAGCACAACCGCCTCACGGCGTTGAGGTCCCAGGTTCGATCCCGGCTCTGGGTCACTGTCCGTGTGGAGTTTGCACATTCTCCCCGTGTCTGCGTGGGTTTCGCCCCCACAACCCAAAAATGTGTGCAGAGTAGGTGGATTGGCCATGCGAAATTGCCCCTTAATTGGAAAAAATAATTGGGTAATCTAAATTTATTTAAAAAAAACTTTGCATCCACGTTGATGAGCGAAATCGTCCTGTTAGTCCCACACTGGAGGGGGTCCTTATCCCGATTCAAGATCAGTGAGATTATTGCTCTAGACATCGTCGGGGGCAAAGCCCCCCCTTTCCCTCGCCTCATTCAGGGTCCTCACAAGCAGCGGGCCCAGCAGATCTGAAAACTGCTTGTAAAACTCCACCGGGAACCCGTCAGGTCCCGGTGCTTTCCCTGTCTGCATGCTCCCCAGCGCCTCCATCAGCTCCTCCAGCTTGATTGGGGCCCCCAGACCCTCCACCCGCTCATCCTCTACTCTTGGGAACTCCAGCCTATCCAGAAAGCGGTCCATCCCGCCCACCTCCCTAGGGAGCACCGCCCGGTACAGCCCCTCGTAAAAGGATCTGAACACCCCATTAATGTCCCTGCCACCCCGCACCAAGTTCCCTCCTGCATCTGTGACTCCCCCTATCTCTCTCTTGCTGCCTCCCACTTCCGGAGCTGGTGGGCCAGCATCCGACTTGCCTTATCCCCATACTCGTATATCGCCCCCTGCACCCTCCTCCACTGCGCCTCTGCCTTCCGTGTGGTCAGTATATCAAACTCCACTTGGAGACTGCGGCGCTTCCTCAAAAGCCCCTCCTCCGGGACATCCGCATACTTCCTGTCCACCCTTACCATTTCTTCCACCAGCCTCTCCCTCTCAACCCTCTCCCCCCTCTCCCTGTACGCCCGAATGGATATCACTCTAACCACTGCCTTCAGCGCTTCCCAAACCGCCCCAACTTGCACCTCCCCGTTATCGTGGCTTCCAGATACCCCTCTATACCCCTACGGACCCACCCACATACTTCCTCCTCTGCCAGAAGCCCCACATCTAACCTCCGCAGGGGGCGTTGATCCTTCCCCTCCCCCAGCTCCAGGTCCACCGAGTGCGGAGCAAGGTCAGATATGGCTATCGCCGAATACTCCGCCCCCACCACTCTCGGGATTAGCGCCCTGCTGAGAAGAAAAAAGTTGATCCGGGAATAAGCCTTGTGGACATGGGAGAAAAAGGAGAATTCCCTACCCCCCGGCTTCATTAACCTCCAAGGGTCTACCCCTCCCATCTGATCCATGAACCCCCTCAGCACCGAGGCCCCTGCCGGCCTCTTACCCATCCTAGACTTTGAACAATCGAGAGCCGGGTCCAATACAGTATTAAAGTCCCCTCCCAAGATCAAACCCACCGTCTCCAGGTCCGGGATCCGGCTCAACATTCGCCGCATAAAGCCCACATCTCCCAGTTGGGGGCGTACACATTGAGCAGAACCACCCGCTCCCCCTGAAGCCCAACTGCTTTTTAAAAGACAAAACTTTACCCGCCTTTACCACTGCCTCTGGCAGCCCGTTCCAGATGCTCACCACACTTTGTGTGAACAAATTTCCCCTCCAATCTCGGGCGAAATTCTCCGACCCCCAGCAGGGTCGGAGAATCGCCTGGGGCCGCCTAAAATCCCGCCCCCGCCGTGGCAGAGATTCTCCGCCACCCGGGAAGTGGCGGCGGCGGAATCTCACCACTCCGATCGGAGAGGCCTCTGCGGTGATTCTCCGGCCCGGATGGGCCGAAGTCCTGCCGCTGGGAGGCCTCTCCCGCCGCCGAGGTTTAAAACCACCTCTGGAACGGCTGGATCAGCGGCGCGAGCGGGCCCCCGGGGTCCTGGGGGAGGGTGGAGGGGGGCGATCGAACCCCGGGGGGTGCCCCCACGGTGGCCTGGCCCGCGAACGGGGCTCCCCGCTCAGACTCCGGGCCAGTGCCCTGGCGGCAACTCTTTCTCCTTCCGCGCCCGCCATGGCGGAAGCGGAAGAGAACCCCACATCGCGCATGCGCCGGCAGTGACGTCAGCGGCAGCTGCCGCTGACGTCACTGCCGGCGCATGCGCCGACCGGCAAAAGCCTTTCGGCCAGCCCCGCTGCCGGGGGCGCCGGTCTTCTGGTGAAAACCGCTCCGGCGCGGGGCTGGCCCCCAAAGGTGGGGAGAATTCCCCACCTTTGGGGAGGCCCGACCCCTGTGTGGTTGGCGCTACTCCCCTACTCCGGCACCCTCCGTCACGCCGGGTAGGGGAGAATGCCGCCCCTCTTTTGTATCTCTCCCCTTAAACCTATGTCCTCTAGTTTTAGACTCCCGTACCTTTGGAAAAATATGTTGACCAGCTACCTTATCTATGCCCCTCATTATTTTATACCAAGAGCTGATTAGCTGCTAACCAAGCCCACCAACAAGCCTGGACTTGCAGAGGCCTACCGACTGAACTGGCTTGGGACAATTCACACCTCTTTAACCTGGAGTTACCTCTCTCTCTGCATCTTTGATGATTTGATTGCCTGCAGGTGCTCGCATTCCGGGGCATCTCTGACTGTGTCTATATAAACATTTCTGGAACAAGCCTTTCCATTCACCTGAAGAAGGAGCCGTGCTCCGAAAGCTCGTGTTTGAAACAAACCTGTTGGACTTTAACCTGGTGTTGTAAGACTTCTTACTGTACATTATTTTATAGCCATGATGTGGAGATGCCGGCGTTGGACTGGGGTGAGCACAGTAAGAAGTCTTACAACACCAGGTTAAAGTCCAACAGGTTTGTTTCAAACACGAGCTTTCGTGTTGAACGTCTGTTGAAGGTCCTGTGCGGTGAGGAGTTCTTGTTCAAACTTGTGCATGAAGATGTTGGCATATTGAGGTGCAAATTTGGTCCCCATGGCTGTTCCGTGCGTCTGGATGAAGAATTTGTTGTCGAAGGTGAAGACGTTGTGGTCTAGAATGAAACGGATGAGTTGCAGAATTGCGTCTGGAGATTGGCAGTTGTCGGTGTTGAGGACTGAGGCTGTTGCAGCAATGCCGTCATCATGGGGGATGCTGGTGTAGAGTGCCGAGACATCCATTGTGACGAGGAATGTTCCTGGTTCAACTGGTCCATGGGTGCTGAGTTTCTGTAGGAAGTCCGTCGTGTCGCGACAGAAGCTGGGTGTACCTTGTACGATGGGTTTCAAGATGCCCTCGATGTGGCCAGAGAGGTTCTCACACAGGGTCCCATTGCCTGAAACGATAGGACGGCCTGGTGTGTTGGCCTTGTGTATTTTCGGGAGGCAGTAGAGATCTCCAATGCGGGGATTACGTGGGATGAGAGCACGTAGGGTGTTCTGAAGGTCTGGATCTAAGGTCTTGATCAGTCTGCTGAGTTGGCGGATGTGTTCCTTGGTTGGATCTGCGGGTAACTGCCTGTAGTGTTCCTGGTTGTCGAGTTGTCGGTATACTTCTTTGCAGTAGTCTGTTCTGTTCAGTATGACGGTGGCCCCTCCTTTGTCTGCTGGTTTGATGACGATGTTGCGGTTGGTCTTGAGAGTGCGGATGGCGTTGCGTTGTGCTTGGGTGACGTTTGAGGCTGCCTTGTGATTGCGAGTGATGAATCTGGCATTGACACGACTTCTGACGGCTTGAGCATACATGTCGAGTCTAGGGCAGCGGCCTTCCGGAGGGGTCCAATTTGACTCTTTCCTTTTCGGTTGCTGCACTGCAGATCTCGCGGTCTGCTGTTCCGGTTCATTGGTCGTGTCCCTGGGTTCGCTGTCGGCCTCTTGGGGTCTGTGGAAGAATTCCCGGAGCCTCATTCGCCTGATGAATTCCTCCGTATCTGCCGCGAGACTGATGGGGTCCATTTTGGTGGTGGTGCAGAAATTGAGCCCTCTGCTGAGGACTTCGATTTCGTCTGGTTGAAGGGTGTAGTCTGACAAGTTGACAATGGATTTCCCTGTATTGTTTTCGACTGTTGTACCGGGAGAAGCTTGATTGCTGCTGGTGGTGATGCCAAGTTTCTCAAGCTTCCTGTTCTTGGTGTGCATGTAGGTGGCATAGTATTGCTGTCTCATCTGTTTGGCGGTGTTCCGCAGCTGGTCTGCTGTGTCCTGAGCGCAAGTTGAGAATATGGCCTCTCTCTTGGTTTCCAGGTTGCGTCGACTGCTGTAGAGTTGGTGTACGAGGTGTTTGAGGAGTGTGACAGAGGTGCGGTGGCAGAGTCTTTCAGCGTAGTCTGTGTTGTAAGTCGACTTGAGTGGGTTTTTGATCTGTAGTCCTTTCGGGATCTTGTCTGCTTTTTTGCATCTTTGTAGAAACTGAATGTCAGTGTCTATATGCGCGATCTTCCTGGAGATCCTCTCCACTTTGAGCCGGCAGTTTGCGGTGTCAATGGTAGCCATGATGTGGAGATGCCGGCGTTGGACTGGGGTGAGCACAGTAAGAAGTCTTACAACACCAGGTTAAAGTCCAACAGGTTTGTTTCTAAGGTCACCTCGAAGCCTCCTATGCTCCAGGGAAAAAAACCCTCAGCCGCCTTATAACTTAGATGACCAAGTCCTGGTAGCATCCTCATAAATCTCTTCTGCACTCTTTCTTAACAATATCCTTCCTATAATAGGGTGACCAGAACTGAACACATGCCTCCAATACAGACCCCGCAGGCTGCAGGCATTCCTCTGGAGAGTCACCTTCACCTGCACAAGCCTCTATCAGATTGCCTCTCAGTCTCACTGAGATAGTATTAGAATTTTCTACCTGAGAGTTTACAGAAGGTTCACCATCCACTCTGCCTTTCAGCTGCTTGTTTTGTCTTTGTATAAGGTTTAGGGCTGTGTTATGGAGAGATATCAGACTGGGCTTTTCCCAGACTTTCAAACAAAATTAAACTTTCAAAGGCATGCCTACTGCTTTTCAATCAGAAGTTGCCTTCACAGGCCTGGCTGGAGAGAGCTTTAAAATCACCAGCCTTAGCTGATAAAGAGTGTTTAAATCAGCTCCTGTCCAGATCTGAACATAAACTGAAACTTATCTCTGCAAAATGAAGCCTGCCTGTGTTTTCAGAACATTGTGAAACTGGCCCCCAATCAGAATCGAGATTCCATCAAAGACCCGGATTTCAGAAGAGCTGATTAGCTGCTAACCAAGTCCATCAAAATGACATCACTGGAACCTGCCACATAGCACACTGGCTCGAGGGATGTGCCTGGGCCAGTTCAAAAACTGCTTCCGGCATGGGGTTTCAAAAGTCTGTAGTTTAAATGCCAAAATCTGCAATGTTGTAGTGGCCAGCAAGACAGTAATTCAAAGGGTCATTAAGATCAGACAAGGATTTAAAAGAGATTCATTACAATGGAGACAGGGCAGGAAAGTGGAGTTCAGATAGAAGGGGCTGGATTCTCCGCCCCATCACGCCACATTTTTGCCCCGACCCGTCAACAGGATTCTCCGTTACGCCGACAGGCCAATAGGGTTTCCCATTGTGGGGCAGCCCCACACCGCCGGAAAACCCCCGGGCGCCAGCAAAATGGAGAATCACGCCCAAGATCCTCATTGCAGTGTAAGCCTACTTGTGACAATAACGATTATTTATTTATTTCATAAATAGTGGAGCTGGCTTGAAGTGTGAAATGACTTATGCTTGCTTTTATTTCTTATGTTCTGAAATTGAGGCCCTGTCTGCCCTCTAAGGTGGCTGTAAACTATTTCATAGCATACACTAAGGAAGAAGAGGACAGTTCTGGGAGATTGTGTGGTGCCTTCAGTAATGTCTGTGTGTGTGTCTGTGTGTTTGTGTGTGTGATACATAGTGGAGTTTAGAAGAGTGAGAGATAATTTTATTGAAACAAGATTCTGACGAGGGTTTGACAGGGTGGTTGTTGAGAGGATGTTTCCTTTCATGGCTGTCTCTTTTTGTATTATTCATTGAAGGAATGTGGGCTTTGCAGACTAGGCCAGCATTTATTGCCCATCCCTAATTGCTCTTGATAAGGTGACAGTGAGCTGTAGGTAGACCCACTGTGTTGTTAGGGAGTGATTGTGGACCAGTGAAACTGAAAAAATGGTGATATAGTTCCAAGTTAGGATGCCCACTAGAACTAGCGGGCACAGCTTCATAATAAGGGTCTCTTATTGAAGTTGGAGATGAGGAAAAGTTTCTTCTCTCAGAGGGCCCTTAGTCTTTGGAATCCTCATCCACAGTAGCAGTTAGGTCACTGAACGTATCCAAGGCTGGGTTAGATCAGCAATGGAATTGATAATGATGGAGGGGGTGGGGTGGGGGAGTAGGAAAGTGGAATTCTGGTCACAATCAGATCAGACATTGTCTAATGATGGACCAGATTCAATGGGCCCAATAGCATACTCATGTTCCTCTTTCTTATGTTCTTATGTATTCTGTTGGAGCTCAAATGAATTAATTTTCACTCCAGCTCTCTTACTCAAGATATCTCTATTTACGTTCCAAGCACAGTTCCTGTGACCAATCCACCTCACCATGTCTTTATGATGCAGCATGCCCAGTTCATTTCCTCATTTAGATTAACACAATAAATATTAGCCGGCTCATCTCCTTATTCAGTAGCTTCCATCTGACATTTTTAATCATTTCAATAGATTTTGCAAAGCCATAAAATTGGAGTGGTGAAAGATTCTCATCATTCATACCCACACTGGACAATCTCTTAGCTCTTTCATATTTAACTTAATATTAATGCCATCCCCACATGCATAAGTGCTGGATGAATAGACACTTTCAGAAAAGTGAGCGAAGTACAGAATATCAAAAGCATGTTCGAAGTGCTCGCAGTCGGCATCTTTGTTTTTATTCATTTACGTCATGTGGGCGAGGCCACCATTTGTTGCCCATCCCTAATTGCCCTTCAGAAGGTGGTGTTGAGCTGCCTTCTTGAACAGTTGCAGGCCATATAGGGTAGGTACACCCATAGTGCTGTCAGGGAGGGAGTTCCAGGATTTTGACCCAGTGACAGTGAAGGAACGGCGATATTGTTCCAAGTCAGGATGGTGAGTGACTTGGAGGGCAACTTCCACGTGCATGGTGTTACCAGGTATCTGCTTCCATTGTCCTTCTATATTAGTCATTTACAAAGTCGGTGTCGCGACCTATGGGTGGGCCGCAGGCGCGTGCCCGGAGGGTTGCAGAGCCATGCATCGCAGCGTTCCCGATCGTGGGCAGTGGCCAACAGCCGCAGCTGCCCCGAGCCGAGCTAGAAAGACCGCCTCCTCCTGACGTCAGCCGCAGACCCAGGAAGAGATTTTTCTTTGATTCAATGCAGTCTTCCTGCCTGAAGCGACAGCAGAGATCAGGTCACGCGGGGCGCGTACGCTGACGTCACGTGTTTCGGGTGCAAGACAGATTCTTCCATCTTGCAGCTGCCAGCAGTGCTGGTATGAACTCCAGGGCCTTCTGATGAACAACCCATGAAGAAGAAGCTGAAAACAGGAACAAAGCAGCATATAAAGTTGAAGACTTGAGGTGTGGGTTATGAATTATGCCTCTGCAAATCAGGATTCAAAGTTCATGTGTGTTATATGCAACGACGCACTAGCAAATTAAAGTTTAAAACCCTCAAAACCTCAAAACAATTTGAATACTAAACATGGCGAGTTCGAGGACAAACCTCTATTTTTTTCAACCGATACAGTGAGATCTAAAATCATCAGCTGAAGTCATAGACAGTTACATGGGCAGGGTGGGTATAGAGGGATATCGGCCAAATGTGGGCAAGTGGGACTAGCTTAGTGATAGAAACTGGGTGGCATGGACAACTTGGGCTAAAGGGCCTGTTTCCATGCTGTAAACATCTATGACTCCAAGTCTTCATCAGAAATGTACCATTGAATAACAAAGCGAGTGTGATTGTGAGGACCACGCAGGCTCACTTGACACATTAAAGGTAAGTGAAAACGGTGGGGTGTGAAGGTCGTCCGGCATGCGTTGAGAAGCTCAGTCGGTGTGGGTCGCAAAGGTTGGTGAGCTATGCTCACGAAGCTTGGCGGGCCTGGGTCACGAAACACCGCTGCCGTGAGTCATGAAGGTTGGCCGGCATGGGTCGCGAAAGATGGCTGGTTGGTAAAAATGGGTCCCAGGCAAAAATGTTTGAAAAACACTGCTCTGGGTGGTAGTGGTTGTGGGTTTGGAAGTTGCTGCCTAAGGAGCCTTGGTGAGTTCCAGCAGTGCATTTTGTAGGTGGTGCACACTGCTGTTACTGTGTGTTAGGAAGGAGTGAATGTTTGTGGAAGGGATGCCAATCAATCAAGCAGCCGCTTTGTCTTGGATGGTGTTGAGCTTCTTGAATGTAGTTGGTGCTGCACTCATCCAGGCAAGTGGAGAGTATTCCATTGCATCCTGACTTGTGACTTATATGTGGTGAACAGGCTTTGGGGAGTCAGGAGGGGAGTTACCCCCCCCCCCCCCCCCCCCCCCCCCCGGCAAGAGTTCTAGCCTCTGAACAACACTTGTATCCGCAGTATTTATGTGGCTAGTCCAGTTCAGTTTCTGGTCAATGGTAATCCTCAGAATGTTGTCAGTGCGGGATTCAGTGATGCTAATGCTATTGAATGCCAAGGGATGATGGTTTGATTCTCTCTTATTAGAGATGGTCATTGCCTGACACTTGTGTGGTGCAAATGTTACTTGTGCTGTCTCAATAAAATTGCCTCAAAAACGCCATCTCACCAACCCCCCTTAACCATATCAAATGTTTTCCCTTTCTTTGTTGAAACAGTGAGCGGTAGTTCCTTGGGTACTGATAGCCATCTGATAGCCCTCACCATCCCATTCAAAATAGGCATTCATGTGATGAGTGCTATTAGGCCACTCAATTAGTGAGGGCAGCTTGATCACACCTGGTGTCCCTGCGTGTCTGACTACCTTGACCATGGTTTCTCACTAATCCAGGAGCACGGAGCCAACTATAACCCTGATGACACTGACCAAGAACCTTGTGATTCTTGTGGCCACTCTGTCATATACTAGGCAGTTTTCTTATCAGCGGAGCCTCTGAGAATGCAGGTTCTTCTTACACCATCCTTTTCCTTACTCCAGGCCACAAAAGCAAAGGGGCAGCAGTAAACAAACACGCAACCTCCAGGCATTAAACAGTCAACCGTACAATAAGGTCGGCAGCAATCTGCAAAAGCATTTCTTCAACACCTTCATCCAGTTGCTCAGTCGAAGACGTGCTTGTTAGATGAACTGGACACTCTGAATTCTCCCTCTGTGTACCTGCAAAGGCGCCAGAATGTGGTGACTAAGGAATTTTCACAATAACTTAATTGAAGTGTTAATGTAAGCCTACTTATAAGAACATAAGAACATAAGAACTAGGAGCAGGAGTAGGCCATCTGGCCCCTCGAGCCATTCAATGAGATCATGGCTGATCTTTTGTGGACTCAGCTCCACTACTTGTGATGCTAATGCAGACTATTATTATTAGAGAAGAGGTCTGCCTCTCTCTTCCCCTTCGGCAGGTCCCAGCACTGGACTCTCAACTGTGGAAAGTCACACTGGAAAGCCACACCAATGCACAGCATGCCAGAAGAGAGAAAAAGCTCCCTTTCTCCAGCACTGGCAGCAGGTCAACTGACATCTTCACTTTCCTTACTTCATACTACAGAAACCAAAGAGACTGCAGCAAATAAACACACAGCCTCCAGGCATTAAACATTCAACAGTAAGCAGTACAATAAAGTCACCAGCAATCTGAAAAAGCATTTCTTCAATGCCTCCCATCAAGTTGTTCGTTCCAATCAATCCCCCTCCCTCTCTCCCTCCTGCAGCTTCCAGCAGTAGACCCCACAACAAGGAAAAAAGTAACACTGACGCAGAACACACCAGAAGGGAGAAGGAGCTCCTCTTCCCCTTCTCCAGCGCTGGCAGCAGATCATCTTACATCCTCCCTGCCTTACTCCACACCGCAAAAGCAAAGGGGCGGCAGCAAACAAGCGCATAACCTCCAGGCAGCTGCAGCTGATTCAGATCAATCTGCCTTTCTCTACCCCTCCAGCAGCTCCCAGCAGGTCATCTTACAGCCTCACTTTCCTTACTCCAGACTACGGAAGCAAAAGAGGCAGCAGCAAACAAATACAGAGTTGCCCGTGTGTATGCACAGGGTTCTATGTGTGTGTGTGTGGGGGTGAGCCTTTCTCATTTTTTTTTGTTATCGGAGATCAAAGGGCATCCAGATCGCAGGATTCCTGACATGGCTGGCTTTTTCTGGCTCGCCCTACATGCATGGGCCAAGCTTCCATTTTCCTTTGCATTGAGTGCTGGATTATCCAGTGAGAAATGTTGGCTGTGTAGCGGGTGAGCTGCACGCCGGTTTCTTCGCCTGAGCCAGAACTTGGTGCAAATATGATACAATTCTGCCCCTCTATGCTATCCGTCTGATCAGGCAAAACGAGAGCCCTCTCATGACAAACAGTGTCCCTGACAATGCAGGGAATCCTCGATAAACAGCTGTCCTTTCAGTTTGCGTTTTGAGCTCGAGTTGTAAAGTTGGACTTGACAAATAACTTGCATGTCTCATTGACAAGTGTGCTACAAACTCAGCCAAGTCACCTACGCAGATGAGATATTTTCTCAGATGATGGAAGCATAACAGAGTAACAGAACTCTCTGCTGTTATTACCCTGCCAGTCCAAAGCATTACCAGTACCGTCAATGTGAATTCAGCACAATATAACTGTCAATGGGCTGTCTTAATTTCACCCAATGCATATGTCTGCAAGTATTAAACAATGGATACATTGACTCCTAATCTGTTAAAAATGTAAATAAATAAAAGAATAAAACAGTATTTTCTAGTGCATGGAAAGAAATGAATAAAACAAAGAAAAGGGTATTCGTTAATATTCAGCATATTTGGCTTCATGTCTTTTGGTTTATTACACGTGCCAGAGGCAAAACTCAAGGAGCATCCCATTCTATTTGTGATGATTAATGACATTTTTCTCTAACAACCTTTGTGATGTGCTGCTGGTCTTTAGGTACAACTTTAAATCAGGGTTCAGTATTCAGTACTCAGCTGATTTGGAATTCAGTTTCTCACTCGCTGTGCAAATGTAAACACATTACTTTGGATCAATTCATAGTTGAAATTTTCCCCCTAGGGTGGCAAGGTTTAATTGCTGGTCTTGGCAATAGTTAGGGGTCATTACATTTAGCAGCAGAGCCAATCTGCTAATTGAAAAGAGCCAAAATCAGCTAGAATCTTCATCATAATCCATTGAGGCCATCACCACCGTCCATCCTCCACCTCCGCCTCATCCCAAATCCCAACCCCACGACCCCAATCCCCAGCACAACCATTGGAAAATTCATTTGCATCGGGTGAGACCAGGTGAAGCTTAACTGCAAGGCACCATGTGATAAAATAGCATGCCAAAACTCTCAGCATGGACTTGCTCGTGAAGAATGGCCACTGAGGTAATGGACTGGGGGGAAATGGGACTTGTAGCCCGGCTTGTGCTGGTACCTTTATGGACAGGGAAGAAATTGAAATTGTGAATAATGAACTCTGCTCTTTTTGTTCTTTTGCAGCTCTGTGGGTTTGTCTACGCGTGTTACGTCAGCAAAGTCTTTATGGAAGAAGAAGACAGCTGTAAGTGTCTGAAATATTATTTGCTCAGGATGAACCTTAATCTTTAGTAACACTGGAGGGACACCACGGAGACAATTGTAAACTAACTGCCTGGTCAGGAATCCTATTGGATCAGGTGGAACACCAGTTATACCAACCCCTGCCCTCCACCGTATAATGCTCGCCAAAGACTTCAGTGGAGAGTATTCTCAGACAGGGTCAAACCAATCTTGTTCAATATCCTGTCCGTTTCTCAATGCTTGGGTTAGGTTAAAACTCCTCCCCATTTCTAATACATAAGCAACACTTTATAGCAACAATTCTCTCAAAAGTAATCAGATAAAGGAGTCATATAAAGTATAAATTATTAAAGTTGCTATACAACATACAGACATGTGAATTAGGATCAGGAGCAGGCCACTTGGCCCGTCCAGCCTGCTCCGCCTTTCAATAAAATCATGGATGATCTGGTTGTAACCTCAACCCCACAATTCTTTCCTATCCCCAGTAACCTTTCACCCCCGGGTTAATCAAGAAGCTATCTAGCTCTGCCTTACAGACTCTGCTTCCATTGCCTTTTGAGGAAGAGAGTTCCAAAGACTCACGACCCAATGAGAGAAATAATTTCTCTTTATCTCTGTCTTAAATCGGCAACCTCTTATTTTTAAACAGTGAGTCCTAGTTCTAGAATCTCCCACAAGAGGAAACATCCTCTTTGCTTCCACCCTGTCAATACCCCTCAGGATCCTATATGCTTCAATGAAGCCACTTATTATTCTTTTAAAAGCCTGACCTGTCCAACATTTCCTCACAAGTCACCTCAACCATTCCAGATATGAGTCTGTAAATGTAGAAGCATTGACTTGCAATAACTGGTGACCGGGAACTACAACATTCAAGGTTTATTGTTAATATTGAGCAGCTCTTACATGCTATGTGTCTGCCCGTGCCCAGGTGGGAAATCCCGCGCTCCAGACCACCATCATCCTAGCATCCAGGTGACAACCCGGTCTACAGTAACTCTTCCCTGAACTGCTTCCAACACATTTACATCTTCCCTTAAATAAGGAGATCAATACTGTACACAGTAGGGTGGCATGTGGCGCAGTGGTTAGCACTGGGACTGCGGCGCTGAGGAGCCGGGTTTCAAATCCCGGCCCTGGGTCACTGTCCGTGTGGAGTTTGCACATTCTCCCTGTGTCTGCGTGGGTTTCACCCCCACAACTCAAAGATGTGCAGGTTAGGCAGATTGGCCACGCTAAATTACCCCTTAATTGGAGAAAAAATAATTGGGTACTCTCAATCTATTGAAAAAAATACTGTACACAGTAATCCAGATGCGGTGTCACCAATGCCCTGTGGAAGTGAAGCTAAAATCTCCCTACTTTTGTAACCAATTCCCTTTGCAATAAGTGATAGCATTCCATTAGCTTTCCTAAATACTTGCTATATCCGCATACTAACCATTTGCAATTCATGCACTCGGACACCCAGGTTCTTCTGCACCTCAGAGTTCTACAATGTCTCACCATTTGGATAATATGTTTCTTTTTTTAAATGCAGATGGTTGTTGTTATCGGGGATAGGCTTCCAGAGCCTATCAAACGAGTGTTTTATACAATGACTCCAATTATGTCAACTGAAATGTTTCCACGGGAAGAAATATAGAAATATAGGGCATAATTCAGTCACTGTGTTGCGCCCGGGGCGGAGTCAGGTGAATCCCGTGAGAGCTCCAAATCGGGCTCCATGCCGGGTGGTGGGCTAACCGCAAGACACCCGACTCCCTTCACCCGGCACGATCTGGATCACACCCAGATGCCGCTTTCACCCGGCACACGAGAGCAAATGGCCACACCTGTGAGACCTCACTAGGGCTCCATTTAACACTGGTTTCCACAAACATGGACCAGGTATCATGGCATATCGAAGGACCTCACAGACCACTAGAGACCACCTAGTGGCTGGGGAGAAGACTGGATACTGCCCCTGGCACCCAGATATCTTGGCACTGCCAGTCTGGCACCCTGGCAGCGACCACGATGGCACACCAGCAGTGTCACCTTAGTGCTGCTAGGGTTCCAGGGTTGCACTGCCAGGTTCCCATGGGCATTGCCAGGGTTGAAGACTGGCAGTGCCAAGATGCCTGGGTGCCAGGTTGGCACCGCCAGGGATCGGAGCCTGGGGCTTTCCAATGAGAGAGGGGTGGGGGGGGGGGGGGGGCGGTTTCAAGGGGCCAAGAAAATGTTTTGGGGGTGAAGGTGTGGGGGCCGTCTTGAAAAGGGGGGGGTCCCGAAAGGGGGAGGGTGTAGAGACCGGGGCAGGCAGTCAATGTGGAGCCCTGACCTGCGAGGAACTGGGCCTGCTGGCAAGCTCAGCACCCCAGTGTAGGAAAAGCGCCTAAATGTGGCTTTGACGGGGAGAAACTCCCCAGGGCCCAAAAAATGGCGAAGTGCCAGCGAATAGCGCGGTAAATCTCGGCGCTGCAGCTGACGAGAAACACTCCGCCCGAAACGGTCTCAGGTTTATTTCCACTGAATCACGCCCATAGGCAGCAGTTGTGTTATGGCTAACACATGCTTAACTGTAGGCAGCCATTATTGAACCAATTTACTTGACACCTCCTCAACGGAGAGGGCAGCTGTAAGGGCAATATAACAAAATGCTCGGCTATTACAATATCCCAAAATAAAAGAATTGTTTCAGTGCAGTCGGAGGTCATTCAGCAAATCCAATCTATACCTGCTCTCCAAATGAGCAGTTCACTTAGTGCCAATCCCTAACTTCTCCCCACAACCTTGCACATTCTTTCTTTTCAGTTAACAGTTTAATTAGCTTTTGAATGCCTCCATTGAACCTGCCTTCACCTCACTCTCAGGGAAGAAGTTGAGACTCCAACCACTCGCTGTGTGAAAAGGTTTTCCCTCATGTCACTGGCAGCACAGTAGCATTGTGGATAATTGCTTCACAGCTCCAGGGTCCCAGGTTCGATTCCAGCTTGGGTCACTGTCTGTGCGGAGTCTGCACATCCTTCCCGTGTGTGCATGGGTTTCCTCCGGGTGCTCCGGTTTCCTCTCACAGTCCAAAGATGTGCAGGTTAGGTGGATTGGCCATGATAAATTGTCCTTAGTGTCCAAAATTGCCCTTAGTGTTGGGTGGGGTCACTGGGTTATGGGGAAAGGGTGGAGGCGTTGACCTTGGGTAGGATGCTCTTTCCAAGAGCCGGTGCAGACTCGATGGGCCGAATGGCCTCCTTCTGCACTGTAAATTCTATGAAAGTCACTTTTGCTTCTTTATCCAATTACTTCATCTGTGCTTTCTCGTTTGCCATCCTTTCACAAGTAGGAACAGTTTCTAAGTACCTCATCATTTTAAATACCTCTAACACATCTCCTCTCAGTCTTCCCTCCTAACTTCCTCTACATTTAAAAAAAACAAGGCATTATTAAAACATTTTAAATGGTACATGTCAAACCAGCATCAACAATACCTCAAGTTCAAGGGATAATACTGGAATCTAAAACATATGTGACCAATATTTCCAGAGTGATTTACATGTAAAAAAAAATGTTTTCCTTCGCACCAGTGTGTGTTTAACAAATGTATCATAATTTGCCAAGAAATAATTAAAAGAGCAACTTATTTCTTGCTCTTTCCTATTTACTTTCAATTAACTATTTGGTTTCTTTCTCGTTCTGTCTGGGCATCTCAAACCATTTCCATTAGTTTGACTCTGATCTCTCAACATCCCTGACCATGTCATATCTGAAGTTTGACTTTGACTATTAACTTTACTTAATGGTTGTGTTATGGTGACCATGAAGGACACAGGGGATCGTCAATAGATCTCCCCATGGGCTTCATGGAATACAAATTCCTTTATTGGGCGAGCGGAGGAGATGCATGGTAGGAGTTTAAAACCCGCTGTTCCGACCCGGATTGGCATCTCTGTAGGTCCCTGGGCTGGGTTCCAAGTGTTTTACGGCACAGTTACAGCCCTTTCTGTTACTTTAATAGCGGGAGTTATTGTTAGAAGACCTGCCTAATGAAGTTCCCACATTGGCGAGGAGGAGTAAAAACAAGTTTTTCCAAGCAACTTTCAGAGTTGAACACGAGCAGCTTCTCCAGTCAGAGTCGAAATGTCGCTCTTCGGTAAACTTGAACCTTATGATGTTAACAGAGAAGATTGGGCTCATTATGCAGAGTGCATGCATTACTTCTTCAGGGCTAATAAAATTGTGGGAGATTTGGTGTGGGATTCTCCGACTCCCGCCGGGTCGGAGAATCGCCGGGGGTCAGCGTGAATCCCGCCCCCGTCGTCCTCCGAATTCTCTGGCCCCCCAAAAATCGCCCCGGCGTGAATCACGCCGCCCGTCTCGGATAATGGTGGGGACCAGCGCCACTCAATGGGCCCCGGGGCTGCCCGAATTCTCCGGCCCGCGATGGGCCGAAGTACCGCCCGTTCTTTGCCAGTCCCGCCGGCGTAAATTGGAATAGGTCCTTACCGGCGATACCTGGCGGCGCGGGCGGCCTCCGGGGTTCTTGGGGGCGCGGGGGGATCTGGCCCCGGGATGTGCCCCCACGGTAGCCTGGCCCGCGATCGGGGGCCCACCGGCGGCTGTAGCGGTCCGCCATTGCCGGTGCAGAAACAAAGCCCTCTGCGCATGCGCGGGGATGACGCCAGCACATGCTGGCACTTCCGCGCATACGCCAACTCGCGCTGGCCGGCGGAGGCCCTTCGGCGCCGGTTGGCATGGCGCCAAGCCCCTTTCCCGCCGGCCGGCGGGGCGCAAACCACTCCAGGGCGGGCCTAGCCCCTGAAGGTGTGGAGGATTCCACACCTTTGGGGCGGCCCTACGCCGGAGTGGTTCATGCCACTCCTCGCCGCCGGGACGCCCCGCCCTGCCAGGTAGGGGAGAATCCCGTCCGAGAAGTTAAAAGTGATTCTGCTGACAGCATGCGGGGCCCCAATATTCAGCGAAATAAAAAGCCTGACCTTTCCAAAAATCCTTGACTCAAAAACTTTTGACAAGCTTGTAGACCTAGTACAATATCACTATGACCCGAGGCCATTTATAATCCTCCAGAAATACCGTCACTGAATTTTTAAACAGGTTGCGGAAACTGGCAGAACACTGTGAAGTCGGCCCATCCCTGACCGAGATGTTACAAGACAGATTGGTGTGTGGAATACAAATTTCACACTTCAAAACCATTTACTTGCAAAGCCTAATCTGGATCTAAAAAAAGTAGTTGAGATAGCCCTATCCCTGGAGAACACAGAAAACGGAGCTCAGCGGTTACAGGGGTCACCTGATAGTTAGTGGGAAAGGTCTCATATAAAGGCAGCCATTGCTTGATTGAAGCGGCCTGTGTGAATCACCCTTCCTCAATTCGGAGCTCAGCTGGGTGTCACCCAGCAGTCAAGGAAATTTCAAACCCTCAGGATGTTAGGGAACTCACTGTGGAAAAATGCAGATGCCAGATGATGGACTACTGTAAGCGCTGTAAATGGGCACAACTAAGGCAAGGCTATCAGAATTGGCAATACACGTGCTTCTCATACCATGCAGGAATGTCCACTTCCAAATAAAGTGAAAATGCCATTAAACTGTATCATCACAACCAAGATCACCCCCAATAATGATAATGCTACTCTTAAATGCTCATCCATTGGAGATGGAGGTGGACATGGGGGCTACTGTCTCTGTTATTGGGGAACAGACATTTAATCAGTTCCAAACTGGAATCCAATCTTTAAGGATGAAGACACTAGAACCAGATTAGTTACCTACACAGGGGAACCTTTATGGATCAAGGGTACTACAATGACCCCGGTGACCCACTGGCAGCTTCCACTTATCATTGTGCGAGGACAAGGACCAAGTCTTATGGGGATAGATTGGCTCCAGCAGATCAGGCTGAAGTGGCGAGAGATTTTCAGTCTGGGCGTTGGTGTACTGTACAAAGTTATTGACAAATACCCTGAAGTCTTCGAAGAGGGCATGAAAAAGCAACCAGGAGCATCCATCGAAACCAAACTGGTGGGGTTTTTATTTGATTACAGAACCACTCCTCATACTGTGATAGGAATCACCCCGGTTGAACTGTTAATGGAAGGGCGGCTTTGATTAAGCCGACTATTCCCAAATCTGACAGGGAGGGTGGAGTCCAAACAAGAGAATCAGAAAATAAATTATGATGCTGTGAAATCCGAAAGAATAGTCAAAACAGCCAACCTAGTCTATGTGAGGAATTTTGGAGATAAGCCGTGCAGCCAGAGGCGTCAGCAGTCGGTGGGGGTTATGGGTGGTCGTTGGGGCAGATGAGCAGGGGCAAGGTTTGCTCCCGAAAGAGGTACACGCGATCCAGGGGTCGGCATGGTGGTGCCATGAGCAGTTGCCCACCCAATGCCCCCCACCCCCCCATGACAGCAGACCACCCCCAGCCGAGGGTCCCTCATTCCCCACCGAGCACTGGGGTGGCAATCCCTGTGCTCCCGGGCTCTTTGTCTGTGAGCAAAGATAGTTACTCACCTCCTCAGCTCCCCACAGATGCCCTTCCGCCAGGTTCACATTTTTCAATAGGATAATTGGTTTCTCGTCAAGTTACGGCGAGATCCTGATTTCGCCTACGAGAGCAGGCCGATTGCATCACAAACTGTTTGACGCCTGACGCGGTTCTCATTTTTGGCCTCTGGCCCTATTCACCAGCTTCATTTTGCTTGAGTGAGAATGTAACGAGGCTGGAGAATCACGCCCTTTGGGTGGCATCAAGACCGCTTTTCACCCACACTTAGTCATTCTTTTGGGTCTTGGAGAGATTCTCCCCAGTGCAACACACACTTGGAACTTCTTCAGCAGTGGGGAGCTCAACTCACCAGCGAAACCAGACCACCATTTCAAAAGAGTGCCCCGATTTCTAATGAGCTTGAGGGTGCCCCATATCCTCACCCATGGACAATGACACCCCCCCCCCCCCCCCCCCCCCCGCCTGCAGATACGTGTGTTACCCCACCCTCAAGTGAGCACACCCGGGCAGCACGGTGGCACAGTGGGTTAGCCCTGTTGCCTCACGGCGCCGAGGTCCCAGGTTCGATCCCGGCTCTGGGTCACTGTTCGTGTGGAGTTTGCACATTCTCCCCGTGTTTGCGTGGGTTTCGCCCCCACAGCCCAAAGATGTGCAGGATAGGTGGATTGAACTCGCTAAATTGCCCCTTAATTGGAAAAAATGAATTGGGTACTCTAAATTTAAAAAAAAGTGAGCACACCCCACTATGGGCTTGCTGAGGCCCCCCCTTTTCAGGCATTCCACTCCCTCTTTCAGGAGCCACTCCTTCAACCCCGCAAAAAAATTTATGAGGCTCCTTCAAACGCCTCTCTTCAACCCACCCATCTGTCATACCCCTCTCACCCACCCCTTTCATGGGCATGGGTCCCCTCAGGCCCCTGCCCTCGCAGTGCCAACCTAGCACCAGAGCACCGAGGCAATTCCAACCTAGTACCCAATCAGTGCCCTGGCACTTTGGCAGTGCCAAATGTCCTAGTTGGCACTGCCAGGGGGCCAGGAGGAGTGCTTGTTTACTGCTTGCCCACCGAGGGGATCCAATGGCCCATGAGATCCCTGGGTAGCCATTGTGACTGGTCTCCGCTCGTGGAGACCAATATTAATCGGTGCCCAGTTGAGGCCTTGCTGGTGTGGCCGGTGACTCCTGGGAGCCGGGTGAATGTGGCGTCAACATATTTAAATTAGCCTAATGCTTCATTTAAATATGCTGATCTGGGCGTGATCCAGATCGCGCCGGGCGTAGTGAGTTGGGTAACACTCGATTAACCTGGCACCCAGCGCTAAGCCCGATTTGCTCCTCTCCCGGGATTCACCCGTCGTGCCCGGCTCCGCACCAGGTGCAACAGATTGGCTGAATCGTGACTACGGTTGTTGTAATGCAGCCATTTGCGATCGCACACACCGCACAGCATTAGTGTGGCCGGAAGTCATCTGAGACACTGTGAGAACTCCTTGGTTTTTTTTCTCATTTGGAACAATGTTCAGCAATCCACTTGGACATCCTACCTCAAGAACATTGCAGCACTTGTTCAGTACTCAGCGCAGAGGTCTCAGCCCGGGCAATACACTCAAATACCAGAATAAGATAAACCAATAACCTTCTGACACAGAGACAACCGAGCCATGCTAACACTCAAGTGGTGCCATTTAATCTCACTTAAGGCAGCATTCTAGCACTATGTTACGAATGAAACCGGTTGAAAAGGTCGCGCTTTGGGAGATTTATTCCAGCATGTACTATTCAGTATGGTAGATCCTTTATGAATACAAGCTCTGGAGGTTGTGACAAGTTTTTTCACTTAAATGGCAAGGCAATTTATTGAACACGCTCCAACAACTCTGAGAGATGTCACTGAATTCTACCATTTGATATTTACCTTTGTTGAATTACTGCCTCCTCTAGCTCCCTTTGCACGGACAGTCCAATTCATAGAATCATAGAATTTACAGTGCAGAAGGAGACCATTTGGCCCATAGAGTCTGCACCGGACTATGCCCACAACTCCACTCTATGTCCGTAACCCAGTAACCCCTCCTTTTTGGACACTAAAGGCAATTTAGCATGGCCAGTCCACCTAACCCGCACATGTTTGGACTGTGGGAGGAAGCAGAAGCATCCGGAGGAAACCCACGCAGACACGGGGAGAATGTGCAAACTCCGCACAGACAGTGACTCAAGCCGGGAATCGAATCTGGGATCCTGGAGCTGTGAAGCAACTGTGCTAACCACTGTGCTATTGTGCCCCATTTAATGAGATAAATCGATTGTTTCCACTCACCTCTATGCCCCATAATGCACAGACGTTAATTATTGAGGTACTTAAGGGTTCTCATTACCAACAAGTCAAGTATCCCAACTTTCCCACCCTACCCCACTGCTTTGCTGCATTTGCACTGTCTTTGAAATTAGTATTTGTAAATTGCAAGGCGATCATCTCTTGGCGCTCTCACTCAACAACATCCTGCATTTTTGTCGCAGCTTTAATGGATTAAATGTTCCAAGGTGCTCCAAACAAAGGTTTACACCGAGTCACATAAGGACATGGTAGGACAGGTGAGCTAAAGGATTGGTCAAACGGCTTAGCGTTAAAGGAGGGGTTGGGGGGGGGGGGGGGGGGGGGTTAGCGTGTTTGGGCTGGGGGGGTGCGTGGAGAGGTATAAGAAGAGAATTCCAAGGATCGAGACCCAGGCCACTGTGGTAAGAAAATATTGTCATGGCATTTTGCTGTAGAACAGGGTACTTACTCTGTCAAGGGGCTGGTATAGACACAATGGACTAAATCGTCATCTTCTGTGCTGGATTATTCTTTGCTCCTGTGACCTGTCATGGCACGATAAAGAGATTGTAAACCTCCAACACCAGAAAGGTAGATCGATTACGCGGGTGTCTCTCCTTAGCATCTCCCTTATGCTTTGAACATCTCCATTGTCTATTGCTGTATACTTGACGTCCGCTGATTAGCCACGTTGGATGACTCTGCCACTCCTGACAGCTGGTTACACACAAGAGTGGGAGGAAGTCAAGAACTTCCATTTGATTGAAGAATTGTACAGCCGGGGAGATGATGATACCCATTGATGAAGAATACAAAAAATAGTATCACAAATTACTGGGAGTATTGAATATTTGTTAAATCTGAATATAAATTTTAAATAATTGTGGCATAGCTATGCCTGCAATTGCGTGCAGGTTGTGAATGGTTTTGAACAGTTGTATAATGCGACATTTTTTGTTGTAATTAATTATACTGAAACTTCAAAAAAGGAAAGATTTGCCCAACCTTTCGCAACCTTAGCTGATCCCAAAGCACTTTACAGCCAATTAAGTACTTTCTGAAGTGCAATTACTGAAGGAAATTTGGCAGCCATTTTGTGTGCAGCAAATTCCCACAAACAGCAATGTGAAAGCCAGATAATCGTTTTTTAGCAGTGTTGCTTGAGGGATAACTATTCAGTGAAACATTATTCAGCGTGATTTATAATTCTGTAGTTACAGTATTTAGAGTGAATAGTGTCAGCCCATGCAGGCAATAGGTGACAATGCTGTCGGGCTGGGAACCCTGACTGATTAACTGATCTCTTTACTATCAACAACCCTTTTTAAAAATAAATTTAGAGTATCCAATTATTCTTTTTCCAATTAAGAGGCAATTTAGCGTGGCCGATCCACCTACCGTGCACAGCTTTGGGTTGTGGGGGTGAGACCCACGCAGACACGGGGAGAATCTGCAAACTCCACAAGGACAGTGACCCGGGGCTGGGATCGAACCCGGGTCCTTGGCGCCGTGAGACAGCAGTGCTAGCCACTGCACCACCAACTATCAACAAGACTTACTGGAAAAGTCCAAGTGTGTGTGAGTGAGTGCATCAACGCCAAACCGAAGGGAAAATCTTAGGCTCAACTGCGATGCTCCCTCCACAGCGGGAACACTAACACATTCGGAAAGATTCACTCATGAAGCACGGGCACCAAGTGAAGATTTTGTGACCTGTACCCAGTATAAGTCAGGATAAAACATGGGAGGAAGGGTGTCAAAAGAGTGCAATGGTGGGCAGCAGGGTAGCATGGTGGTTAGCATAAATGCTTCACAGCTCCAGGGTCCCAGGTTCGATTCCCGGCTGGGTCACTGTCTGTGCGGAGTCTGCACGTCCTCCCCCTGTGTGCGTGGGTTTCCTCCGGGTGCTCCGGTTTCCTCCCACAGTCCAAAGATGTGCGGGTTAGGTGGATTGGCCATGCTAAATTGCCCATAGTGTCCTAATAAAAAGTAAGGTTAAGGGGGGGTTGTTGGGTTACGGGTATAGGGTGGATACGTGAGTTTGAGTAGGGTGATCATGGCTCGGCACAACATTGAGGGCCGAAGGGCCTGTTCTGTGCTGTACTGTTCTATGTTCTATGTTCTATGTCTTGTTTCAAGATTCTTGACAGATTATTTCCAAATAATTGCCAGACATTCTATAACATGCACCTGTTATTTCCTGTGTTGACTCATAGAAAATGCAAATAATTGCTCTCTAATATTGGTCCAACCATCTAACCATAGTCCCTATCCTCTCAGGATTTTGCTCGTTAACATTAATTGGCTATTGAACTTATCACTTGTATTGTCGATACATCCTCACTCTGTAACTGTACCGGCCTTACAAGTCGCTAGGTTACTGCTGAATGATTTGCTTTTGGGGCATGCTTGCGTATGTTTATAAGTGTGTGTACATGTTTATATTTGTGTGCATGCATGGTTATGCTTTTTGTGTTTGTGTATTTGGATACGTCTATGTATATATTGCGTCTATGCGCACATTTATATATATGTCTCTATGTGCGCACAAGTGATGCCAATCATACAGATCCTAGATGCCAATCAGTTTGGGGACATACTGTTGGAATTCAACTTGAGAAATCATTCATCCATTCATTTTTATTTGTGGAAATTATACAATTCATTAAAGTGTGTAAATCATGAGAGAAAGTAATGAAATTCAAATGCTACCTCATCACATCTCAGAAATAACCACCAATGGCCAAGAAACCTGGTCAGAAATGTCATGTTCTGAAGCCTCTTGTCACATAACCTCCTCTTCAGTCCTGCTCAAAGGTCAGTGACAGAACTAAGGATTTGCTTTATTCACAGTAGTAGGGACATCATAGGAATTTCTTCAGACAGAGGGTGGTGGATCTGTGGAACTCATTGTCGCAGAAGGCTGTGGAGGCCAAGTCACTGAGCATCTTTAAGACAGAAGTAGATCGGTTCTTGAGTAATAAGGAGATCAGGAATTACAGTGAGAAGGTGGGAGAATGGGAATGAGAAACATATCATTCATGATCGAATGGTGGAGCAGACTTGATGGGCCGAATGGCCTAATTCTGCTGCTATATCTTATGGTCTTTTGGAGCATTCCCGTACCAGCCTCCCCGACCAGGCGCCGGAATGTGGCCACTAGGGGCTTTTCACAGTAACTTCATTTGAAGCCTACTTGTGACAATAAGCGATTTTCATTTCATTTTTCATTTAACATACAGAATAAGAGATGGAGTAAGCCATTTGGCCCCTCAAGCCTGCTCCGCCATTCAATAAAATCATGGCTGATCTGTTTGTGTTTTGAGTTCCATATTTCACATCTATCCCGATAACCTTTGCTCCCCTTGCCTAACAAGAACCTATCTACCTCTACCTTAAAAATATTCAGTGAACCCACCTCATTGCCTTCTGAGGCAGAGAGTTCCAAAGTCGCACAACCCTCTGAGAAAAAAAAATTCTCTTCATCTGTCCTAAAAGGCCGACTCCTAGTTTTATAACAGTGCCTCCTTATATATGACAATCAAGTCACGCATCACTCTTCTAAACTCCAGTGGAAATAAGGCCAGTCTGTCCAACTTCCTCATAAGACAACCCACTCATTCCAGTTTTCAATCTAGTAAACCCCCTTTGAACCGCCTCCAGTATATTTACATCCTTCCTTAAATAAGGAGATCAAATTGCACACAATATTCAAGAACAATGACCTGTATAACTGAAGGATGACATCTTTACTTTTAAGTTCAATTCCACTTGGAATAAAGGATAGTGTTCTATTAGCCAATTTGATTACTTGCTGTACCTGCATACTAATTTCTTATGACTCATGCATTCGAATACCTAGATCCCTCTGCACTTCAGAATTCTGCGGTCGATCTCTGTTTAAGTAATACTCTGCTTTTTTTATTCTTTCTGCCAAAATGAATTTGAATCTTAATTAAAGTTCTCAAACTCATGGCAATGGTTAGCACTGATGCCTCACACCGCCGAGAACCCGGATTCGATTCCGGCCCCTATTCACTGTCCGTGTGGAGTTTGCACATTCTCCCCGCGTTTGCGTGGGTCTCACCCCCACAACCCAAAGATGTGCAGGCTAGGTGGATTGGCCACGCTAAATTGCCCCTAATTGGAAAAAAATAATTGGGCACTTTAAATTCTTTTTTTTAAGTTCTCAAACTACCATGGTGGGATTAGAACTCATGGGGTTATTAATCAGGTGACACAACCACAACATAATGTACTCTTTATTAGCAGTTGGCAAGGTGATGGCAACACCAACGTTCCCTTGGATTGTCCCATGTTGTTCATGAGGCCAAATGATGCTGAAATACCTCCAGCCACTGTCAATAGAGAGATTATGGGATAAACCCGCTATTAAACAGCCCATTGATCAATGCAGCTCAGGGAGTCATGTCTGCTCCCTCCTCTCTGCCTCTTACGTATCTTACTTTAGTCCCAAATCAATATGGCCTGCATCAATGGGGTCGCCATTCAATGAAAAACGCAAACCTGTATATTTCTATTGAAGGTTACTCCAGGATAAGGCCTTTGAGCTTTCAAATGAAAAATATGGGCCTGTAATAGATTTTTGTTTTTAATTTCTCTGTTTACAATTTTCTTCCCTTCCGAATGATGAAATCACCAGGTAATGACACAGAACCACAATGTCCACCTAAGCCCAGCCATACAGATCAAAGCTTTTTCATTCCTTTGTGAACTCAATGACATCGTGGCAGCCAAAGCATGTTCAGTACATGTGCATAATAGCTGTTGATTAACTGTGAGCCCCAATAGTGAGTGTTAGAATGGGACATGACCATGAGGGGCAGCACACAGCCGATTTCACCTCCGACTATGCACACATGCATTCTTAAGCTCAGCTCACATGTGGACTCATATGCACACATTTATACTCAGATACAGACTTATGTTCCCACATGTATTAATTTCCTCAAGGGCATGCACACACCCACCTCCAGTCTGTACTCACTCCTCACTATTGAATCCCCTTTCACTGCAACCCCACTGCTTGTTTTTCTCCCGTTCTGTACAGCAAAGCCACCTGTGGTGCCATGAACTTGGCTACTGCTTTCCCCTGAGAGGCCAATCCCCCCCCCCCCCCCCCCCCCCACAACAGTATCCAAAGCGGAATGTGTGGGTTTGAGAGGGGCCTGAAAATCACAGTTGCACCTTTTCGCAATTGGCGGAATTTTCCGTCCGTTCGCTGACAGTGGGCTTGTCTGATCCCACCGGCAACGCACCCCCACCCACGGATTCCTCAGCGGCATGGGCTGGCTTCAATTGACATCGACGGGAGCTGAGAATCCCGCCCAACATATTTCAACCTCACCTTTTTTCCAAAAGTGTAATTATAGCACTAAACTACAGTTGGAAGGCAAAAGCTGCTCTTTCAGAACTTTAAAAACGAATCCCATCTAGACACAAATAGATATCAATGACTATTTTTAAGGTGTGCAGATGGCCCAGGTACATGCCAGATCCATAGAAGATTGGCTGCCTATTTGGAATTACTTACATATGTAGAAATACTGAGCTATGTTCCTTTGCTTTGAGATGGAACAGCTGCCTTCTGTGAGCTCTAAGGTTTTGAACATTCTTTAAACAGAAACATTAAACTTCCAGCTGAACCGCCTTCAATACGTCTGCTTTGCTGTGTTATGAATATTCGTCCTGAATAATTAATGTACTCTGCCTGTGTGAGTGAACATGAATGATTCCATACCCCTGTTTGAGGAAGAGGAGAGAATACTCTCACTGGGCAGCATAGTAGCATGGTGGTTAGCACTGTTGCTTCACAGAGACAGGATCCCAGATTCGATTCCCGGCTTGGGTCGCTGTCTGTGTAGAGTCTGCACGTTTCCCTCGTGTCTACATGGGTTTCCTCCCACAAGTCCCGAAAGACTTGTGTTACATCACCACTACTGGTAGCATGTTATATCCTTACCTTTTCATCCAAGATGGCCAGATATGTAGTGTTGACAAAGAATATAAAAATAAGGGGCGCGATTCTCTGCAAATCCGGCATGCCGTGAAGGCTGGCGTGAAACTGGCCGTGTTTCACGCCAGCCTCGGAGCTCCGTCCCGGGACCTGATTCTCCCCCCCCGGGCGCGGCTAGTATCGGGGCCGGGGAATCACGGCGACGCGGAGTTAGCGAATGTCGCTAACTCCGCCCGCCAAGAGTCACGGCGGCTGACGTGCACGATGACGTCAGCCGCGCATGCACGGGTGACGTCACCACGCAGACACGTCAAAACCCGTGCATGCGCGGGCCGTCATGCCCCTCAGCCGCCCCGCGGACTGATCCTGCGGGGCGGCGGAAGAACAAATAGTGTGCGGGTATCGGACCCGCTGCCCGCGATCGGTGCCCTCCAATCGCAGGCCCATGCCACCCTTGGCACGGCCGAGCAGCGATTCGTGTCGAGGGCCGGCCGGAGTGGGGGGAGAATAGCGGGAGGCCGTGAAAATTGTCGGGAAGGCCCTCCCGCTATTCTCCGACCCGTCGTGGGCAGCGGAGAATCGTGCCCAAGAAGTTTGAATCAAAACAAATTTACTTTACATTACTAAACTAAATGAAGTTCGCACACTCTACTGAGTTACAGATACTAAACTACTGATACTGAATCTGTAGTTCAGCAGTCAATGTTCTACCTAACTATTAAACTACACTATGACTTGAACTCATGCTCTATCTCTACATTCAATTCTCCCTCTGCTCTCATCATGTTCTCTTCAGCTTCTCATCACCTTCTCCCAGAATTCCAAGAGATGCTGCCTTATGTACAATAACTTAGTAACACCATCTAGTGTTTGATTTACACATAGTTTTTCATGTTAATCCTTTACTATACTGCCACGATACATATCATTACAACATGCTGTCGGGTAATTTGGGAATTCTAAATTCTCCCTCTGTGTACCCGAACATGCGACATAGTGTGGCGTCCATGGTTCTTTCACAGTAACTTCATTGCAGTGCTAATGTAAACCTACTTGTGACATTAATAATGGGGTCTGGAGGCTGGCATGCAGGCATCACTTCCCGTGTCTTCCTTGCTGGGCTTGTGGCCAAATCACCACTGAGGGAGTGCCCGTCCTGAGTGGGAGCTGGAAAGTGAGTGGGAGGAGGTCAGCACTGGGGGTGACTGTGAAGTTCCTGGGTGGGATCCCATGAGAGGCCATGGTGCAAGGGCAATGTGGAGTTCTCAGGAAAGGGTTGCATTCCTGCCTCATGTTGAATTAAGACACTTGGGGAAGCACGACTGCAATGTGAGTAGAGCACTGCACTCAAGCAGCACTGTGAGGGCTAAGGGGTTAAGCTCGATGGAATTTCAATTTCAGTTCGCTGGGAAGTTTGACTGTCAGGCATTAGTGTGTTGGGTTGTGAAATGGGAGGATGGGTGTGCCCTCTAGGTATGTGCTTGCCATGCTAATTGCAGGCTTCACTCTAATCAGCTGTGCCTCGTCTGCCACAAGAGGCAGTCATTTGCCTGAAATGCTACCTCACCCTTCATTTACGCGCCCATTGTGCCAATGAAATCTGAAGAGGTAAACTTCCCTGCCACTGATTGGAGTCCCAAGCATGGGGGTCCCCAGTGGAGGTCCCTCTACAGAGGAGTCCTCTTCTTCAACATCAGGGACATGGGCTGGAGGGTGATGCATGCAGCAGTCCCATACAAGCATAGACTGCATAGATTCACAGACTTCCAAGATGCTTGCCTTTTTTGTGGTCTTGTGGAGTCCGTGGACCATGCATGTGTAAGTTGTTTTAGGATGCACCCCCTTTTCAGGTTTTTGAAAACCTTTTATTACAGTTTTGTTTGCACTCCAGCCCCACGCTCCTGATCTGCGGCACCCGGTGGGGAGAGGGGTGGGGAGAGAGGAGGATCTCCTCGTGAATCTGCTCTTGGGCCTGGCACAACTTGCCATAAATCGGTCCAGGCAGCGGGTGACCGACGGGGTCATCCAACCCAACTGTCTGCCCCTGAACTGCATTCGGGTGTCCCTGGAAAGTGTTCATGGGCACCATTGAGGCCTTCTGTGCTGACTGGGCACCACTGGGCCTGGGATGCCTGATTGACACTTTGCATCACATTTTAGTTTGCTGTTTTAAGTTTAATTTGCTCCTTGTTTTTGTTTAAGGCAA
The DNA here is from genome assembly GCF_902713615.1 of Scyliorhinus canicula. NCBI lineage: Eukaryota > Metazoa > Chordata > Chondrichthyes > Carcharhiniformes > Scyliorhinidae > Scyliorhinus > Scyliorhinus canicula. The sequence goes on from NC_052146.1 coordinate 95,567,989, forward strand.
TATCGCTTTCAGGGACTGCCCTCTTTAATATTTTCCTCAGTTTAGTTAATTTAGTTTATTTAGTTTAAGCAAAATAGATGGGGTCCCAAGCATTGACCTCCAATGCTCATACAAGAGGTAACTGCACACAGGATACTGAAGCACCCGATTGCAAGGATCCATCACTCACCCCCTTATGATGGGGGGGGGGGGGGGGGGGGGTACGCAATGAGGATGCAGATGTGGGGCCCATGCATCTACTCAATTGCCCTGACACCTAACACAAGGATTGGAGCACAGGTTCGGGAAATGTCAGAAGAAATGTGCCAATGAGAGCCTCAAGGGTTCAGGAGCCTAATCCTGGCAGAATGAGGGGGACAGGTGTGGGGATATTCCAGTGTGAGAAAGGAGGGTGTGAGGCTTAGTGGAGGACACACATGCACATCATGCAGGTGTGTGCCCATTTCCCAGGGAGCATCTATGATAGTTACAACTAGAGGCTGTCTCAGATACCAGCCGTTTTTGAGGGAGAGCAGCAGCTGGAGGGATGGCTCCTCAGGGGCAGGAGGTACCCACTCAGGAGGTGGTCGATGACGCCAGTGTCGAGATTCGCTACAACGGGGCTCATGCATCAATGCACGCGCTGGTCGAGCAGACGATAGGACTGCTCAAGATTCCTATTCCTGGATCTGTCAGGGAGGTGATGCCCTCCAATAGAGCCCCCAGAGGGTGTCCCACACAATTGTGGTCTGCATGCTCTCCTCAACCTGGCTCTTCAAAGGGGAGACCAACAGGACTCGGAGGAATGCCACATCTCCTCGGATGAGGAGGAAGTTGAGACGGGTGGTGAGGGGCAACCCGCCTAGGAGGAGGAGGAAGAACCTCGGACCATGGCCAGAGCTTGCATGAGTTGTCAAGCTAGGGAACGAACATAGCCTATTGGTTTGAAGACGAGCAGGACTAGGAGGTGAGAAGATCTCCCAGTGTGGGGACTATAATCGGTAATCTCATCATTAGTGCGGTGCCAGCAGTGGATTTTCATGATGGTGCCCAAATTCATGAGCAAGGCAATAAATCCATTGATCAGACTCTGCGGGAGAATGATGATGACCTACATTGAGGACAGAGCAATGCTCCTCGCTTCCTCTCTTTTTAAAAAAAAAGTATTTTTATTAAGGTTTTGTAGAATATTTCACAATAAAACAGTAGTAACAATAACAAAACAAACTAGAGTGAACATTAACATAGTGCAAAAAGAGAATATACAATAACAATTAAATAGACATTACCCCACGCGACCCAGTCTTCCCACACCATCCCAATGAAGCATTCACACCCCCCCCCACCCCCCTCCCACCCCCCCCCCCCCCCCCCCGCACCACGGATTGCTGCTGCTGCTGACATTTTAATTTTCCCCAAGAAAGTCGATGAACGGCTGCCACCTCCGAGAGAACCCTAGCGTAAACCCTCTTAAGGCAAACTTTATTTTCTCGAGTCTGAGAAACCCAGCCATATTGTTAACCCAAGTCTCTACACTCAGGGGCTTTGAGTCCCTCCACATTAATAAAATCCATCTCTGGGCTACTAAGGAGGCAAAGGCCAAGACGTCGGCCTCTTTCGCCCCCTGAACTCCCGGGTCTCCTGACACTCCAAAGATTGCTATCTCTGGACTCGGCACCACCCGTGTATTAAGCACCTTGGACATTGCCCTCACGAACCCTTGCCAGAACACTCTAAGCTCCGGGCATGCCCAAAACATGTGGACATGGTTTGCAGAGCTGCCCTTGCACCTCATATAACTGTCTTCTACTCCAAAAAACTTGCTCATTCTCGCTGTCGTCATGTGTGCCCGGTGGACCACCTTAAATTGAATTAGATTGAGCCTGGCACATGATGAGGAGGAATTAACCCTGCCCAGGACCTCTGCCCACAGACCCGCTTTCAACTCCTCACCTAGCTCCTCCTCCCACTTGCCCTTGAGCTCCTCTACCAGGGTTTCCTCTGCCTCCTGTAGTTCCTGGTAGATATCCGGCACCCTCCCCTACCCAGTTTGCCGGAGACCACCCTGTCCTGTATCCTCAGTGGCGGCAGCGTCGGAAAGGCCACTACCTGTTTTTTCAGGAAGGCTTGTACTTGCAGATATTTAAAGGCGTTTCCTGGTGGCAGATTAAGTTTGTCCTCTAGCGCCTTCAAACTGGAAAAGCTTCCGTCTATGAACAGATCTCACATCCTTCTGATGCCTGCCTTCTGCCAGCTCTGGAACCCGCCATCCATCCTACCCGGGACAAATCTGTGGTTGTTACATATCGGGGTCCAGACTGACACTCCCTCCACCCTCTTGTACCACCTCCACTGTCTCCAGATCCACAGTGTCGCCACCACCACCGGACTTGTGTACTAATGAGTGGGTGAGAACAGCAATGTAGCCATTACCAAAGCTCCCAGACTAGTACCTTTACATGATGCCGCCTCCAGCTGCTCCCATGCCACCACCACCACCCCTCCCCCCATCACCCACTTTCTGATCGAGCTATATTGGCCACCCAGTAGTAGTTATGAAAGTTCGGCAGCGCCAACCCCCCCCCCCCCCCCCCCCCCCTCCCCCGACTGAGCTCCAACAGCGATCTCCTTACTCGTGGGGTCTTATTCGCCCACACAAAGCCCGTAATGATCCTACTCACCCGCTTAAAAAAGGCCTTCGAGATGAAGATGGGGAGGCACTGAAAGACAAACAAAAATCTGGGGAGGACAGTCATTTTCACGGCGCCCTCCCTGCCAGTTACAGGGGGAGCATGTCCCTCCTTTTAAAGTTCCCTTCCATTTGCTCCACCAACCGGGTCAGGTTGAGCCTGTGCAGGGCATCCCATTTCCTGGCCACCTGTATACCCAGGTAACAAAAACTTTTCTCTACCATCCTGAGCGGCAGCTTTCAGTCTCTCCTCCTGCCCCTTGGCCTGGATCACAAACAACTTGCTCTTTCCCATGTTCAGTTTGTACCTTGAAAAACGACCAAAATCCCTCAGTATCCGCAGAACCTCCCCCATCCCCTCCACAGGGTCCGAAATTTACAGGAGCAAATCATCCGCGTACAGCGAGACCCGATGTTCCACCCCCTCCCGAACCAGTCCCCGCCAGTTCCTCGAGGCTCTCAGCGCCATAGATAGTGGTTCTATAGCTAGGGCAAAAAGTGACGGGGAGAGGGGACACCCCTGCCTCGTTCCCAGGTGAAGCTCGAAGTACCCCGACCTCAGCCGGTTTGTACATACACTTGCTACAGGCGCCAGGTACAGCAATTTCACCCAGCCGGTAAAGCCCTCACCAAACCCAAACCTCCCCAGCGTTTCCCACAGGTACTCCCACTCCACCAGGTCAAAGGCCTTCTCTTCGTCCGTCGCTGTTACTACCTCCGCCTCCCCTCCCTCTGAGGGCATCATAATAATATTCAAAAGTCTCCGGACATTGGTATTGATTTGTCTGCCTTTAACAAACCCAGTCTGGTTTTCCTCTATCACCCCGGGACGCAATCCTCAATTCTTGTGGCCAGAATCTTGTCTAGCAATTTGGCATCCACGTTTAAAAGCGAAATCAGCCTGTGTGACCCGCAATGTTCCGGGTCCTTCCCTTGTTTAAGAATGAGTGAGATCAAAGTCTGTGACATTATTGGGGGGAGGGTTCCTTTCTCTCTAGCCTCATTAAAGGTCCTCATCAGGAGTGGACTCAATATTTCTGAAAATTTCTTCTAGAATTCTACCTGGCAACCGTCCGACCCCGGGGCCTTACCTGATTGCATGCCCTCTATACCCTTGGCAATCTTTTCCAATTCAATCGGGGCCCCCAGCTCCTCCACCAGGTCCTCTTCCACCTTTGGAAACCTCAACTGGTCCAAAAATTGCCTCATCCCTTCTGCTCCCGTCGGGGGCTCCGACTCGTATAGTTTACTATAGAATTGCTTAATGACTTTGTTCACCCCCCCCCCCCCCGCATCCAAGACCGTGTTACCCTCCTTTGTCTTTACTCCCCCGATTTCCCTGGCCGCCTCCCTCTTTTGCAGTTGGTGTGCCAGCATTCTACTCGCTTTCTCCCCATACTCATAGACTGCCCCCCTTGCCTTCCTCAGCTGTGCTACCACTTTCCCTGTGGTCGGCAGTTCAAACTCCGCCTGCAGACTCAGCCGTTCCCTCAGTAGCCCTGCCTCTGGGGCCTCCGCGTATCTCCTGTCCACTCGGAGTATCTCCTCCACCAGTCTCTCCCTCTCCGCTCTTTCTCTCTTTTCCCTATGGGATCGAATTGAGATGCGTTCCCCTCTGACAACGGCCTTCAGAGCCTCCCAGACCGTTGCCGCTGCTACATCATCCGTATCGTTTGTTTCCAGGTAGTCCTAGATGTTCCTGCTAATCCGCCCACAAACCTCTTCGTCCAGCAGCAGCCCCACATCCAGTCTCCCGAGTGGGCGCTGCCCTCTCTCCTCACTAAGCCGCAGGTCCACCCAGTGTGGGGCATGGTCTGAGACTGTGATTGCTGAGTATTCTGTCCCCGCCACCTTTGGGATTAACACCCTGCTCTAGACAAAGAAGTTTATGCGGGAATAAACCTTATGAACATGGGAAAAAAAAGAGAACTCCTTCGCTCTCTGCCGCGCAAACCTCCAGGGATCCACCCCCTCCCCCCATCTGCTCCATAAAACCTTAGCCACTGCCGGTCACTTCCCCGTCCTGGACTTTGACCGGTCCAGCTCGGGGTCAATGACTGTGTTAAAGTCTCCCCTTATGATCAGGTTGTAGGGGCAGCACGGTGGCCTAGTGGTTAGCACAACTGCCTCACGGCGCTGAGGTCCCAGGTTCGATCCCGGCTCTGGGTCACTGTCCGTGTGGAGTTTGCACATTCTCCCCGTGTCTGCGTGGATTTCGCTCCCACAACTCAAAAATGTGCAGGGTAGGTGGATTGGCCACACTAAATTGCCCCTTAATTGGAAAAAATAATTGGGTAATCTAAAATTTTTTTTTTTTAAATCAGGTTGTGTGACTCTAAATCTGGGATTTTGCCGAGCATGCGTTTCATCAATTCCACATCATCCCAATTCGGTGCGTAGACGTTCACAAATACCACCCGGATCCCCCCCCCCTAACTTTCCACTCACCATTATATACCTGCCCCCCTTATCTGCCACAATTCCCCCAGCCTTGAATGCCACACCCTTATTATCAGAATTGCTACCCGCCTGGTCTTCGAATCTAGCCCTGTATGAAACACCTGGCCTACCCATCCCTTTCTCAATCCCGTATGATCTGTGAGCTTGAAATGTGTGTCCTGAAGTATTGCTACGTCTGCCTTTAACCCCTTTAGATGCGCGAACACGTGCGCTCTTTTGACCGCCCCATTCAAACCCCTCGCATTCCGCTTGATCAGCCTGGACGGTGGGCTAACCACCCCACCGACCACCCATCACCCTTTTTTGGCCAAACTCGAACCCGCGCCCTTCGCTTCCTCGAGCGCCCCCACAGGGAGCCACCACCCCCGACCCACAATTGGTACCCCAAAATTGATACCTCCTCTGTCAGCAAAGCAGCATCCCCCTCCCCTCCCCCCCAACAGCCCTACGACCCAAAACCCCCCGCCAAGCACCAGCTGAGCACTTGCTCACCCCCCACTACGCTCCTGAGAGTCAGCTGACCCATGCTGACCCCGCCAGCTCCCGCCCCTGGCGCCGATCAGACTGTCGCCTCATTGTCCGGACCCCTCTCGCCACATGAATAAACCAATTAAACTACTTCTCCAGCCCCGGTGAGTTAATAGTAATACGAAACAAAAAATAAACAGAAGACACTAACATTGCCCCGTGAGGAGACACTTGTTGAACCAAGGCTCCAACTTCCCGAAAAATCGCACTAAGTACAGGGCCCCCCTCCCACCTCCATATCTCAACTTTGCCAAAAACACTGCACCTTCCAGCCACCACCACAGCCCTAACACGCACCCAACATTGTATATAATCTTATATTAGAAATGGTACCATGTTACACCACCCCACCACCGCATTCCACCAAAGCTTAACTGTCCTTTAATTCGAGTCCAGCTTTTCTTGTTTGACGAATGACCACGCCTCGACCCGCGTCTCAAAATAGTGATGTCATTCCTTGTAAGTGACCCATATCCTCGCTGGGTGTAGCATCCCAAATTTCACGCCCTTGCTGAAGAGGGTCGCCTTCACTCGGTTGAATTCAGCACGCCTCTTAACCAGCTCCGCACCCAGGTCCTGGTAGATGCGTATCACGCTGTTCTCCCACCTGCTGCTCCGTTCTTTTTTTGCCCACCGCAAGACAAGTTCCTTGTCCGAGAAGCGATGAAATCTCACCACCATGGCCCTCGGCGGTTCATTCACCTTGGGCTTCCTTGCGAGGGCGCTGTGCGCCCCGTCCAGCTCCAGGGGTCGAGGGAATACCCTGTCCCTATCAGCGTCTCCAGCATCTTGGACGCAAATGCTCCCGTTTCCGACCCCTGCACACCTTTGGGGAGGCCCACAATTCTCAAGTTCTAACTCCTGGACCTGTTTCCTAGGTCCTCCAGCCTCTCCTGCCACTTCTTGTGGAGGTCATCCTGCGCCTCCACCAATATGACCAACTCGTCCTCATGGTCAGATAGCTTTTTCTCCATCTCCTTAATCGCTTTCCCTTGCGTCATCTGAGTTGCGATCATTTGGTCTATTGATGCCTTCATCGGGGCCAGAATGTCCTTTTAAAGATCAGCAAAGCATCCCCTAAGGAACTCCTGTTGCTCCTGTGCCCACTGCGCCCATGGACCCTGGTCTTTACTGGCCGCCATGTCGTGCCTTAGCGCCCTCTCCGCACGCTTCTGTCTGCTGGGACTTAAACGCTTCACCCAGCCACTCCTGGTCCAGCTATCCATACAGCAGAGAGGGAATCCTTTTGGCAGTGTTCGCTTCACCAGTCTGCCCCAAAAAGTCTGTGAAAACTCCTGAAAAATGGTACGAGAGTCCGTTCCAGACGGGAACTGCCGAATGGCTGCCCATTCTCCATGGCTGCCCGCTCCTCTCTTCCTCAACGATTTGCTGACTCCTGCCCGACACAGAGCTGAACGTGTTCTGCCAGTGAACAGGCATATCAGGGGTTTAGAGATGCGAGATGAGCTCTCACCTCCAACACCCGCCCCCTCAAGGTTAAGGACCCTATTGTATTCCTCCAATTAACTTCCAGGCTGGGTCAGCCTCTCTATGCTTTGTCAGCCCATGGCATCCTCCCCGCTGGAAAAGAGTTGCTGAAATGAAAGGTCTGAATGTTGATGAACAGGAGGTGGTTGGGGAGGGAGAGTGAGTCCCTGCCAGCAGCAGCGCATCTTTACCGCGTCATCAGTGTGGGAGGTGGGAGAGACATGGTGAGTGCAGAAGAAAGTGACAGAGGCATCACATTGGTTGTGCACAAGCACAAGGTGTTTACTGTGTTTAATAATTCCCTACTTTCCCGATGGTGCCCCCCCCCCCCCCCCCCCCCCCCCCCCCCACCCGCTCCCATCGTGTCAACACCCTTGACGATTATCCTGAGTGACTGGGCCGTGCTCTGCAGTACATCGGCAATACCCACCTGCGACTGGGACAAGCTCCACAGCGCCTCAGCCATTCCCACCTGAGAGTGGAACATATCCTGCAGAACCTCATCAAGGTCAGCCTGGTACTGAGTCAGACATCCTGCTGAGACCCTCAGCCATGGCCATCACCGACTGCACGACACGTTGAATACCTTCACTAATGGTGCCAAAATCGTGCACCAGGCTCTCCACTGTGGTTGTCACCCTAGTAGTGTTGGCTTCGGTGCCACTCACTGCTGGCGACAACGCCTGCGTCCGTAGCCGCTGTGACTCCTCCACTCAGCCTTGGATCTGCTGGAGTGTCGCTGACATCTCCCTCTGAATGTTCTGACCGCTCCCAATCATCTCCATTAGCTTTGGGATTACCTCTTCCAAAGGCTCAGCATTAGTCTGGGACCCAGCTGGGACTGCTGTCTCGCCTAAAGGTTTCTGCTTCCACCTGATGTGCATCAGCAGCGGTGTGGTGCTCAACAGATTGTGTTCCAGAGGTCACTAACATTTTCCACCGAGGGGTGTGTATCTGCGCTGGTGGAGGGTGGGGATGACAGCTGTGGGGATGACAGCTGTGATGCCTCGATTGTGATTTCCTTGGAGCTCCCCTCAAAGGTGGTCTCCTGGGAGGTTGGAAAGGGTGTCACCCAGGATGGGCCGGCACCTTTGACTGGAGGACATGCGAGAAAATGGACATGTGAGCAGTGGGAGGGATGGGTCAGGCAGTAAGAAAATAACACCTCATATTTGACAGGTCCTCTGGGTGGAGTCCAGTGGTTCCTCACCTCTGTGGCGTCCGCCAGCCTCCACATTAGTGACCACCCTGTCCTCGGCCACCCCAGTCACCTCCAGGGTCCATTCCTCGAAGGAGGTGAGGCACCCCACCGCCAAGCTGGGCCCTCTCCCGGCGATCGTGTGACAGCCTTTCCTGTGGAGACACAGAGAGGGTATCGTTAGCCACACGCGTGGTTCACAGTGGTGTGAGGGAGTGTGTGAAGGAAGGGTTGCGGAGGGTTGAAGGGAAGGGAAGTGGGGGGAGCGTTGAGGGGGTGGTGAAGGGAGGGTTGGGGGTTGAAGGAAGAGGAGGTGCGATGGAAGAGTTGGGGCGTTGAAGTGATGGGGTGGAGGGAATGTTGGAGTTCGCAGGGTGAGTTGGGAGGGTGGATGTTCGCATGGGAGCGGAAAGGTCTCTGTGTGGCGACCATTGGTGTCAACTCACTCGTGCTGTTCAGTGTAGGTGGTTAACCTTTTCCCGCCACTGGAGGCCAGTCCTCCTGGTCACACTCAGGGTGCTCACAGCCACCGCCACCTCGTCCCAGGCAGCACTGGCTGCCCTGTGACTGACCCTCTGGGACCGTAGGGGGAACAAGACATCCTCCTGGCCTCCACTGCGTCGAGCAGGCTTGCCAGATTTGCATGCCCGAATCTTGTGGTCAGGCTCCTTGGCGCTCAAACCTATTAGCGGGGGGTTGGCGAGCGTGGTGCCGGCAAATCGGCTGGCGAGCCTTCTTTGCAGCGAAAGCCCGTGGGACTTCGTTAAGTTGACCAATTATCTTTGAAACGCATTGCCGGCCTCGCTGTGCTGAGCGCCGGGAAACCCGTGGCAGTTCTCGCTCGCTACCGCACTTGGAAATCTTTCCGGAGAATTTCACTCAAAGTAATCTTTAGCAGTGTGGCCCAGTAGCGCAATGGTTAGCACTGCTGCCTCACGGCGCCGAGGACTCGAGTTCGATCCCGGTCCTGGGTCACTGTCCGTGTGGCGTTTGCACATTCTCCCTGTGTCTGCGTGGGTCTTACCCCAGAACCGAAAGGTATGCAGGATAGGTGAATTGCCCCTGAATCAGAAAAAAAAGAATTGGGTACTCTAAATTTCTAAAAGAAAAAAAAATCATGCCTCACAAAAAGAAAATATCCAAGACTGGCTGGCAGCATCATTTGAAATTAAAATGTTAAAATGGTCTAGCCTTTTGGGACGTTTGAGATTAATTAGATAACTACCAAAGGCTGGCACAGGCAGAGTAGCTGAATGGCCTTCTGTCCTGCATTGTTCCATGTTTTTAGTGATGTCAAATATACAATACTTGTTTCCAAATCTTTCCATGGCCTTTCTTTTCCCCATCTCTGTAATTTCCTCCACACAAACTCCTGAGGTTCTTCAGCTCCTCAACTTATTATTTCTTGTACATCGGGATTTTAATCTCTTCACCACTGAAGGCTGTGCCTTCAACTATTTAGGCTGCGAGCTCTGGAATTCCCTCCCCAACCCCTCTCTCCCCTCTGTGGTGATATGCATCACTGTAGATACACAAGGGGTTAATGTAAGTACACGTAGACTAGCTAGACACTAGAGGGAGCACCAGATACATGACACACAGACACTCAACCAATAGGTCAGTAAGATAGGACACGACCAATAGGCATTCACGAGGTGACACTGCCACAGAGGTGACACTACCACAGGGGGCCATTACACCAACCCATATATAAAGGACAGAGCACACATGATCTTCCTCTTTCCAGTGGAGACACTCAGTGAGTACAGACACAGGGTTGATTCAACATCACACCCATCACGTGGATTGTAGCAGACTGGTTCGTCAGTCTGAGTAGCTAGAGAAGGATTAACAGTAGAGGCGAATCCGAGTAAGAGAATTGTTAATAGTTAATAAACGTGTTGAAGTTATCTCCACGTCTGAACCTTCCTTTGTCAGAGTGAACATCAAGGAAGCAGCTTACGCCAAGAGCATAACAAGACACCCTCCTGAGACAATCGCCCCTCTTTGTCCTAATATCTACTTTTGCGGGGTGGTGTCAAATTTGCTTTCCAGCACTTTCATGAGCTCTATTTTACATATGCTACATAAATGCAAGTTGTTGTCACAAAAACAACCTCTCAGAAAGATCCAAGTCACAGAAGATGTAGGAAAATCAGACAGTGCCAACAACCAGTGCTCCATAAAATATCTGACTCCTATGGAAAGCAAATTCCCCAGGCACTTTCCACTCACTGGACAGCTCCTGAATTAAATAAATGAGAATGTCAAAGTGTCTGAATGATTCACTGCCAGCTACCCTGAACATAACAAGATCCTCGCAACATTTATAGCCAATCTTCTTCCCAGACAACCAGCACTCAACAAGCAGATGTGAGACACTCTGCCATGTTTGGTAAATAAACATGCAGGAACTGTGAGTATAAAGCCATACAGTAGGTACATGTCACTCAAGTGAAAACATGTCGGGCAAGATCTCCTGGCTGTTCACGCCGGCAGGATCTTTCGTTCCCGCCAGGGCACTGCCCTGGGCACTGCCCAGACATGTCCCTGACCACCCGGTGTCAACGTCCTCCAAGCTCCCCCGGCATGATCATCACATTTGGTCTCTGTGTTCCTGTCGGCTTCACGTTGCCTCAGTGGGTGGGTGAATTCCATGAGCCGAGTCAATCCACCTTAAATCAGATTGTGCATATTTAAGTGAAACGTATTTAAATATGATAATCTGTTGGGAATGAACCAGATTACGTCACCCGCCGGGGTGGGAGGATCTCAAAATGGGTTCACCCTGGCGCCTGTCCGGGGAGGCTGGTACGGGAATCAGCCTCCCGTACTGCTGCTGCTGGCCTACTTGGTCTGCTTTAAAAGCCAGCGATTTAGCAGCTTTCTAGCTACATCCTCCCTGCCCCAGCAGTCTCTCTTTTTTTTTATAAATGTTTTTATTCAGTTTTCGTATTTTATATTGAACAAATTACAAATTGTTAGGAGAGAGAAAAAAAAACAAACAAAAACAAACACGCAAAAATTAACATACATATTTACAGGTAAGCATCTTCGTAGTAGTAACTGCGCCCCCCCCCCCCCCCTCCCCCCCTCAACATGTTTATTTAGCTTGGTTTTGGGCCTTAGCTAGCCATCGAACCCCCGTAACGAACCTGTAGCCCCCCCCCCCCCTCCCGCTACCTTCCCCCGACTATTCTTCCTCTTGTACATTGGCCACAAATAGGTCCCGGAACAGTTGCATGAATGGCTCCCACGTTCTGTGGAAGCCGTCGTCCGACCCTCGGATGGCAAATTTGATTTTCTCCATTTGGAGAGATTCCGAGAGGTCGGACAGCCAGTCCGCAGCTCTGGGCGGTGCTGCTGACCGCCAGCCAAACAGGATTCTACGGCGGGCGATCAGGGAGGCAAAGGCAAGGGCGTCTGCCCTCCTCCCCAGGAATAGATCTGGCTGTTCTGAAACCCCGAAGACCGCCACTATCGGGCATGGCTCCACCCTCACTCCCACCACTTTGGACATTACCTCGAAGAAGGCTGTCCAGTACTCCACGAGTCTGGGGCAAGACCAGAACATGTGGGCGTGGTTGGCCGGGCCTCTTTGGCACCGTTCACATCTGTCTTCCACCTCCGGGAAGAACCTACTCATACGGGTTCTTGTTAAGTGGGCTCTATGTACCACTTTTAGTTGCGTCAGGCTGAGCCTTGCGCACGTGGAGGTGGAGTTGACCCTATGCAGTGCTTCGCTCCAGAGTCCCCACCCGATCTCCATCCCCAGGTCGTCCTCCCATTTCCTCCTTGTTGCGTCCAGTACGGTGTCGTCCCTATCTACCAGTCGGTCATACATGTCACTACAGTTCCCTTTCTCTAGGATACTTGCGTCCAGTAGGTCTTCCAGTAGTGTCTGTCGTGGCGGTTGTGGGTACGTCCTTGTCTCCTTTCGTAGGAAGTTTTTGAGCTGCAGGTACCGTAGCTCGTTCCCCCCAGCTAGCTGAAATTTTTCTGTCAGTTCGTCCAGTGTTGCGATCCTGTCGTCCGTGTATAGGTCCCTGACTGTCAGTGTCCCCCCGTCCTGCCTCCACCTTTTGAAGGTGGCGTCGGTCAGTGCTGGTTTGAACCTATGGTTGTTGCAGATGGGAGCCCTGTTCGACATTTTGGTCAGGCCAAGTTGCTGCCGCAGTTGGTTCCAGGATTGGAGGGTGGCTGTCACCACTGGGCTGCTGGAGTGTTTTTTGGGTGGGGATGGGAGTGCTGCCGTGGCGAGGGCCCGGAGGGAGGTTCCCATGCAGGAGGCCTCCTCCGCACGCACCCACTCAGCTTCTGGCTCCTGGATCCATCCCCTTACTCGCTCGGCTGTTGCTGCCCAGTGGTAGAATTGTAGATTCGGGAGGGCTAACCCTCCCCTGGTTTTTGTTTTTTGTAAGACCTTCTTTGGGATCCTAGCATTTTTACCCCCCCATACGAACGCCATGATGAGTTTGTCCAGCGCTTTGAAAAAGGCCTTGGGGATGTAGATCGGAATGGATCTAAACAGGAAGAGGAACCTGGGCAGTACGTTCATTTTGATCGTCTGAACTCTCCCCGCGAGGGAGAGCGGGAGTGTGTTCCATCTTTGCAGGTCCTTTTTAACTTCCTCCGTCAGGCTGGTGAGGTTCCATTTGTGGATCCCTTTCCAGTCATGGGCTATTTGGATCCCCAGGTAGCGGAATTTATGTCGGGCTTGTTTGAACGGCAGCCCCTTTAGTGCTGCCCCCCCCCCCCCCCCCCTTGCGGGTGTAATGGGAAGATCTCACTTTTGCTCATGTTGAGTTTGTAGCCCGAGAAGGCTCCAAACTCTTCCAGGAGCGCGATGATTCCGTCCATGCTGCTTTGTGGGTCTGAGATATAGAGGAGCAGACCATCCGCATAGAGTGAGACTCTGTGCTCTCTACCTCCCCTTCGGATCCCCCTCCAATTTTTTGCTGCCCTGAGCGCGATTGCTAGCGGTTCGATTGCTAGTGCGAACAGCAGCGGGGACAGTGGGCATCCTTGTCTGGTGCCCCTGTGCAGCTGGAAGTATTGGGAGTTGGTATTGTTGGTCTGTACACTCGCCATGGGAGCGTTGTCCCAGCAGTCTCTCTTAAGCTCCAGGTGCTTACTTAAGCAATGCCCTTCACCTCTGTTTCTTAACAATCTAATTTACATATTATTAATAAAACCTCTCCGCTCCAAGAAGAAACAACGTCAGCTTCTCTACACAACTGAAACCCTTAATCCTTGATACCATTCTGGTAAATCTTTTCTCCACCCTCTCTAAGATCCTTAAAATCCTTCCTAATGATCAAAGTAATAGAACACCCGGTATGGAATATGAACAGAGATAAAGTGGGTTAAGTGCATTTTGGGGTATGTTAAGTGGTGTTGAAATCAAAATTCCTTCAAGATCTCATTGTTTCTTATTTTGTGGAGGAGAATCCCATTGTGGGCCAACTTTGCAGACATTCCTGCCCTACATCTCGTATCACGGCCTCAACTGCTGCCTCCTGAAAGCTGACGATTCAACCTTGCCGCATTGCCATCATATTGATGGAGACCGTAAAAATGCGTTCCAAAATATTTTAGCTGCAAAATGGCCCTTTTACCCTGAAACAATGTTGTGGCATTTTAAACAGCTGCAGCGCCAACCTGAATCTGGAAGCTCTCATTGCCATTCATCTGGAGTCTCCTGGGCTGGTCAAGAGAGACATTGAGTGAACAGGAGGTAGAATCATAAAATCCCTACAGTGCAGAAGGAGGCCGTTCGGCCCATCAAGTTTGACCTTCGAGGAAGAGCACCCTACCTTGGCTCATCCTATCCCCGTAATCCTACTTAGGGGCAATTTAGCATATCCACCCTGTTGCCTCACGGCACCGAGGTCCCAGGTTCGATCCCGGCTCTGGGTCACTGTCCGTGTGGAGTCCTGCACATTCTCCCCGTGTTTGCGTGGGTCTCGCCTCCACAACCCAAAGATGTGCTGGGTAGATGGATTGGCCATGCTAAATTGCCCTTTAATTGGAAAAAATGAATTGGGTACTCTAAATTTATTTATTTTTTTAAATTTAGCATATCCAATCCACCGAACCTGCACATCTTTAGACTGTGGGTGGAAATTAGAGCACCCAGAGGAAACCCACGCAGACACAGGGAGAACGTGCAGACTCCGCACAGACAGTCGGGTGAGGTCAAATTGAACCTGGGCCTCTGGCCTGGTGAGGCAGCAGTGCTAACCACTGTGCCACCATGCCGCAACTGTGCGCATGTCGGGAGAATCAAAAACAAAACCTCACCTCGGCCTCACCCTTGTACACCCTATTTCAATGAGCTCTACCTACAGAATGAGCTTGTTTTTCTACAGTGCACTCTGAATTGTGCAGAACATCCTTTTGCAAACAGGTAATCACTCTCAAAGCGTCATTGTTACGTAGTCAATTTCAACAGCCAATTTGTGCACTGCAAGATTTCACAAACTGTAAATGAAGACTATCTAATTAATCTGCTATTGGTGTTGTTGGGGGCCAATGGTTATGTTACAGGGCTAATAATTTAAAAAGAGGCTTAGGCTCACTCGCTAAAGAATCCCACTGTGGAAGTTGGAAAATTTTAATGCAGTTTAAGAAATCTGGAAATTAAAAGCAAGTGTCAGTAAAAGTGACATGAAATTATCAGATTATTGGGAAATTCCAATTGGTTCACTATCATCCTCAAGGGAACCTCCCATTGTTAACTTGTCTGGCCTAGAAGTGACTCCAAACACATATCTAGATTTATTTTTATTATTTCACCAATGTGTTTGTTGCTGGCTAGGCCATCATTTATTGTCCATCAATGATGGTGATCTGCTGTTTTGAACTGCTGCAGGCCATGTGGTGTAGGTACACCCATCGTGTTGTTAGGGACGAAATTCCAACATTTTGACCCAGTGAAGAAACGGTGATATATTTCAATGTCTGGGCAGTGAGTAGCTAAGGGGGGAGCTTGTAGGTGATGCTGTTCCCATGCATCAGCTCGCCTTATCCTTCTAGGTGGTAGAGGCCATGGGTTTGGAAGTTACTTTCAAAGGAGCATCAGTGAGTTGGCACAGCACATCTTGTGGATAGCAGACATTTCTTCCACTGTACATTGATGGTGGAGGGAGTGAATGTCAAAGGTGGTGGATAGGGTATCAATCAAACGGCTCCTTTTTCCTGGATAGTGTCGAGCTTCTTGATTGTTGTTGGAGCCGCACTCATCCAGGTATGGGAAGAGTACACCATTACACCCCTGACCTGTGCCATGTAGATTGTGGATGGGCTTTGGGGAGTCAGGGGGCAAGTTACTCGCTGCAGAATTCCCAGGGCAGTCACCCTCACCTCACCTCTTGAGTTCTGCTTTTTTGCCCATCCCTGAGCCAAAGGTATAATGGGGTCAGGAGCTGAGTGTTCCTGACAGAACCCAAACTGTGCGTCCATGAGCAGGTTATTGCTGAGTAAGTGCCGCTTGATAGCACTGTTAATAACACTTTCCATCACTTAGCTGATGATCAAGAGTAGACTGATGGGGCAGTAATTGACCGGGATGGAAACTTTTGTAGACAGGGCACATCTGGGCAATTTTCCACATTGTCAGGTAGATTCCAGTGTGCCACTGTGTAACTGCAATGGAACTGAAATGGAACTGCTTAGCAAGGATCACAGTTAGTTCTGAAGCAGAATTGAGTCTTCAATGCAATAGCCAGAATGTTGTCAGGGCCTATGGTTGACCCTTAACTGCCCTCTGAAATGATGTAGCAAGCCGCTTAGTTGTATCAAAGCACTACAAGACTTAAGTTCAAGAGGAAGGCCCGCACCTACCTTCACAAGGCAACTAGCAAAGGATAATAATTGCTGGTTATGTCGTCAGTCATCAAGTCCACAGAAAGAATTAGGTATCTAATGATCTCTTTGATAAGGTGTATGGTAAAAACTTGCATTTATATCGCACCATTTATGGCTTAAGGACATCTCAACATGGTTTACAGTCAAAGGAACACTTTTTGAAATGTACTGTTTTAATATATGGGAAAGCGCCTGCCAATTTGTGCACAGCACGCTCCAATAAACAACAATGAGATGATGATCAGATCATTTGGTTTTCAGATGTTGGTTGAAGAAGGGGATTGGTTGAGGGGATTGAGGGTGGTATGGAAATAGTTGAAAAGTGGAAGTTTACAAGGTGCGACCAAAAGATGCAAAGAACGTCTCTCATCGCAGCACCCAGAAAGCTATTGATTAATCACAATGCAAAATACTCATTGTCTCTCCTGTATTTTCAGTTGACTTCATCGGCGGATTTGATTCTTATGGCTATCAGGCCCCTCAGAAGACCTCTCATTTACAGTTGCAGCCTCTGTACACGTAAGTGCTTTACACGCGGAGAAAGGAAATATCCAACAGTTCCCTGTGGTGAATGTACATCGTGTAATTCACACTGTATAGTATTGTGTCCTTGTGGGCTCTTTCTGTGAGCCATTGCGCGGCTCTGCCCACAGGGGAGATGAGGAGTTTGTACAGGGCTCCACCCTTGGCTCTGCCCATGGCCCCTCCCACTACCGGAAGTATAAATTGCTACAGCCTTGTAAGTGTGCCCTCAGTTCTTCTGGTCACAGGTAGGCTCAGTTGTAAGTCTATTAAAGCCACAGTTTACTTCCTATCGTGTCTCGAGTGAATTGATGGTCACATCATTCCCCACTGATTTTTTTTCTTTTTATAAATTTAGAGTACCCAATTCATTTTTTTTCCAATTAACGGGCAATTTAGTGTGGCAAATCCACCTACCCTGCACATTTTTGTGCTGTGGGGGCAAAACCTCCGCAAACACGGGGAGAATGTGCAAACTCCACGCGGACAGTGACCTAGAGCCGGGATCGAACCTGGGACCTCGGCGCCGTGAGGCAGCAGGGCTAACCCACTGCGACGCCGTGCTGTCCACTGTTTCCTACTGATACAATCAAATCCACTGTGTTATCTTCCACCCCACCACTTCATTTCAGTGTGAAAGCCTTTGTCTGATGTTCCAGGGAATGTTGTCTGTGGATAATAATCCATATTTTGTTTTTAATGCCTGTCTATGAGAATATTTTCAATTTTATGACTCTCTCCACTGTGGTAGCTACCTGCTAATTGGCATTCACAGGGGAGAAGAGAAAAATCAGAGCTGGCGAAATTTTGAATATCGTAAACATGAGTGGAAGAGGGAACTAGTGTTTGTAGTGTTCTGCTCACGTCTGCTGTGGCTGATTAAATCGGCGTTTTAAGAAGCTGCGTCCTCAAACAATACATTCATATTGCCCAGTAACCAGTGCCAACAGCTCTGACACCCTTCCCCAGCCCCCCCAAACACCTCTGACAGGTGGATGAGGAAATCATCCTTCAATCCCACACAGACCAAGCAGGTTCCAGGGTCAGTCCTCGGTCTGTGGGATGGTGGGGCTCAGGGTGCCAGAATATGGTTGCCATGGCAACAATCTGTTCAAGGGAGTCACCCAGCAAGATGGAGGTTGTTCCTCCCCCAGGCCTAGGTCAGGGTTGCCAACCATCTAAGGTTGCTAACTGCGATTAAATGAATTCCTGGAGCTTTCATCACATGACTTTCCCCCATATAAGATCCTAAGGCGATTTCACCGGCTAGAAACCAGCGGGAATTTTGTTTATTCTTCATTTACGGGATGTGGGTGTTGCTGGCTAGGCCAGCATTAATTGCCCTTGAGAAGGTGGTGGTGAGCTGCCTTCTTGAACCGCTATAGCCCCAGAGATGTAGATACACCCACGGAGCTGTTAAGGAGGTAATTTCAGGATTTTGACCCACTGACAGTGAAAGAACAGTGATAAATTTCCAAGTCAGGGTGGTGAGTGAATGGGTGGGATTTGTCCTGATGGTGGGGTTCCCAGGTTTCTGCTGCTCTTGTCCTTCTAGGTGATAGTAGTCGTGGATTTGAAAGATGTTGGTTAAGGAGCCTGCAGTGCATCTTGTCGGTGGTACACACAACTGCTACTGTTCATCAGTGGTGGAGGAATTGAATGTTTGTGGAAGGGGTAGCAATCAAGTGGGCTGCTTTGTCCTGGATGGTGTCAAGCTTCTTGAGTGTTGTTGGAGCTACAATCATCAAGGCAAGTGCAGAGTATTCCATCACAGAATCATAGAATCCCTACATTGCAGAAGGAGGCCATTTGGCCCATCGAATTTGCATAGATCCATATCCCACCTTATCCCTGCAACCCCATTATCAAACCTTCACATCCCTGGACTCTAAGGGCAATTTAGCATGGCCAATCCACTTACACTGTACATCTTTGGACTGTGGGAGGGAACTGGAGAACCCGGAGGAAATCCACACAGACATGGGAAGAGCGTACAAACTCCCCACAGACAGTGGTCTTAGGCGAGAATTGAACCCGGGTCCCTGACACTACCCTGAGGAACTCCTGCAGTGATGCCCTGGGACTGAGATGATTGACCTTCAACCACCACAACCATCTTCCTTTGTGCCAAGGATGAATCCAATCAGCGGTGGATTCCCCCCCCCCCCCTCCCCCCCCCCCCCCCACCCGATTCCCATTGACTCCAGTTTTGCTAGGGATCCTTGATTCCATACATGATCACATGCTGCCTTGGTGTCAAGGACAGTCACTCTCACCTCACCTCTGGAATTTAGCTCTTTTGGCCATGTTTTAACCAAGGCTGTAATGAGGTCAGGAACAGAGTAGCCTTGGTGGAACCCAAAATGAGCAACAGTGGGAAGGTTATTGCTAAGTGAGTGTCATTTGATAGCATTATTAATGACCACTTCCATTACTTTACTGATGGTGGAGAGTAGACTGATCGGGCGATAATTGGCCAGGTTGGATTTGTCCTGTTTCTTGCATATAGAGCATAGCTGGGCAACTTTCCACATTGCTGGGTCGATGCCAGTGTTGTAGCTGTACTGGAACAGCTTGGCTGGGGGCACAGCAATTTCTGGAGCACAAGTCCAGTATTATTGCTGGAATATTGTCAGGACCCATAGCCTTTGTTGTGTCCAGTGTCTTCAGCTGTTTTTTGTTACCATGTGGAGTGACTGAAGACTGGCTGCTGAAGACCTCCGGAGGAGACCAAGATGGATCGTCCACTCGCATTTCTGGCTGAAGATTGTTGTGAATGCTTCAGACTTCTCTTTCGCACTAACGTGCTGGATATTTCCACTTGTGGGAGTGACTAGAACTGGGGGACACAGTTTAAGAATAAGAGGTTTACCATGTAAGACAGATATGAAGAGGAATTGTTTCTCTCAAAGGATTGTTATTATGTAAAATTGTCTTCTCCAGAAAGCAGTAGAGGCTGGGTCATTTGAATTTGTTCAAGGCAGAGTTTTTTTTTTAACAGACAATTTTATTTAAGTATTTTTGGCATTATAAACAGTAACAATATACATTAGTGTGCAGATCCCAATTACAAAAAACATAGTGCAAATAACAGTACCACTCTCGCAGATAGACCCGCCTATTCTTCCCCCCTACCCTACACTATTCTACCCCCCCTTCTGACGATTAGTTCCCCGCAAAGAAGTCGATGAATGATTGCCACCTCCGGGCGAACCCCGACAGTGATCCTCATAAAGCAAACTTGATTTTTTTTTCCAAGCCGAGAAAGCTTGCGATTTACGACAGCCATACTTCGGTCTTTGGGGGCTTTGAGTCCCTCCAGGCCAACAGTATACGTCGCCGGGCTATCAGGGAAGCAAAGGCCACAACGTCGGCCTCTATCCCCTCCTGTACTCCCGGGTCTTCCGACACCCCAAAAATCGCCACCTCTGGACTCATCGCCACCCTTGTTTTCAGTACCCGGGATATGACGTCCGCAAATCCCTGCCAGTATCCCCTGAGTTTTGGACACGCCCAGAACATATGGACATGGTTCGATGGTCCTCCCCCACATCTAGCACACTTGTCCTCCAACCCAAAGAATTTGCTCATCCGGGCCACCGTCATGTGGGCCCGGTAAACCACCTTGAACTGAATCAGGCCGAGCCTGGCACATGTTGCGGTTCCATTTACCCTCCTCAGAGCGTCTGCCCATACGCCTCCCTCCAACTCCCCACCAAACTCCTCCTCCCACTTAAGTTTCAGTTCCTCGGTCCCTGTGTCCTCTGCTCCCATAAGCTCCTTATAAATATCTGAGGCTCTCCCCTCTCCTACCTCACCCCTGGAAATTACCCTGTCCTGGATCCCCCTTGGTGGAAGGCGTGGAAAGGACGGGACCTGTCTACGTACGAAATCCCGCACCTGCAAGTACCGAAAGTCATTCCCCCTCGCCAGCCCAAACGTCTCCACCAGCGCCCTCATGTTCGCGAAGCTCCCTTCCAGGAACAAGTCACCCATCCTTCCCACCCTCGCCCTCCGCCACGCTCGAAACACTCGACAAATCGGTGGTTGTCACATATTGGGGACCAGACCGACACTCACACTTCCCCCACATGCTTCCTCCATTGGCCCCAAATCCGCCAAGCCGCCACCACTATAGGGCTGGTGGAGTACCTGGCAGGGGAACCTGGTGGGAACGGCAGGGGAGCCGTGACCAGGGCTGCCAAGCTGGTGCCCCTGCATGAAGCAGCCTCCACCCCCTCCCAAACCGACCCCGTACCCACCATCCATTTCCTTATCATGGTTATGGTAGCCGCCCAGTAGTAGTTGCTGAGGTTCGGCATCGCCAGCCGCACCTCGCTACGGTTCCGTTCCAGCATCCCCCTCTTTACCCGTGGACTTCCCCGCCCAAACAAATCCCAGGATGATTTTATTGATTCTTTTAAAGAAGGACCGCAGAATGAAAATAGGGAGACACTGAAAAATAAACAGGAATCTCGGGAGGATCGTCATCTTCACCGTCTGTACTCTCCCCGCTAGTGACAGCGGGAGTGCATCCCACCTCCGAATCTCACTGCTCATTTGCTCCACCAGCCTGAACAAGTTCAACTTATGCATCTTACCCCAGTCGCGCGTCACTTGTATCCCTAGATACCTAAAACTTTCCCCAACCAGCCTAAATGGGAGCTCCGTCAGCGTATTCTACTGACCCCTCGCCTGCACCACAAACATCTCGCTTTTTGCCATGTTCAACTTGTAGCCCGAAAACCGGCTAAACTCCCCTAGGATTTCCATAACCCCGTCCATCCCTACCACTGGATCTGACACATACAAAAGCAGGTCATCCGCGTAGAGCGAGACCTTGTGTTCTATCCCTCCCCCTGACCATTCCCTTCCATCCCCTTGCCGCTCTCAGAGCAATTGCCAGCGGTTCTATGGCCAAAGCAAACAGCAGTGGAGAGAGGGGGCATCCCTGTCTTGTCCCGCGGTGTAGTCTAAAATACTCAGATGTTGTGCTGTTTGTCCTTACACTAGCCTCTGGGGCCTGATATAGCAGTTTAACCCAGTCCACAAAGCCCTCTCCAAACCCAAACCGTCCCAGCACCTCCTATAAATAGATCCACTCCACCCGGTCAAAAGCCTTTTCAGCAACCATTGCCACCACTACCTCCACCTCTCTGCCCTCCGGGGGCATCATAATCACATTGAGTAGCCTTCTTAGATTGGCTACTAGCTGCCTGCCCTTAACAAACCCCGTTTGGTCCTCCACAATCACGTCCGGTATGCAGTTTTCGATTCTGGACGCCAGGATCTTGGCCAGCAGTTTAGCGTCTACATTAATCAGGGAGATTGGCCTATAGGACCCACAGACCTCCGGATCCATATCCCGTTTTAATATCAGCGAGATGGTGGCTTGCGACATCGTCGGGGGTAGCACCCCATTGTCCCTCGCCTCGTTAAACACCTTAACCAGCACCGGCCCCAGTATACCCGCAAACTTTTTGTAGAACTCCACTGGATACCCATCCGGCCCCGAGGCTTTACCCGACTGCATGGCCTTCAGGCCCCCCATTACTTCTTCAGCTCTAATCGGGGCCCCCAGCCCCTCTACCATCCCCCTGCCCACCTTTGGGAAGGTCAGCCCATCTAAGAAGCGCCTCATCCCCTCAGGCCCCGTGGGGGGTTCCGAGGTATACAGCTTACTGTAAAAGTTCCTGAATACCATGTTCAGTCCTGTCGCGTCTCCCACCCGGTTCCCTGCCCCGTCCACTACCGTCCCTATCTCCCTGGCCGCCTCCCTCTTCCTAAGTTGCTGTGCAAGCATTCTGCAGGCTTTCTCCCCATACTCATACACCACGCCCCTGGCCTTTCTGAGCTGCTCGATGGCTTTCCCAGTGGATAGTGCTCCCAGCTCCGCCTGCAGTCTCCATCATTCCCTAAGTAGCTCTGCCCTCGGGGAGTCCGCATATTCCCTATCCGTCCGTGTCATCTCCTGCACCAGTCTGTCCATCTCTGCCCTATCCGTTCTGTCCCTATGGGCTCAGATTGAGATCAGTTCCTCTCTCACCACTGCCTTCAGCGCCTCCCAGAGCACCGCTGCTGAGACTTCCCCTATATCGTTGACCTGCAGGTAGTCCTGCGTGCATTTCCCCACTCTCTCACACACCCTCTCATCTGCCAACAATCCCACCGCTAACCTCCATTGTGGGCGCTGGTAACTTTCTTTGCAGACCAGCATGTCGACCCAATGTGGAGCATGGTCCGAAATAGTGATCGCCGAGTATTCAGTATCCCTCACCCCCTCCAAAAAGTCCCTACTCAAAATAAAGAAGTCAATACGAGAATAAACCTTGTGAACATGTGAATGGAATGAGAACTCCTTCCCCGTCGGCCGGCTGATTCTCCAGGAGTCTAACCCCCCCCATTTGTTCCATGAACCCTCTCAGTTCTCTTGCCATTGCCGGAACCCTGCCCGTTCTGGAGCACGACCGGTCCAGGTTGGGGTCGAGGACTGTATTAAAGTCCCCACCCATAATCAACTTGTGCGAATCCCAGTCGGGGATTTTCCCCAACAGCCTTTTGATGAAATCTACATCATCCCAGTTTGGAACGTAAACATTTACTAGGACCACCTTCACCCCCTCAAGCTTGCCCGGGACCATGAGAAATCTACCCTCCCCCCCCCCCCCCCCATCCGCAACTGTGCTGTCCGCCTCAAACTTAACCCGTTTGTTAATCATGATCGCGACCCTTCTGGTCTTAGCGTCAAGCCCCAAATGGAAGACCTGGCTAGCGCAGTCATTCCGTAATCTAATCTGGTCCGCCACTTTCAAATGTGTCTCCTGCAGCAACATTACATCCGCCTTCAGAGCCCGTAAGTGCACGAATACACGTGTCCTCTTGACCAGCCAGTTTAATTCTCTAACATTCCAGCCTGGTTGGATGTGGCGAATGTAACTCCGTAATTCACACTGTATTGTATATACATGAGACCATGCATTAATAAGAGCAGTTGCGTTGCCCGACCACTAGGGGGAGTAGCGCTGGGAATGCTTAGGAGTTTGTACAGGGCTCCACCCTTGGTTCCACCCATGACTCCTCCCCCTAGATTGCTGTATAAATACCAATGCTCAGAGCCAGTCGTTCAGTTCATCGAGAGTTCAACGTGGAACAGGCTGGCTCTGTTGTAAGTAGATTAAATTGATGGAACCATCAATTCACTAGACACGTGCTTTAAGATATGAACTACTGTTCATATCTTAAAGCACGTGTCTAGTGAATTGATGGTTCCATCATTGGAAGGCACCCTGCCCCCCCCCTCCCCCCTACGTCAATCAGCCATCCCCCTTCTTGGGCCCACCCCCTGCCCATGTGCCACGCCTCCCCTGGTCCGCCTCTTGGCAGCTCCCACCCCCGACCCCTTCCCTGTTACCTGGTTCAGTTCCCTCCCTCGTCAACAGATCATCTTCCCCCCCTCCAGCAACAACCCCTCGTAACCTAACCCCTGCCATATACTGGCTGTATACACACCCCCCATCTCCCTCCCGTTGACTAGCTCAAAGCAGCTAGCCTGGTGGCTCTCAACTCCGGCTCCACAATGTCCCACACCTATTGTCCCCCTGCTCCCCTCCCCCCGCCCATCCACACCACCTCCCCAGAACAGCCCTGTTCGGGCAATCACTCTGGGACCGAGATAGAGAGAAAACAAACAAAGAACAAAGCAACATTCTCAGAAGAAGAAAAAAGCAGAGAACCCGAACAGCCCCCCAGCACCCATCAACTTAAACTTTAACTATCACTTTGGCTTTAACTTTAAAACTTTCAAACAGGCAAACACAAACACAAGAACACCCCCAATTTTTTAACTAAAAGAGCATGCCGAACGTCATCGCTAACACAAAGGGCAATCTGTGAACAACTGCAGACATCCCTTAGTACACTCTAACTTCAGTCCATGGGTCCTCAGTTCGGCACCAGTCCATGCCCCTTAGTGAAGTCCATCGCTTCCTCCGGGTCGTCAAAATAATGTTGCTGTTCCCGGGATGTGACCCAAAGCCGCGGCGGGAAAAGTAGCCCGAACTTGACCTTTTTAAACAGAATCTCTTTAATTTGTCTGTAGGCTGCCCTCCTTCTGGCCACCTCCTGGCTCAGATCCTGGTAGATGCGCAGGACGCTGTTGTTCCATGAGCAGCTCCTCGTGCTCTTGGCCCACTGTAGAACCCGCTCCTTGTCCATGAACCTATGGAACCTGACCACCATTGCCCCCCCCCCCCCTCCCCGCCTTTGTGGCTGCCTCACCTGCACTCTGTGTGCCCTGTCCAGCTCCAACGGACGCGGGAAGAAATCATCCCCCACCAGCTTCTGCAGCATGTCTGCCACATATGCCGTGGCATCCACTCCCTTGGCCCCCTCCGGGACCCCAATGATTCTCAGATTCTACCGGCGAGACCTGTTTTCCAGGTCCTCAGCTTGTCCCTCAGCCTTGATTGCTGCTCCTTCAACTTACTAATTTCCTCGTCCGCTACCGTTGGAAATCCGCCTGCTCTTCCACTATCTTCTCCAGTGCCTGGACCTTCTTATCCTGAGCATCCAGTCTCTGGTCAAATCGCTCCACCGCTTTCTGGAGCGGCACCAAATTATCCCGCTTCAGTGCTGCGAAGCTCTCTTTCATTTTTTTTTAATAAATTTAGATTACCCAATTATTTTTTCCAATTAAGGGGCAATTTAGCATGGGCAATCCACCTACTCTGCACATTTTTGGGTTGTGGGGGCGAAACCCACGCAGACACGGGGAGAATGTGCAAACTCCACACGGACAGTGACCCAGAGCCGGGATCGAACCTGGGACCTCAGCGCCGTGAGGCGGTTGTGCTAACCACTAGGCCACCGTGCTGCCCTCGAAGCTCTCTTTCATGACCTGCAGCATGTTGTCCAGTGCTGCCTGGACCGTCCTTTCCATGGTCCGTTCATCGGCCATCTTTCCTCCCACTTGAGCTTCCACACCACCTTTGTTCAGCCCCTTCTTCGTCTGTTTTCGCTCCCTTCTGCTCCTTAAGTCCATACAACTCTGTATGGATTCAGATCTAGAGTGCTATTGTTTTTCACTCCAGCGCTCAAAAGTTCAAAAAAGTCGGGGAAAAAGGTCTTAAAGTCAGATCGGAGCGAGAGCCACCAAATGTGCGACTTACTCCCTCAGCCGCCACTGGAAGTCGTTCAAGGCAGAGTTAGGTAGGTTTTTAAAAGACAAGGGAGTCGAGTGTTATGGAGGGCAGACCAGAACCCAAATCAGCCATGATTACTGAGTGGCGGAGCAGGCTCGAAGGGCTGAATGGCCTGAAAGGCTGAATGCTGGCTTTTATGCTCCACTGAGCCTCTTGCTGCCCTATTTCATCTGCCCTTGCAGTTGTTCCTTCTGTTCATTTCCCCTCATGTACTTACTGAGCTTCCTCTTCAACCCATTCTCTGCTTTTTCCCAAATGCCCTGTAGTTATATTTCCCTTTCAAGTATTCATCCAGCTCCCTTTTGATGTGGGAAATTCAGGCAGGGGAAGTAAACATTTGGCTGACATCCGGGGTGAAGGCCCATTGAACCGGACTCCAGCGTGAATCTTATCGTTCAGAAAAAAAGAGGGTGGGCAAATGCTCAGGGTATGGAATAATAGAATCCAGTGATTTCCAAATTAATAATCTCAGTGCGTTAAGGTTGTGCCTTATTTTTGAATTTTAACCTCAATAGTTTTGCTCATGCTTATAACCGGTCTCACGTCTCCTCCCCACCAAACCATCCCCCACACCCAACCCCCAATCTTTGGCCCCACTCTCCTCCCTTATCCAGGCAAGATGTTCTTGTAAATTAATCTGCTTCAGAAAAAAAATCAGTTTGGTCTGCCTGAGTGACCTTCACCTTTGGTATGATTTAACTGAGCGGTCTTGTTTGAAGTTAAAATCCCCAGTGGTAAAAACAAAACTTAAGAGGATCTTCATTGTGAGTTAACTGAACAGGAGTGGGCTAATCAGGGCCCAAATTCACCCCGTCAGCTTCGAGTGCCACTTCATTTGCATCTTTGCCCATCAGTTTACTAAACTAGGTCCCAGAGGGTGTGCTACTGGCAAAACCAGGAGCCGTGTAAAATATAAAGGGTCAGGCTGGAATGAACTCCGCATTGTTAGAATATTTTTCTATCTTCAAGGTCATCAGCTGAAATTTGGGTGAAGGGAGTCCATGGGAGTTGGCGGGGGGCTGGGCAGGATGTCTGTTGGAGTGGCATGAAGCAGAGGGCTATCGAGACTGGGGGGTGGGGGAAGGGGACGAAGAAAAACAAGCTCCTTGATTGGAAAAAAAATCTGTTCTCAACTTTCAAAGAAAATAATTAATTTTCTGTCACACAAAGCATAAGCATGAAGCTTTAAATCCTATTTGAGAACAGGAATTAGGCCCTGCATCCCCTCAAGACTGTTCTGTCAATCAATGAGATTGTGGGGGTGAGTCATTTTAAATTTCAGCCATTAGCTTCTCTCATCAGTTCAGTTGACAACGGAAGGTAAACAGATCACACTGTGCAGAAGACGGGCCAGCTGGGAAAACAGTTGCAGGGAGGGTGGGTGCACCACCCTTGGACTCAGTGCCATCTGGGGTTAGGAAAGGGAGAAAAATATCATTGAAAGTTCCTGAGGTCTTTTGGAAAGTATTTTTACAGTGAGGGCACGGGGCCTGGCTACCTTTACTCCACAGAATAGCAACACTCAGACAAAGCCATCCAAGGGAGAGTTTTAAAAACTTGTGCAACCGTATCCCAGTGTCAGTCAAAAGAAAGGAAAGTTGGCATTGAAAAAAGAAAGAACTTGCATTTCTGTCACATCTTTCACGATCTTAGGATGTCCCAAATGCCTTTACAATCACAAAAGTGCTTTTTGAAGTACCGTCACTATTGTAATGTGGAAAACGCAACAGAAAATTTAAGCACAGAGAGAACCCACAATCAACCATGAGGTATCATCCAGAGGTCCTGGTTGGGGATCAATATTGGCCAGGATATTGGGGGAGCTCCCCCAATAATGTTCAAATAGCACCATGGGATCTTGTTACTGTGACCTGAGAGGGTGGAGGGGCCTCAATTTAACATCACAACAGGACAGCACTTCCACGGTGCACAATCCCTCAATGTTAGCATAGGAAATGTCAGCCAAGATTGTGTGCTTAAACCTCAGGAGTACAAAAACTTAACCATTCCTCCCAGCCACTAGCCTTAGCAAATCTGGAGACTGTACTTTGCCACTGGGGCCAGTTGTACATTGCCCCATGTGGTAGTATGACGAGGGAGATCATATTACCTTAAAACCAAGCTGCCATTGGTACAGCAGTCTCGCTGCCCATTGGCCCAGGCAAGTCATGTGCCTCTCTGCCAATTGGCTGTGGCTAGTCATGTGACTCCCCGCCGATTGGCTGAGAGGTTGGTAGCTCCGCCTACAAGGCGGGGTATAAGAACTCGTACCGGCTGGCAGTCGGCCTTTCTCTGTACGATCACTGCCGGGCACACATCTAGCGTATTAAAGCCTGTTGTTTGGAACTTCACTACGACTTGAGTCCAATTGATGGTGCATCACCCCATAATAGAAACTGTCTCAGGGTCAGGACGACTGGAAGCTCCTTGTTTCCTGCCCCTGGGGGAGGAACAATTCTTCATACCACTCTCTCTGTTCTTCTGATGTCTGCCTCTTTCTCTTGCTATGTCCATTGAATCATCAAGCCTCACCGTCAAAAAGGAGGCCATTCAGCCCATTGAACCTGTGACAGCTCTTATGATCCAAGTATGATCCAATTAGTTTCACACCCTTGCTCTTTCCCCATCGTCTTCAAATTTTCCCCTTTTTAAACATATATTCCATGCGGAACATTCCAGATCATGGATGTGCTCTAACAGCTTTGTCGCGTCCTAAGTCAGCCTCTTGCAGGATTTATGATGCTCGTTATACCTCGCTAGATCTAACAACCTCAATGGGTCGGATCAAGATTGGCACATTTGAGTGTGCAGTTAAGCTCACTTAATGGGCGAAATTCTCCGACCCCACGCAGGGTCGGAGAATTGGCGGGAAGCGGCGTTATTTCCGCTCCCGCAGGTTTTCGAATTCTCCCGCCGGTAAAAAACCGGCGTTGTGCAAATCCCGCCGGCAGCCTGTGAAAACAGCTGGCGCCGGCGGGATTTCATTTTTTTTGCACTGACCTTAAATCTCCGGCCCGGATGGGCCGAAGTCCCGCCGACGTGGCCACGGGTCACGTCGGCGAAAATCACAGTTGATTTAAAACGGCGTCAACCATTGATGATGGTTGACGCCGTTCAGTGTCGGGGGTGGGTTGCGGCATCGGGGGGGGGGGGGGTGTGTGGGTTGCGGCATCGGGGGGGGGTGGGTTGCGGCAATCGGGGGGGGTGGGTTGCGGCATCGGGGGGGGTGGGTAGCGGCATCGGGGGGGTGGGTTGCGGCATCGGGGGAGGGGGGGGAGTGGGTTGCGGCATCGGGGGGGGGGGTGGGTTGCGGCATCGGGGGGTGGTGGGCATCGGGGGGGTGGGTTGCGGCATCGGGGGGGGTGGGTTGCGGCATTCGGGGGGGGTGGGTTGCGGCATCGGGGGGGGAGTGGGTTGCGGCATGGGGGGGTGGGTTGCGGCATCGGGGAGTGGGTTGCGGCATCGGGGGAGTGGGTTGCGGCATCGGGGGAGTGGGTTGCGGCATCGGGGGAGTGGGTTGCGGCCATCGGGGGGGCATCGGGGAGTGGGTTGCGGCATGGGGGGGGCATCGGGGGTGGGTGGGTTGCGGCATCGGGGGAGTGGGTTGCGGCATCGGGGGAGTGGGTTGCGGCATCGGGGGGGTTTGGGGGCAGCGGCGGGCAGAGAGGGGGGGGCGACGGATGCCCGGGGCCAACGCACCGTCGCCCCCCCCCCCTCTGTACGCCACTGCCCCCTACCCCAACCACCCCCCCTCACCACCCCTACCTCCCTCCAACGCCCCTACCCCCCACCCCACCACCCCTACCCCCCTCCAACGCCGCCCCCATCTCTCGCAATGCCGCAACCCCCCCCCCTTAACGCCGGGTCCCCCCCCCCCTTAACGCCGGGTCCCCCCCCCCTTAACGCCGGGTCCCCCCCCCCCCCCGTCCCCCTCCCTCTGAAGGCCGGTACCCACACCCCCCCCTCTCTCCTCCTCCTCCCCCCTCCTTCCTCCTCCTCCCCCCTCCTTCCTCCTCCTCCCCCCTCCTTCCTCCTCCTCCCCCCTCCTTCCTCCTCCCCCCCTTCCTTCCTCCGTCCCCCCCCTTCCTTCCTCCGTCCCCCCCCCTTCCTTCCTCCGTCCCCCCCCTTCCTTCCTCCCCCCTTCCTTCCTCCGTTAGTGGGGGGGGGACCCGGCGTTGAGGGGGGGGGACCCGGCGTTGAGGGGGGGGGGACCCGGCGTTGAGGGGGGGGGACCCGGCGTTGAGGGGGGGGGAGAGACCCGGCGTTGGAGGGGGGTAGGTGTGGTGGGGAGGGGGGTAGGTGTGGTGGGGAGGGGGGTAGGGGTGGTGGGGAGGGAGGTAGGGGTGGTGGGGAGGGAGGTGGGGTGGTGGGGAGGGAGGTAGGGGTGGTGAGGGGGGGGGGTTGGGGTAGGGGGCAGCGGCGTACAGGGGGGGGGGGCGACGGTGCGTTGGCCCCGGGCATCCGTCGCCCCCCCTCTCTGCCCGCCGCTGCCCCCAAACCCCCCCCCCCCAAATGCCGGAACACCCCCCCCCCCCAAATGCCGGAACACCCCCCCCCCAAATGCCGGAACACCCCCCCCCCCAAATGCCGGAACACCCCCCCCCCCAAATGCCGGAACACACCCCCCCCCCAAATGCCGGAACACACCCCCCCCCAAATGCCGGAACACACACCCCCCCCCAAATGCCGGAACACACCCCCCCCCCAAATGCCGGGTCTCACACCCCCCCCAAAATGCCGGGTCTCACACCCCCCCCCCCCCCAGAATGCCGGGTCTCACCCCCCCCCCCCGCCAAAATGCCGGGTCTCACACCACCCCCCCAAAATGCCGGGTCTCACACCCCCCCCCCCCAAAATGCCGGGTCTCACACCCCCCCCCCAAAATGCCGGGTCTCACACCCCCCCCCCAAATGCCGGGTCTCACCCCCCCCCCAAAATGCCAGGTCTCACACCCCCCCCCCCAAAATGCCGGGTCTCACACCCCCCCCCAAAATGCCGGGTCTCACACCCCCCCCCCCCAAAATGCCGGGTCTCACACCCCCCCCAGAATGCCGGGTCTCACACCCCCCCCCCCCAAAATGCCGGGTCTCACACCCCCCCCCCAAAATGCCGGGTCTCACACCCCCCCCCCCAAAATGCCGGGTCTCACAACCCCCCCCCCCAAAATGCCGGGACTCACACCCCCCCCCCAAATGCCGGGTCTCACACCCCCCCCCCCCAAAATGCCGGGTCTCACACCCCCACCCCCCAAAATGCCGGGTCTCACACCCCCCCCCCCCCCAAAAATGCCGGGTCTCACCCCCCCCCCCCCCAAAATGCCGGGTCTCACACCCCCCCCCCCCAAAATGCCGTGTCTCACACACACCCCCCCCCCCCAAAATGCCGGGTCTCACACACCCCCCCCCCCCAAAATGCCGGGTCTCACACACACACCCCCCCCCCCCCAAAATGCCGGGTCTGTCTCTCTCCTCCTCCTCCTCCAAAAAACGCCGGGTCTCACCACTTCCGCAGCTGGTGAAACTGACGCGTATCGCGTCAGTCAGCTGCTGGCCCTTCCGGGACCGGAGATTGCCAGCTTAAAAGAAGGCCCGGACGCCGGAGTCATGCGCACCGATTTTTTTCGCAGGCAACCCGCGTTACGAAGGCCTACGGAGAATCCAGCCCAATATCTTAAATATATTTATACAAGAATTACCCAAGGCATGGACATAATGGCCTCACCTTGGAGACCCCAAGAGGGTACCGTTTAGCATTGATTTCCACAAACGTGGACCAAGGGGTGGGGGGGGAAGGAGGAGTCTCCCCGGCATTCGGGGGCACCCAAGTGGTCAGGCTCTGGGTTGGGTAGTACCCTGCAGTCACCCGGGCATCATGGCACTGCTACCTGGGCACCCTGGCAATGCATTTGAAAATGGCGCCCCGATCTCTTCCTGCACTGGGGAGCTGAACAAGAGCCAGAAATGAGCTGAAGTGCAGCCTCGGCGGATAGTTCCTTGCCAAGGCCCAAAAATGAAATAGAGTCCCATTTACTAGCAGTTTCATTCTTGGCACTGGAAGCGCCGCAAAATACTTCTGTTTCATTTCTATTAAACTGCACCTGATAACTCTTTTTTTAATTCATGGGATGCGAGCATCGCTGGCTAAGCCAGCAATTATTGCCCATCACTAATTTCCTTTGAACTGAGGCTATTTCAGAGGGCATTTAAGAGTCAGCCACATTGCTGTGGGTCTGGAGTCACATGTAGGCCAGACAAGGTGAGGATGGCACATCTCCTACCCTAAAGGACAGTGTGAACCAGTTGGGGGTTTTATAAACAATCGACTTGCTGAGTAAAAAACATTTCCTCACCTCCCTTGTCCTTTTTTTGACAATCATTTTCAAAGTGTGTGCTCGGGTTACCGAAGACCCTGCTCGTGGAAGAAGGTTCTTTCCATCTAATCTATCAAAACCTGTCATCATTTTGCACATCTGTTAAATTCCTCGTTAGTCTTTTTTGCTTTGAGGAGAACAATCCCAGCTTTTCAGAGCAGAATTCCCTCATCACTCTCTGCAGAATGTACAATGTGCTCAATTAGGTGTGTGAGTCTGATGCACAGTTCATCATGACTAATATACATCCCGCCCGGTCACTTATTGCAACAAACATTTATTAAAAATATTATGTCCATTGAGTACTTATTAAATCCCCCACCTGTTTCCACATCCTGATGAATTAAAATTTATCTCACATGTTTAATCTTTTTTGAGCTTTAAAAGACCCTTTCTAAGTGTAAGATCTGCACATCTCTTCTTTCACATCACAGCTGTGAAAACATTTTGCTGCATATTTTTAATGAAGCATTACAAAGCCTTCGAGTCTTAGAGGCAGTATCTGAAAAGAAATAGGCCCACACCAGATCGGGAAAGAAACTTGAGAAATGTATAATCTTTTGAAGAATCAAAAACATAGCCGGGGTTTGTATCGACATTTATGCATAAATTAGCATAAATGAACTAAAACTGGAATAATACATATCATTTCAAACTAACAGTGAAATTAAATTAGTTGTTGAATATGAGTGTGAAATGGATCTTTCTCCAATCCCAAGTTAGATTTTCCCTTACTTCTCTCTCTTACCCAATCTGTTATCAGTGTCTCTTGGGAACTTAGGAAAAAGGAGCAGGAGTAGGCCATTCAGGCTCTCAGGCCTGCTCCACCATTCCACCAGATTGTGGCTGACCTTCTACCTCAATGCTATTACCCTGCACTGTCCCCATATCCCATGATATCTATGATATCCAGAAATCTATCGATCTCAGTCTAAAACATACTCAATGATTGAGCCACCACAGCCCGCTATGGCGGAGAATTTCAAAGATTCACCACCTCTGAGTGAAGAAATTCCTCCTCATCTCTGGCTTAAATGGCCTGCCTCTTTATTCTCTTACTGTGTCCCTTGGTTCTGGACCCCTCCCCCTTCAACCAGGGGAAACATCCTTCATGCATCTACCCTGTTGAGTGCCATAGCAATTCTGTACGTTTCAATGAGATCACCTCTCATTCTTCTAAACTCAAGAGAATAGAGGTGCAGTCTCCTCAATCTCTCCTCAGAGGACAATCCAATCATCCCAGCAATTAGTCTGGTGAACCTTCATTTCACACCCTCTATGTCAAGTATATCGTTTCTTAGGTAAGGAGACCCAAAACTCCAAGTGCAGCCTCACCAAAGATTAGTACAACTGCAACACCTCTCTATAGTTCCTCTTTCCCTCTCACCTTTCCTATTTTTTAACTCCTCCACTGTCTTCATTTTTTTCTGGGTAATAGGTTTTAATAAATGAGGGTGGATAGAACATAAAGAGGCTGTGCAAAGGCAGTTAGAATGCTGTGCGCAGTGCAGCATGGAGCGGATGGTTCCTGGGTGGAACTCTATCCTTCAGGTGAGAAATCAAACTGAAGGCTTGTTCCACCAGTTCAGGTGGAGGTTAAATATCCCATGGTACCAGTCGAGAGGAGCAGAGAGAATCCTTTTGGTGTCCTGGCCAACAATATTCCCTTAGCCAAAACTAGTGCCTTTCACAATATCTGGACATTCCAAAATGCTTCATAGCCAATGGAGTACCTTTGAAGTGGAGTTATGGTGGAAATGTAGGAAACACTACATCAACAGCTTGTTTGTTTGTTGGTTGAGGGATCAAGATTGGCCCACTGGGGGAAACTCCTCTGATCTCCTTCCAAGTAAGATCTTCCAGTTCCACCTGAGGCAGCAGATGAGATCTCAGTTTAACATCTCATTCGACAGACAACACCTCTCTCAATGTCACGCTCCCTCATCACTGGACTCAATTATCTGTACAAGTCTCTGGAATGGAATTGAGTGAGGCCCAGCAACAACACTATCACGCTGGAATTGTCCCTCAGAAAGCATCAATACCTATAGGAGAAGAACGAACATATTATATTTCACATTATCACCTCACCATATCTTTCTTGCCTCCGCCTCAGCAGATGGAAATGCCGAGATTTTTCTGTGCTAGTTTTAGAAGTAACCTCCAGGAAGTGTGCAAAGAACTGTATAAAGATGTCTCTCCCGTCATCTTTCCCCTCAGCCAGCACCATTTCGCTGTTGACATGGTCAAGACATTCTAGGCTCAAACACCAAGATATGTACACCCCATAGTTGAGTGAGCTAAAGTATCAACAAATGTTTCCACTTGTGGTGGGGGTGGGGGGTGTGGGGAGGCGGGGCAAGGGGGGGGGGGGGGGGGGGGAAGAGTCCAAATCTAAGAACTTGCAATATCAATTAGTAATCAGTAGATTCAACAATGACTTCAAGAGAATCATTTTTACCCAGAGAATGAACTTGTTCCCACACGGAGTAGTTGAGGGTTATAGCCTTTAAGGAGAAGTTAGATAAATATATGAGGGAGAAAAGGATAGAAGGATAAGGCTGAGGTGAAGTAGGGATGGGAGGAGGATAATCTGAGGCAAAAGCACCAGAACAAATTGATTGGGCTGAATGGCTGCTTTCTTCTGTGCTGTAAATTCAATGTAACTCCACATGACATCCCACCAAGACCAGTGTACTTGTCTGACCTTGCGAAAATCACCATGTTACAGCTCCTCTCATTGGACAGCTCCAATCTCCAGATTGTTCAATGTATTAAGAAAATGCTTTCAGTAACCCACGTCAATTTTGATACAAATTGAGTAATCACAAAGAGATCCGGGGGAACAATTTGCCATTGAGAGAGAGAGTGAGAATTCCCTGGGTTGGAACGCTGGTTTGCGAGTTCAAGCTGAGAAAGTGTGAGCTGACAGCTCTGATTAATTATGCAGGAGAGCAAAATATGCAGTAAAGTACAATCTCACTAATTATATTTTAATTAATATTTTCAGTGTTATTTACGAACAATATTTTACAGATAGGCAGTTCATTTATCACATGGCTCAGATCTTTGAAAATACCATGTCATTAATTTGTAACCTGCAGAGTATTTAAAGTCAAATCAAAACAGTGTGGAAAATTGTTGGGAAGACTGTATTTGTAGCTGCAGAACTCTCAACCTTTTATCATAGAATCATAGAATTTACAGTGCAGAAGGAGGCCATTCGGCCCATCGAGTCTGCACCGGCTCCTGGAAAGAGCACCCTACCCAAGGTTAACACCTCCACCCTATCCCCATAACCCAGTAACCCCACCCAACACCAAGGGCAATTTTTGGACACTAAGGGCAATTTATCATGTCCAATCCACCTAACTTGCACATCTTTGGACTGTGGGAGGAAACCGGAGCACCCGGAGGAAACCCACGCACACACGGGGAGGATGTGCAGACTCCGCACAGACAGTGACCCAAGCCGGAATCGAACCTGGGACCCTGGAGCTGTGAAGCGATTATGCTGTCCACAATGCTACCGTGCTGCTTATATGTATAATTGGCTCTAATAGGTCTCAAAAGTTGCAAAGAAATGATTCATCTTTGATCAGAGAGATTTTGAACTCTCTTCTGCATCTATGCAGAGACGAGAGATTGTTCTCCCCAGAGTACAGAAGGTTATAGAGATGTTAAATGTCGCCAGAGGCCCGGAGGGCCTGAGGCTGCTCTCCCCTTTAAGAGAGAACTGACTGGTGGTGAGTTAACCTGAGGGTCACCACGCCTAAGGCTAGGGGTAAGGTTGAGAAAGCAGGGCCTTCATGGATAACTTCAGACAGTACGGGAATTGAACCCGCGCTTGTGGCGTGCCCCACATCATGAACCAGCCAACTGAGCTAAACCAGCACCATATAATAGAAGAGTTCAAACTCATGAAGGGTTTTGATGGAGTAATTGGGAAGCTGTTTCCACTGACAGAAGGGTCATAACCCCCCTTAGGAAGGCCATTCAGCCCATCGAGTCTACACTGACCCTTAACTAGAGCACCTTAACTAGGCCCAATCCCCCACCCTATCCCCGTAACCCCATCAAACCGTTCGACACCACGGGGGTAATTTAGCACGGCCCATCCACCTAACTTTGTTAAAATAAACTTAGAGTACCCAATTCTTTTTTTTCCAATTAAGGGGCAATTTAGCATGGCCAACCCACCTAACCTGTACATCTTTGGGTTGTGGGGATGAAACCCACGCAGCCACAGGGAGAATGTGCAAACTCCACATGGACAGTGACCCAGGGCCGGGATTCGAACCCAGGTCCTCAGCGCCACAGGCAGCAATGCTAACCACTGTGCCACCGTGCTGCCCCAGAATATATCTTTTTAGTAAGATCTTCTATTTCACTCCGGAGGCTTCAGGCCAATCCACATCCAACAACATACTCTGAAAACTCTGTTCACATTTTAACAGCAATGACGAAGGCGACCAGAGCAGCTGAAATAATCCATGACATTCTAAAACTATTAACAGCATTCAGGATAAAACAACCCAGGACATGTTTTTAAAATCAATGTGCCCCAACTCACATTGTTTTTTTTTTCCGTTTTCCCATTTTATTTCACAACGACTGTACATGAAGGCTCAGTACCAGAACAGATCAATGTACAGATCTTCTCATGACCAGCACCCAAAGTGCCTCTATATCGTTGGGTCTTAGAAAAAGATGTATAAACAGAAGCATCAGTGTCCATTCGCCATGTTAAGATTCATCAAAGCCTGGTCAGTACTGCATCTTCAGCAGTTGTTCACCTCGTCCTCTGCCTCATCTTTCGTCTTTTACGCTTCAGCCTGCGCATACGCTTCTTCCGCCACTTAGCTCTCATGTCGACAGGGATCTCAAGACCCCAGAACCGAAATCCCCAACTCACATTGTTAACGGATACTTTATTATAATTTCCAAGCATCTGGATGCAGTTCTGCACTCTGGATTCCACGCGGGAAGCACCTGCCCCATGTGTTCAAAGCTGCTGTCAAGTGGGCAGCCTTCCCTTCCGAAAGCCACTTGGTACTTCTAATTGAGCACTGACCTTGCCTCCTGGCTAGTTGTATCACTTAAATTACAAATCCCATCGCCATAGCGACTCAGCAGTGATAGTTTTGGGACCTGGAATCCATCTGAATTTCAGGTTCCCGACCGCACCAAGTGTACCGACTGTACCTGGCAGAGAGATGGAGGAAAAGGAAGAACTGAGACGCTAATTCCACATCCACATTTCACCTCTTTGGGTTGGCTTTGCTCGTAGTTCAGACTGACAAGATTAAAGTTCAGCCGGGTTGTCAGGTCCCTCGGTGAATTAAACTTGGCCATTATTAATCCCAGTCATGAACCAGCATTAAAGGTTCTCCAATTGACAGTTGTCGTTGAGGCACATTTTTGCGAACTTGTTCCTTCATTCTGCATTTAATTAAGCCATACATTACCTGGGCGAGCTTGACTCTGACATTGCGTTTTTGAAGTATAAGGGTTCGTTCCTCAACATATAGAACCTCGCAACAGGATGACTACACCAAAATAAATAAAATCAAATTGGTGTCAGCTCAGAAGAAACAACCACTCATGTAATTTTTTTCCACGTTCCTTTTGTTACCACCAATTTAAAATAAAGTTAAATATTGTTATATTGATTTCAATGTTACGTCTCTCATTAAAGTCTGTTAAAGACCTGCTTTAAACATCTGGCACAGAAGGAGTGTTTCCCCCCCCCCCCCCCCCCCCCCCCCCCCCCCCGGCCGCTTCAAATACTTATCCAATTCACTTTGAGAGGAGAATGTATTAGTTTTCCACTGACTCAAATTAAGCTAGCCCGCCGGTTAAAGGCCCAGTATAAATCTAAGTTGTTTCTGAATTGGCTCACCCACCCAGCTCCAGTTAATTGAGTGTTTTCAATTATTGGATCAACTGGTTAGTATTGACATTGATCGGAAGATATAGATTGGGCATGCGAGCTCCCTGAGGACTAAATCACCCAGCGCACCAAACATCCTTCAGGACTGTAAAGGATTTTGATCAGAATTCAGCAAGGGGCCCTTGAAAGCGACGAACAGTAACCTGGGAACGTCCAAGTGTGCTACCCGGCTATACTCATCGCCCCCATTGTGGGTGAATCACAAATCTCACTGCTTGGGTGTTTGCTTAAATCACCTGGGCCACAATTTTATTGTCCCCCACCGAACCCACAAAGACAACGACAGGAACCGCAGAAGAGAGAAGAAGGAAACAGTAATACAACATCCAGGGTGAAAGTTAGTGTCAGGAAAGAGCCAGGCTACCAACAGTGGAGGGGGAGCAGCAGGGAGGGGTGGAGAGGGCAGACCGCAGAAACATAGGTAAAATTTGTAAACAAGCAACATCATACCGTGGAAATATTACTATATGTTAAACTGTTATATTGCAAAAATTGGAAAATGCCAAAAAAATATTTTTATAAAAAAGAAATGTTAATGTTAAACTATTCAATAAAAATGACGCATAGGGCTGGATTTTTCGGCCGCGCTTGCCCAGCGAACAGAAATTCCCAAACAAGGTCAACGGACCATCACATGGTCCCGTCCCATCCTTGGTGATCCTGCGGCGGGCAAGGTGGAAACATCCACCTCATAGTTCTTAAAACCTGGGGCATGATTTAACAGGATAAAATAGAGACAGGGTGTGTTTAGTGGAGTTGTTTCTCGACACTAGCAGTGCAGAGAACGACCCCGCTATCAAACGGGTCTTGGCAAGGAGCACCCAGACGGGGCAGCAATAACTTTCATTTCCTGGACTCACAAGTTCCAGATCCTCCCAACACTCCAGCTTACCTGCGAGGGGATCCTCGAGACCCCTCCCCCATCACCCCACCCCACAACAGCAGGTCATCCCAAGCCCAATCGCTGGCAGTGTCAGCCTGGCACCCAAGCGCCTTAGGCACTGCCAGCCTGGCATACTGGATGTGATCCTGCCAGCCTGGCAGTGTCAAGGTGCCCCCGTGCCAGCGGGAATATCAGGGTACCACCCTGCCCAGAGCCTGACCACCTGGGAAACTCCCCTCAGGTGCTGTTACGCCTTGGTCCACAATTGTGTGAACCAGTACTCAATGGTGCCACGGTGCGGTCTCACAGACGCGGGGCGTTCAATCCCGGGTCTCAGGAGACTCTGGCACAGACATAACTATGTGAGGCTAACAGTGAGGGCGAGATCCAAATAGCGAGCTCTAGCTAGGCCTCTCGCGAGATTTAACGCCCTTGTCACGTCCTGAGTCGAGCGCGTTGAGGCCGTTCGATCAGGCCTTTGATTTGTGACGGGCAGTTTTAACTTCCTGCAAGAGTATGAAATGGTAACTTGGTTCAATTTGCGTTTTGGACTTCACAAGCAGAAGTTGATTACATTTAGGTAGCTGGGGAGAAGATGTTCTCACTTGTTGAGGAGCCCAAAACAAGGGACCATGACGATAACATAATATTTCTGAGAGAGAATTCAGGTGAAACTTCTTTACACAGAGAGTGGTTAGAATTTTATTTTAAATGTTTTATTCTCCTCATTTTCAACATTTTCATCAATTTTTATTTTTATAATCTTTAATGTCACAAGTAGGCTTACATTACACTGCAATTAAGTTACTGTGAAAAGCCCCTAGTCGCCACATTCCAGCGCCTGTTTGGGTACACAGAGGGAGAATTCAGAATGTCCAAATTACCTAACGGCACATCTTTTGGGACTTGGGGGAGGAAACAGGAGCACCCAGAGGAAACCCACGCAGACACAGGGAAAACGTGCAGACTCCGCACAGTGACCCAAGCCTGGAATCGAATCACCCTGGCGCTGTGAAGCCATGGTGCTAACCATTATGCAAAAGAAAACAAACAAAAACAAATATAGTACCAATCCCCCAAACAGCATCCCCTTCAATATACAAACCCAAACATCACCCATACATTCCAAGTGAAAAAGAAAATTAACAATCAATTAGTAAACAGTGTAATCAAGAACAATTACCTAAATGTAATCAACTTCTGGGTTGTGAAGTCCAACCCCACCTCCCCAATGTTCAATGGCAATCAATTCTTGAAAGTGCATAATAAACAGTCCCCATGAATTGTAGAACCCTTCTTTCATCCTCCTTCAAACTTCACCTTCTCAAGAGTCAGAAATTCGAGGAGATATCCCCGCCAAGCCGAGACGCAGGGTGGGGATGCTGACCTCCACCCCAACAGGATCCGCCTCCGGGCAATCAGCGAGGTGAAGGCTAAAACATCTGCCCCCGCACCTGCCTGCAGCCTGAAAAACGTTTCTAGGGGCCCTGGTTCCAAGTTCACATGCACTATCCCCGAGATGACGTGAAAACCTCCCTCCAATACTTCTCCATCTTCGGACAGGACCAAAACATATGTACATTGTAGTGATCTCAACTGGCTCCAAATCTTCAGTGTTGCCACCACCACCGGTGCCATCGAGAGTGGCGCTGTTGCCAACCTCAACCCCGACCTCTTGCACAGATCCTCCTCTTTTCTAACCACTGGGACTCCCCCCCCCCCCCCCCCCCCCCCCCCAACCCAATTCCTCACATTTTCACGTCCCAATAGTGATATAATAAGTTTGGGAGACCTAACCCCACCCCCCCCCCCCCCAGCCTGCCGCCCCCTCTTCAGAACTACCTTCCTAACCTTGGCTACCTCCCCCCTCACCCCGGCATGTATAATAATACCACATCCCCCCCTTTTTTCTAAAGAATAATTATAAAAATATATTTCTTTCATTGTTATGTGATGCAGTTTAAACCATATACTCATTGTCCTGTACTATCTCTAATCACTACAACTGACACTAATCCTCTACCTCTCTAAACCATGTTG
The DNA here is from genome assembly GCF_902713615.1 of Scyliorhinus canicula. Lineage (NCBI taxonomy): Eukaryota > Metazoa > Chordata > Chondrichthyes > Carcharhiniformes > Scyliorhinidae > Scyliorhinus > Scyliorhinus canicula. The sequence continues at coordinate 95,609,168 of NC_052146.1, forward strand.
ATATAATAAAGATAGATAATAAGAAACATACACATAAGGGCAGCACGGTGGCGCAGTGGTTAGCACAGCTGCCTCATGGCGCCGAGTTCCCAGATTCGATCCCGGCTCTGGGTCACTGTCCGTGTGGAGTTTTCACATTCTCCCCATGTTTGCGTGGGTTTCACACCCACAACCGAAAAGATGTGCAGGGTAGGTGGATTGGCCACGCTAAATTGCCCCTTAATTGGAAAAGAAAAATAATTGGCTACTCTAAAATTTTAAAAATAAATAAATAAGAAACATACACATCAACATCAGAATTATGTCAGTTATATGCATTTGAGGAATTAATTAACAACTTTTTTTACGTTTGTCGACTTTTTATAGTCCAGAATTTCTGCGTTTGGACTCAGTCTTCACTGTGTTAGTGTTACAGTGCCAAGTTATCAGTCCAAGCAATTAAAAGTTCTATTGGTCTGAACCATTCTTTGTGTTAACTCGGTCTCTCACCATGCCCTGTATGTCACTTTTGCATACGCAGAATCGCGTCTTTTGCTCCACTGTGTATGTGTGGAGTATCCATTTCCGAAGCATGGATTATTTTTAGGTGCGCTTGCGCAAACTGGTCTTGTCTTCCAGCACGCTGACTTTTTTGCTGCGCCACAGCTTCACCCGCATCACAAACCTTCGCACCACTTTCCCGATGTATCGTTTGAGAACATTTCTTTTCAAGCGCGCTACTTTCATGGGACATTTTAGAATCTTCCAGCATTACTTGTTTTTGCTTTTGCAATCATTTTGCTTTTCTTTTGTTGGAAGCCCACAACAGCCTATAAATGTTTTCATGACCACTTTGACCTGAGTTTTTTCACTTTCATTCTCATCATAGAATAAATGATACAGCTTTACAGCCAGCCGTCCAGCTCATTTAATAGGAGTACTAGTTTCCTATGGCCTGAGGCATTAACAAGCGAGGAGGCATAAATAAAAAATTAAAACTGCTGTTCGAAGAACACCCAGTTGTCACATAGTTTACCATTTGTTCTGAGATGATCGGTTTCTGCAGACTCACCATCTTGCTTCACGGATTTCCCTTAGAAGCAGTAGAGGCTCAATTGCTTCATTCGATTTTCTTTTTTAATTTATGATGCCCTCTCTAATCTACCTATTTCTCTTTTTTTAGGGACAAATTCCTGGTACCATGTGTTGTTCTCTGCCTTGCTCTATCTGGATGGCTTCGATGTGTAGTGTTGATCAGAGAACAACTCTCTTGCTCTCTCACTATCTTCAGCCTTCTTGTTCCTGCTCCTACCACCTACTCCAGCCTTCTGTCCCACAAGACTCTGCATAATCCCTTATATACTTTTGAGACTAGCTCCCTCTAGTGGCTCTCTGTGTACATTTTATTAACCTTTACTTTACTGTCATGTATAATAATACCACATTTGGAGAAGTTCCATTATGTTCCCCATCCACGCATCTGGCACTGATATATATAACAATAAATCGGCTGCGTACAGTAACACCTTATGTTCTACGCCAACATACTATTCCCTTCCACAGTCCCGAGCTCCTTAAAGCGATGGCTAAAGGCTCTATCGTTAATGCAAATAACAGAGGGGACATGGACATCCCTGTCCTAGTCCCCCGATGCAGAGCAAAGTACCCCGAACTCATATTATTTGTGCGGACACTCGCCCTCGGTTCCTTATATAATAGCCGTACCCACCCCGTGAATCTCGACCCGATCCCAAACCTCTCAAGAACCGCGATCAAATACCCCCATTCTTCTCGATCAAATGCCTTTACCGCATCCAGCACAGCCACAAGCTCTATCTCCTTTCCCTCAGCTAGCGCATGATTACATTTAATACCCTCCTAATGTTTGAGAACAGCTGCCTTTGTTTCACGAACCCCGTCTGTTCCTCCTCTATTACCTTCGGGAGGCAGCTCTCTAACCTAGCCGCCAGTATCTTTGGCAGTATCTTTGCGTCAACATTCAGTAGCAATTTAGGCCTGTACAGCCCACACTCCGTCGGGTCCTCATCTTTCTTTAACAAAGAGATTGAGGCCAGTCCCAATGTTTGTGGTAGCACCCCCTTCCCTACCGCCTCCTCAAACATCCCCATCATCAGCTACACCATTGTCCTCAAATTTCTTGTAATACAGGGCAGCACGGTGGCACAGTGGTTAGCACTGTTGCCTACGGCGTTGAGGACCCGGGTTCGAATCCCGGCCCTGGGTCACTGTCCGTGTGGAGTTTACACATTCTCCCCGTGTCTGCGTGGGTTTCGCCCCCACATTCCAAAAGATGTGCAGGATAGGTGGATTGGCCACGCTAAATTGCCCCCTTAATTGGAAAAAATAATTGGGTACGCTAAATTTTTTAAAAATAATAAATTTCTTGTAATACTCCACCTTCCCCGATTGCATTCTCCCAATTGCCTCCTTTACCTCCTGTTCCCCTACCGATCTCTCCAGTGTGGCCCTAATTTCCTCCTCCAGCCTCGAATACTCCAATCCGCCCAGGAACGCCTGCATCTTCTGATCCTCCCACGGCAGCTCCGACCTATACAAATTTTCATAAAACTCCTCAAACACCTTATTAATCGGTCAGGGGCCACCACCAATTTTCCCCTCCTATCCCACACCGGAACAATTTTCCTCCTCCTTCCGAAGTTGGCCTGCCAGCATGTGCCCCGCCTTCTCCCCATACTCACAAATCACTCCCCTCACCCGCCTCAGTTGGCGCACCGCTTTCCCCGTGGACAACTGTTCAAAGCTAGCCTGTAGCTCCCTCCTTTTGTCCAAAAATGCTGGAAATACATCCCTCACGTACCTGCTGTCCACATCCAACATTTCATCTATCAGCCTTTGCCGCTCTTTCCTCTCCTCTTTATCCACCATGGCCTTAAACTATATCACCTCCCCACTCACTACCGCCTTCAGGGACTCCCATACCACCACCTGCAATACTTCCCCAGTATAGTTAAAGCCCACGTACTCCTCAATCACCCTCCCGATATCCTCACAAAAACTTTGGTCCCCCAGCAACCCCACATCCATTCTCCACCCCGGTCTCTGGGCTACCCCCTTCTCCAGGACCATGTCCGCCCAATGCGGTGTGTGATCTGACATTGCTATCACCGAATACTCTGATTCCCAAACCCCAGCCAACTTCCCTACTACAAAGAAGTCAATCCTCGAATAAACCTTGTGAACCAAGGAGAAAAACAAATACTCCCATTCCCTCAGATACAAGAATCTCCACGAGTCCAGCCCTCCCATTTCCCTTGTAGAATGGCAACATTGACCGTTAAGCTTTTTAGGTGCGCAAAGAGCCTCGACCGTTTTACTGCTCCCCGCCCTCCCCCAAACCCCTCATATTCCACGTAACTATCCTGACTGAGGGTCTCTCACTTTCCCCGCCCCTCCTATGTGCCATCATCATAACTCAGGGCCCTGACCTCTGGGCTTGGCCAGTATCCTCCCACTTTTGCCATCAAACCTGCCCCCCCCCCCCCCACTCCCAGAATTCCCCATACACTTCCTCTCAAAATCACCTCACCCAGTATTGGCCCACTCCTCCCACTTTTCACACCATCGAAACTGGTTCGACCAGGCTCCAATGGCTGTAGCCCCTCCCCCCACCCATGCTCCCGTCCACTAACCAGCTTGAGCTTGCTAGTGCGGAGGCCCCTGCCCAGACCCCATTCCCCTCCATCCTCTACCCCCACCCTGTCCCAAGAAAACAAAGAAATCTCCTTCAAACAAACAAGCCCAGTTCAAGCACACCAAACTCCAGAAAACTGTCATCACAAAAAATTCCAACTCCTACCTTATCCAAATAGGTGACTCCACCCCATTTAACACATATAACAACACAAAATAAAAAATGGAACTATAAACAATCTTCTATCCATCCTATCCTCAGTCCAAGACCAATCCTCAGTCCCAATTCTCACTTCTGTTCCAGTCCTTCAGCTTTCACCATCGCCTCCGCCGCTTTCACCGTTTACAAATAAAAATCTTTGGAGTTGTAGATCATCCTCAACTTAGCTGGTTACACTGCGCACACCGCTGTTATGCAGTGCCGTCTTCACTTGGCCGAAGACCACCCGCCTCCTCGCTAACTCCACGGTTAAGTCCTGGTTAATGCATATACCAGCCCACTGTACCTCCCACTTTTGCTTTGTCCACCTCAGGACCTTCTCCTTCACATGGTATCTGTGGTTACAAATAATCACTTTTCTTGGCGGCTCATTCGTCTTTGGTATAGGCGTCAATAACCGATGAGCTCAATCCAGTTCGTACTGTGGTGGAGGGATCTTCCCCCTCTCACAACAGCTCCATCAACATCTTGGCAAAGTACTCAATCGGACTCGGGCCCTCCACCCCTTCAGGCAGGTCCACAATCGTCAGATTTTGCCACCTTGGACTGTTGTGCAGGTCCTTCACTTTGACTCGCAGACCTTTGTTGGCCTCAACCACCCTCAGCAGCTGCTCACCAATCAAGTTGAGCTGACCACTGTGTTGGGACAAGGCCCAGCGGGGTGGGGGGTGCCGGCGTGTTGGAGTGGCGTGAACCACTCCGGCGTCAGTCCGCCACAAAGGTGCAGAAGTCTCCGCACCTTTAGGGGCCAAGCCCTTCCCACTCCACCGGCTGGCGTGAACGGCCTTTGGTGCCACGCCAGTCAGGGCCGAAAGGACTTCGCCGGCTGGCGTAAATCCGCGCATGCGCCAGAGCATCAGCAGCTGCTGATGTCATACCGGCACATGCGCAGGGGAGGGGGTTTCTTCCGCCTCCGCCATGGTGAAGACCATGGCGAAGGCGGAAGAAAAAGAGTGCCCCCACAGCACAGGCCCGCCCGCTGATCGGTGGGCCCCGATCGCGGACCAAACCACCGTGGGGGCACCCCCCAGGGTCAGATCTCCCCGCGCCCCCGCCAGGACCCCGGCACCCGGCCACGCCGCCTGCTCCCGCCGGTAAGGTTGGTGGTTTAATCCACGCCGGCAGGAGAGGCTTGTCAGCGGCGGGACTTCGGCCCATCGCGGGCCGGAGAATCGCCGCGGGGGCCCACCGACCAGCGCGCCGTGATTCCCGCCCCCACCGAATCTCGGGGGGGCGGAGAATTCGGGACACGGCGGGGACGGGTTTGACGCCAGCCCCGGGCGATTCTCCGACCCGGCGGGGGGGGTCGGAGAATCCCGCCCAAGGACTCCTCAACTCCCTTCAGTTTCTCACCCTGCTCCTGTACCTCGACCAATGGCTTCGACACTGCCGCCCTCACCGGGGCAATTGTCTCCTCCACCAGCACCTTCAGTGCTTCCACCATCTCCTTCCTCATCACCTGCGTGTGTTTTGCAAATGTTTCTTGAATTCTAAAGCCATCACCTCGGTCATCTTTCCTGCCGTGAGCAGTGGGGCCCCATCCTGTGACCCAGCCTCCTCCATCTTTCCAGTTGCCGAGCCGACCCTTTCACTTGACGGCGAACCTTCACTCGCCCCCATCTCCACGGCTGCTTTCTTTTGGTTTTTGGACATCCCCCTCCTTCCTGCACTTATTTGTTGAAAAATTGCCCTGGGACCGGACATTAAATTCTAAAAAACCAAGCCTCAAGCAGGAGTCCCCCAACGTGCGACTTTCTCCTACATGCCGCCACCGGAAGTCCGAGAGTGGTTAGAATATTGGAATTGTCATCAGATGGAGTACTTGTGGCAAATCGGATTGGTTCATATAAAAGAAGCTGGATAAACAAATGGGGGGCAAAACACAATTGCAGATTTTGATGATGAGGTGAGATGGAAAGGAATACGATGAGGCCTGTGTGAAGCAGAAACAGCAGCTTGGATTGATTGTGCTGAATGATCTGTTTTTGTGTATGTCTTCTCTGAAATTCAGCAGAATAAATGGACCAAAACTCCCTCCCTCAAGATTGGATTGCCACTCCGTTCCCACTTTCCGACTTTTTTTTGAAAATATTTTTATTCGCCTTCTTTTTCACATTTTCTCCCAAATTTACACCCAACAATAAACAATAATCAGTAACGAATGTCATGTCAATCCCCATATCAATAACAATGATATAATGTTCGATGTAATCCAATTCTCGAAAGTGCAGTAATGAAACACGTTCATGAATTGTAGAACCCCTCCACCCTTCCCCTCAGTTCAAATTTGACCTTTTCAAGCATCACGAATTCCAGCAGATCCCCCGCCACGCCAGCGCACAGGGTGGGGAGGTTGATCTCTACCCTAACAGGATCCGCCTTCGGGCGATCAACTCCGCACCCGTTTCCAACCCCGGCTGGTCCGACACCCCGAATATAGTCTTCTGAGGGCCCGGGTCCAGTTTCACGTGCACCAGTTTAGAAATTACCCTAAAACCCTCCTTCCCACTTTCCTACTTAAGATTTTTTCCAACCTGTCTTGCTGGCCGTTCGACTCAGGCTGACTGAGATCCAGGCAGTGCAGCATGTTACTGGGGCCTAGCATCTGTGTCGAAGGGAAGGAGGCCATGCCCCCTTTTTTAAAGCACTAGCTGTCATAAACCAGGTAAGTTTGTAGGTCGATTGAAGTTTAACTGTCGGGGTGGCGGATTTGAAGGTCAGAGGAGATTGGAGGTTGGGAGGGTTGGGGTCAGAGGTTGTAGTGGTCTGAGGTCGGGAACGATGGTCAGAGGAGATCAGAGGTCGGGGATTGGAGGTTGGGGTGAAATGGGGAGAATGTGGATGGTCAGATGTTGGTGGGGTCGGGCCTCGGGTTGGATCCGTCTTGGACTTGCAGGCAGTGGGCTGAGAGTCAGGCCTGGCATGGGGTGGAAGGGGAAGGTCCTTATGGAATTGGGGGAATCCCATGGGTTGGGGAGCCTCTGTCAGCGATTTGAGTCCTTTGAGGATGGGGAGAGTCTCTTGGTTGGGAGTTGAGAGGGGCCTCTGAGGAGGGGGGCGGGGTCAGGGAGGTGATGTTACGTTCACGTTGAGGGGAATAGTCAGGGTTGTACAGACAGTCCCCTGGGCCAGTACAAATAACTACCAGAAGTTAGAAGTGGTTTTAATTCTTAACTAACTTTTTCTGGATAACCCAGTCTGAACCAGTCAAAGTTTGCAATTTAAATCGTATTTAGATAGTTCCAGTGCAGGGCAATTGCCCAAAGGAGGTTTGCAGTTCTGGACAATTGCCATGGAACCTTTACCTTGGAACATCTGAAGGGGTTCGCCAATGCATCTTTGGGATATCCCCCAATGAAACAATGGGGAGCTCGGACATAACGGCCCAATATTTTGGTTCCATTTGCGTAGATTTATAAATCAAACATTCAAAACCAGGCATGAAGCCATTAATTAATTGGACTATTTTTGTCTTTCTAATCCATTATTTAATCAATTACATGGTTCTTTTCAGCTATTTGCCATTCGCAGTAATGATTATTGTCAGTGATTGGTCAACGTTTGGCCTTTGTTATTTTTGCAATCCACATTCACCAATCAAAAGGCAAGAATAACCAGCGTTTCTATTTATTACTGTCAAATGGACTGAATTTGGAGCAATTCATGTGGCTAATTCATGTGCCTCATAGGCAGCACGGTAGCACAGTGGTTAGCAGTGTTGCTTCACAGTGCCAGGGTCCCAGGTTCAATTCCTGGCTTGGCTCACTGTCTGTGCGGAGACTGCACGTTCTCCCTGTGTCTGCGTGGGTTTCCTCTGGGTGCTCCGGTTTCCTCTCGCAAGTCCGAAAAGACGCGCTGTTAGGTAGTTTGGACATTTTGAATTCTTCCTCTGTGTTCCCGAACAGGCACCGGAACGTGGCAACTAGGGGCTTTTCACAGTAACTTCATTGCAGTGTTAAATGTAAGCCTACTTGTGGCAATAAAGATTATTATTATTATTCTCTGTGCAGTTCTCGTACTTTCATCGATGCGTGTTGTGTATTGTGACATTGTGTTCATTGCCATGCTTATTGATAATAAATCATGAATTTTTCACAAAACACCTTAAAATTGGACAGCATGGTGCCTCACTGCTGTCTCACAGTGCCTGGGACATTGGTTCGATTCTTGCATCGGGTGACCGTGGAATTTGCACATTCTCCCCGTGTTTGTGTGAGTTTCCTCCGGGTGCTCTGGTTTCCTCCCACAGTCCAAAGATTTGCAGGTTAGGTGGATTGGCCATTCCAAATTGTACCTAAGTGTCCAAAGGTTAGGTGGGGTCACTGGGATAGGGCCCGGGTTAAGGTGCTCTTTCAGAGGATCGTTGCAGACCCAATGGGCCGAATGGCCGCCATCCACAGAGTAGGGATCTATGATTATTTTAAATATTAAATATCGTCATGAACATTTATTCAGAAAAAGAATTCCCCTTTTTCTCAGAGAGCCAAAATGGGACAGAAATACTTCAAAATATTGTCACAAATCAATGACTTTACAATGGTACAATGGATGTGAAACAATTTGTATTCTTCCTTGACACTTACAAACAGAAAGTGCTTTTCCAACAAAATTGATCCTTCAAAGAGTCAGAAGGCTTGGAATATATTAGTTATCCCTAATATAAGTCTTTAATGGTAACCAAGAAAATAACCTAAATGTTAATTATTATAATGTTTTGAGCCACAAAGCTGAATTATTGATAATGTTTATTTATTTGGGCAGCACGGTAGCATTGTGGATAACACACTTGCTTCACAGCTCCAGAGTCCCAGGTTTGATTCCGGCTTGGGTCACTGTCTGTGTGGAGTCTGCACGTCCTCCCCGTGTGTGCGTGGGTTTCCTCCGGGTGCTCCGGTTTCCTCCCACAGTCCAAAGATGTGCGGGTTAGGTGGATTGGCCATGATAAATTGCTCTTAGTGTTGGGTGGTAACCCCATTACTGGGTTATGGGGATGGGGTGGAGGTGTTGATCTTGGGTAGGGTGCTCTTTCCAAGAGCCGGTCCAGACTCGATGGGCTGAATGGCCTCCTTCTGCACTGTAAATTCTATGATAATCATGATACTAAACAATTCTCTTTCCCTTTCAGAATTCCATCCAGGAACACAGGTAGGTAAACCTAACTTATCCATTCAAAGCTGTTCTCTTTCTCTGCATTGATTGGTTGGACAGTTGCTAAGCAGTCCAATGGATCCATTAGTAAACAGAGGCTTCATGTTACTTCCGTGTATCATCTGCATAATTTGATGATCGAAGTGGTTTGTACCTTCTTTGAATGTAGAAGTAACCAATTCATGAAAATATACTGGTGAGTTCCCTTCCGTCCCAGAGCGTTCTTTCATCGAGGTCCTTGTGTTTTGAGTATGGAAGAAGGCCTTGTTTGAGTATCACAGTTTAGTCCTTGACTTTTGTTTTAGTGCCACAGTTCAACTTGCAAAATTGGTTCCAGTACTTATGAAACCCAAAAGGCTGGAGCTTAAAGTGCATAAAATAGGGGTTGGGACGGGGAATGGGATCCCCATTTTTCAGGTTCGGTTGGAAAGCAACTAGAGACTGATGTCTACTCATAGTTTTTGCCATGGGTCACTGTGCGATTGAACAGGTCAATTCTCAACCCACAGATCTTTGGGAACATGAGACAGGATGTCCCACAAGGAAATGTGATCTGGAGTGCAGGATTTGCTTCTTTTTCTTTCCTCCTCTGCCACCGCTCTGTCTCATTTTTAAGACGTCGTAACTCAAAATGTGAGGCAGCTCAATGGACAAGATGTCGCCATTCTTTGCTGGCAGACAAATCCATGTTGTGAACAACACCGGGAATTCTTCAATGTATTCATCGACTTGACCAGAATATTAGACTCATTAAATGGTGCGACTCTTGTAGATTGTACTCCAAAGATTCAGATGACTGAGAAGCTTCACCACAATCCTACAATTGTTTCATGATAATGTGACTGCAGTTGTTTTGGGTGGGAGATCTAAAACATACACCTTCAAAATTCGGAAGAGTGTGAAGAAATTCTATGTGATTGCCCCCATCCTATTTACAATCCACCTTAGAGTGGCTATTCACCTCATCACTGATCACTGATCAAATGCAGTATTAAATACCATCTAGATGTGGGAAATTGCATGTAGATCAACCTTAGCTGATGACAGGATCAAACAAAGCTATGATGCCCCCACAGTTTAGCTGCCTGCTGATACTTCCTTTTGTCATGAGTCTAGTGTGCAAGGGAAGAACCTGAAGCTCGGCACCTGTCAGTATCATCTCTTGAAGGTTATTGGAAAAAAAGAATTTGCTGTAAAATGTTATCTACTCATTAAGTAACAGGCTACAGATAAAAATTGGATTCACTTTAGCATTAAGTGGGTTCCATTATTATATTTAAGAATAAACTATGTGGATTAATTTCTGCTTCCTATTGTGCTACTGGTGGTATCTAAATGGCTGCTTATGGTTTGGTTGAAATAATTATCAGCATGGCTGTTAGTGAAATTTTACTAAGTTATGTTATGTTTAGAGTATGTTTAAAGTACCTTGACCCTGTTGTCTGAATCTATGAGGGAGTTAATTTTGGGTTTGTGCTATAGGATGGAACAGGCAAAATGAGTCAGCGCCCCATTTTACAATGTTTATTTCTGTTTGCACTGTCCTCGATATCTTGTGACTGGGAGGGCAGCACGGTGGCGCAGTGGATAGCACTGGGAGTACGGAGCTGAGGACCCGGGTTTTTTTTTCACAAATGGCCCAAGGTCATGAATATTGGTGGGCTACTTGACCATGGGGTATAACATTCTAGTTAGGTCCTATCTCCTGATACCCACAAGAGGGTCAGGGGACACTGAGTGGCGTGTTTCCTTTCCTCTGCAAAAATGCTCTGAGGCCAGTTGCCACTGACTTGACTGAGAGCTCAGCACAGATGGGCAATTGACACTGGAAATTCCATGTTTCATGGCTCAATTTCACCCTCTCGCTAGCCACTGGGGTTGCCAACCCTGTAGGATTGCCCTGGAATTTCCAGGAATATGTCCAAGCAGAGTTGGCAACCTCGACCACTCAGTCACCCACCGAGGGGGTCTTTGTGAGTTTTAAGGGAATGTTTCAGAGTTGAACTCATCTTTTTTTAACAGGTTTAACTCACTGCCATTTCTTTGGATTTGCAGGTCAAGGTAAACAGGGGACGTCCTGGTCTTAACGAGGCAGAAGCTGAGAACGCAGGAGACGCAGGGACATTCTGCACCAACTGTGAAAAGCAGACACCATCCGGGGATTTGTTAAAGAATAAGAAAGCTCCAAGATGCACACGGAGAAAGACAGATAGTGAAAGAGCAGAAGGATTGTAGGGAATTCAGACAAAAAAAAGTTGTGGTAACCGGTTGTAAATTTCATAGATACTTCACAGAACCCAGAGAATTTGCTATTTTATAGATTAGACAGAAAGTACACTAGCACCCTCTGATGTTCAATGTCCATAATGACTGGCTATATTCACAAAGCAGTTCTTCGACTGCAAGAGCTCAGCAACAGTCTAAATGAGACCTGCTTCCATGGAGATGAGTAGGTGGCGGGGGGAGGGGGGAGGGGGGGGGGGGGGGGGGGGGGACGAGCAAAGGTTGGTGTTACAGAGTCCCATTATTTCCACAATCTTTCCTATCGTATCAAGTAGACGGATTGGATCCAGTGGTTTGCCAAGTTGGAAAGAAGCATTTGTAATTTAATTCTCTGTTGATAGGCTTTAGTCCACCGCGGAACCTTACAGTTGTTTGCAAAGATCATATAATTGGTACCTCACAGCGTTAATGTAGTGATCTACGTGACAGGAGCAGGAAGAGCTCATCCCTGCTTTGATGCTTGGCGACACGAGATTGCCTAAGAGCATTTTTAGGTGCTGGGTAACATCAGGCTGGTTACTTTACTGGTTGGAGTCCTGTACTTGCTTTCCTCATGTGTGCTGATTGTGAGCTGCTTTTACATTACATTGGTATTTTGAAGGGTGCATTGTTTCAGTCGTGGAGCATCCTTCAGACGTACAAAAGTTTTAGTTTAATTGTAGACCCAATTAGCGAATGGGGCCCCAGCCATCACCTGGTATTAGAACCAACAGTCTTTGAGGATGTTTGCTTAAGTTGGCCTCAAAAGCCATTAATGTGGTTTAATATGGGTGTTGTGAGATTGATAGTTGTAGTGGGGGGTTGGGATTCTAGGGGTAGATGTGAGTGTTATATCTTCAGGCCATAGGTTGGAACAAATGCAAAAGAAACAGGAGGAAGAATCTTTTATGAGGTGGTGTGATGGACTGGCCAATGATACCCAGCTTTAATGTGAGAAACTCTTTCATCCTGGTTAAAATGTGTATCAAATGAACCATAAACAAATCACACACATTTGTTCTCATTTTGAAAATGTGATTGTGCTACAGGCCTCAGCTGAAAATTCACTTCACTGAGAGGTTGCATAGGAATCATCTCTGCACCTTCCTTCAGCTTGATAACACAGGGCCATGGTAATAAAATGGTAATGTCACTGGACTAGTATACAGAGGCCTGGACCAATGATCCAAGTACGAGTTCAAATCCCAATTGGTGGCATTTAAATATCCATTTTTTTATACATTTGGAAAGAAAAGCCAGTCTCAGTAATGAAACTCTGTCAAAACCTATCTGGTTCAATAAGGTGCTGCCCCACACCCACAGCAATGTGGTTGACTCAATATTAGCTGCCTCTCTGAAATGGCCCAGAAAGCCTTAAAATTAGAAGATGGTTCACCACCACCTCTTCAAGGGCAATTAGGGATGGGCAAAATAATATGGCTTTCCAGTGAGGTTCATGGGCTGGATTCTCTGTCAGCGGGATCCTCCATTTTGCCAGCAGAGCACTCACGCCTGCGGATATCCCGACGGACCAGGGGTGCTCACAATGGGAGACCCCATTGTCTGGCTGTCGGGACAAAGAATCCCGCTGCTGGCAGGGGCACACACACCAAAAACGGGTGCGGTGGGATGGAGAATTCCACTCATATCTTTCCTATGAAAGAAAAGGAAAATGACTTCTGCAATCTCTGTGCTCGTCCACTTTTGAGGCCTTGCGCATCCCTGATTTTTATTGCTCCATCATTGGTGGTCACGTCTTCAGCCGTCCCGATACAAAGCTCTGGAATTCCCTCCTTAAAGTTCTTGTTCTTTCTCATTTGAACTGAATCCTTCACCAGGTGATGCTTCCTCGAACCTCACGTCCAGGGTAGGAGGTGGGGGGCGGGAGGGGCACTGCATTGTTGCTGATGTTTGGGGCACCTGGACTGAAAGGCCTTGCTTACTGAGAATGGTGGGCTGGCACTCCTGGCTTCCTGGTGAAACCTTCTGGGAAACACAATTAGATCAAGTTTCACATTTCGCAATAGCATCAGCAACAAACTTTCTCACACAGATATTCGGGCAATGCAAAGTGTGCTACATTGTGGGTGGCACACAAAGCTTGGGAAGGAGAGAGTGACTGAGGACATGAGCAAACAGAAAAAAAATGGGTGCCAACCAGGAGGTTTCTGCATGACATTGTCTCTTTTCTCCATGGGGAGATTGTGTCTGGCCAGTTTAGGGTAATTTGTTCCACTGGAGATATCGGGCGTCAGTTCTTTCTTATTTGTTTTTAGGATGCTGGCAAAGCTGCATTCATTGCTGTCACCTAGTGCTCCTGAGAAGGTGGTGGTGGGCCTTCCTTCCTTCACCAATTCCGCTCTCTGTACTGAAAATAATTTGACCATGGTATTAGGGAGGGTTTAGTGATAGTCTTCACAGATGATTGGTTTGCGTTAATGCTGAGTTTCCTGGCATGATTGGCTGTCATATATTCATTGGAAAATCAGTGGAATCCCTAGGTACACACAAAGGCTGAGGTTACGCTGGTCAATCAGGAGCTCCACAAGGAAATTCCCAGTGCCCAACCAACACAGGGAACAAGGTATTAGCATGGTAATGAATTGAGTTGAATGTATAGAGCAAGCCCCCTCCACACATTGTCAGTGGGACCAATTTGTAACCATAAGGTTTACAACTGATTTCATGGGAATGCCTGTGAATCTTAACAATGTTTTACGTGGTTGTTGGCGATCGATTTTAGTTTTTGGGCGGGATAGGTGAGGAACTTGGCAGAATTTCTTTTAGTTGGTTGGAGTGAAATTGGGTTGAAGGTGAACCCCAGGAGAAAAGATTGTATGCAACATGACTGGTTAATAACTAAAGTAGCTAGAAGCCAATTAAAAGCAGGGAGAAGCACAGATAATGAAATACTATTAAGGCTGATCTATTGGAGAACTTGATAGGGTAGGTTGGTTGAGAGAAATTGTTTCCTCTGGTGGGTGAGGAGAGCCCAGAGCAAGGGCGCATAAACTTAAAATCATGATGTCAGGCTTGATGTCAGGAAGCACTACATTACGGAAAGGATACTGGAACTCCCTCCTCCAGAAAGCTGTTGAGGCTGCTGATTAATTGAAAATGTTAAAATTGACATTGATAGATTTTTGTTAAGCAAAATGTATGAAGGGTTCCTGACTCCAGGTGAAGAGCTGCTGTGACCTGATTGAATGGTGGAACAGGTGGGCCTATGTTCCTTAACCAGTCAGGCAGAAGGAGAATATATCTTGCCAGTAACAGTGTAGAAGATAGACTCAATGGCTTACTGGTCAGCACTTAAACTACAGGCCTGCTGTACACTGATGAGTACAGAGTGAGAGATTCACACCCTCATTACCTATCAGTGGGCTTATGGTCTCTGACCGTTCTTTGGGTAAGTGTTTGAAAAGCATAAAGAGAAAGTCACCTTTCTGTATCAAACTCCTGGTTGTTTTTTGCCAGTGCCAATATTTTCTGCTTGGTGGTGATGCTACAGCAGGTGGTGAGTTTATGGTCAGTGGTGATGGTATCCTGGTTCCTTGACTTTAGCAATAACTTGCTGCTCATTGCTTTCTATTCCACGGTTAAAGACAATTTGGCGCCACCAAAGCAGATGCCTCAGAACCTGCTTCAAGTGGCAAAGGTGACCTTCTACATAGGCTTCTACATTTAGGGAGACCCAACATTGGTACCCTTGTTGACTTTGGTTTTTGACTCTTGCTCTCCATGGCATCGAAACGTCTTGGTTCTTGTTGCAGTTGGGTGTTTACATAAAAAAATAAGGTTTCACATTTAAGGTTAAACCCTCTCCCCGTTCAGAAGCACATGTCGTCTGAGGGTAAACGGCATCACAATGTGGTTAATGTTCTTTTTGGCATCCCGGGCACCATTTATTCTGCATCGCACAACTTTCCTGGTGCTTGTCTTCCCTCATTTTTGTTTTTGGGTGAATGGTTGCCAGCAGTGCCAGGAGTGAGAGTGACCAAGTTGAGTTTCTACACGGTTGGATCGAGTGTTTGTTTGTTTGTTTGATCCTTCTCTGTCCAGTGGCGGTAAGATGGTGGGTGGCTCCACGTTCTTAATATTTTGGCAGTGGTCTGTATCCAGTTCTTTGGGTCTCGTGGTCTTTGTGCTGTTTGACATTTATAGGCTATCGTGGAGGTTAGGGTGGGGAGGGGGCGAAGGGGGGGGGGGGCATTGGGAGTGGTTGGATGTCCAGATGTAGTAGCTATGATGGTCTACTGGCTGGTGTGCCTTTCCATTTACTCCAACAGATTGGAGCGATTTGGAAACCTCTCTCTCTGATTGTTTACTGGTGAATACGCTTCTCTATTCTTGCAGGAGGGTGATTAGGGTCTGTGGTCCATGTTGGTGCTGAGAGGTTCATGCATCAGCATTTAGTTGTCAGGATTGTGCTTTGACTTGTCTGAATTTCAGTGCTTCTCAAGTTGAGCTCTCCCTTTCTCCTCTCTAATCAAATGGAAGTTAGGTCTGGTTAAAATAAATCCTGACCTTTGTCCTGTGTTGGCTTCCATATTGAGGCAACACCAGAAGTGTGTTGGATTATGCTCTTAGAGATTGCTGACAGACTGATTTTTTTAAAATGGTTACAGATCAATTTTTAGGCTGTTCGGACATTTCCTCTCAGTACACACCATCCCAGCTGAGGGGAGAAGGGTGGGTGACTTGGGTCAACCAATGGTGCCCTCAAACCTATCAGGAGATACACCTGCGACCAAAAACTAATAACGGACATCCACTCCATATGTACCCTGAATGGGATAACTGCAGTCAATGTTTATAAAGATTATAGGGGCTAACGTGGCCCAGACCATTCTTGGGGCTTTGGTGGGGGTATTTGGAGCTCGGTGGGGTATGTTAGTCGGAGAGAGCTAAGCAAGCAGCAATTTGAGCACTTCCCCAATTCTTAGATCTGCTGTGTGAATACAGCCACTGGTCGAGACGCCTTAAAGCCTTTTTTGAGAACCTACTGAATGTGTATCACAGCTTTTCTGCCACACATTATTACCTTTGAAAAATGTTGCTGTACCAGATTATCATTTTGAATTTTGTAAAGCAGATGGAAAATAAAAAAAAGGCTGCAGCCAGTTTTAATAGTAGACTGTGTGCTGATTTGAGAAAGTGTTTCCATATACAGTACTTCATCGGTGCCTGTGAAAGTTATTCAAAGAAAGACCTGTATCTATATAGCCACATTGAATTTGGATTTGGATTTGTATATTTTCACGTGTACCGAGTACAGTGAAAAGTATTTTTCTGCGTGCAGCTCAAACAGATCATTTAGTACAGGAAAAGAAAATACATAATAGAGCAACACAAGGTACACAATGCAAATACATAGACACCGGCATCAGGTGAAGCATACAGGAGTATAGTATTAATCAGATCAGTCCATAAAGGGTAGCATGGTAGCACAGTGGTTAGCACAGTTGTTTCACAGCACCAGGGTCGCAGGTACAATACCCGGCTTGGGTCACTGCCTGTGCGGAGTCTGCACGTTCTCCCCATGTCTGCATGGGTTTCGTCCGGGTGCTCCGGTTTGCTCCCACAAGTCCCGAAAGACGTGTTGTTAGGTGAATTAGACATTTTGGATTCTCCCTCTGTGCACCCGAACAGGCTCAGGAATGTGACTGTCATGATACGCAAACATGCAGCTGATGAACACATAGAATAGGACACGACCAATGAGCAGTCAGGACACTCAGGGGTGGAACTCACTATAAAAAGGATGAGGCACTCACACCCCGCCTCTTTCCACAGACCAACATCTACAGAGTGAGACAGGGTGTACCCTCAGCATCACACCCTAGCGCGTGGCTTAGAGCAAGGCTGGTTCAGTTAGACTGAGTTACTACATTTAGATTAGCAGAGAGTCGAACTCATTGAGAACTGTGCTAATAGTTCAATAAAACACTTCAAAGCCTGGAGCATCTTTTACTCAAAACTGCATCAAGTGACAGCTTGTGTTATTCCAAATGACATAACACAAGTGACAACTAGGGGCTTTTGACAGTAACTTCATTTCAGATTATTAATTATTTAAGAAAGTCGTTCAGGAGCCATCAGCCATACGTACAACATAAGAGCGGGGCACGGCCTGTCGAACAACGACAGCCAGGGCAGACCACCCACCATCCGATATCTTGATCCTGACAGTGTCTGCTGGGGATAGCCAGGCCAGATCGGTGGCATGGGCATCATAGCCCAGCTTTTGACGGTCTCTGAGCTGCTGCACCTTCTGCAGCACCGGGAGGTGATCCAGGTCGGGCAGGTGTATGGCTGGAAGCATCGTCCGCAGGTCCCTGTTCATCAGAAGTTGAGCCGGCGACATGCCAGTGGATTATGGAGTTGCCCTGTATGCGAGCAGTGCAAGATGTATATCGGAAGCAGAGTCCGTGGCCTTGCAGATGAGCTGAGTGCATGACCAGGGACCTATCCAGACCCGTCGCCATCCGTGGGTTCACTTTCAGGAAGGCCGATCTGACTTCAGAAGCTGTGACGGTGGGTATGGATGTGTCTGGGGCTGCTAGGCAGTCAACAGTGTTTTGATGGTCTCCTTCTCAAACCAAGCATAAAATGCATTGAATTCACCGGGGAGGGGCATGCTGCTGCCGTAGATACTGTTCGGCTTCGCTTTGCAGCCTGTTATGTCATTTAGGCCTTGCCACAACCAACGAGAGTCTGTAACACTAATCTGTGACTCTAGCTTGGTCTGATATTGTCTCTTGACATCTCGGATGGTTTTGCAGAAGTCATACCTGGATTTCTTTATAGGCCAGGGTCGCCTGCCTTGAACGCCTCAGGCCTGGCCTTCAGCTGGGAGTCAATCTCCCGATTAAGCCACGGTTTCCAATTGGGGAACATACGTACCACTTTCTTTGGTCTGCAGTCATCCATACATTTGCTGATGAAGTCTGTGACGGTGGTGGCATACTCGTTTAGGTTAGTCGCTGAGTTCATAAATATGGACATCTTGGATGTCCCAGAGCAAAGAAACATTTTTAAAGGCTAGTGATTATTGTGATGATGGTAAACAACCTGAGCACAGCTGGATCCCACACGCAGTATGATAATGAGCAGATATCTGCTTTTGTGATGTTGGTCAAGGGGTGAGTATTGGCGAGAACATCGGGGATAATCCCCTTGCTCTTCGTTGAAATAGTATCATCTTCATGGCGCCGAGGTCCCAGGTTCGATCCCGGCTCTGGGTCACTGTCCGTGTGGAGTTTGCACATTCTCCCTGTGTTTGCGTGGGTTTCGCGCCCACAACCCAAAGATGTGCAGGGTAGGTGGATTGGCCACCCTGAATTGCCCCTTAATTGGAAAAGAAATGAATTGGGCACTCTAAACGTATGAAAAAAAAAGAAATAGTGTCATCTGAGAAAGGGCAGACCTAACGTCTCATGTGAAAGACAGCACCTCTGACAGTGCAGTCCTCCCTCAGTACAGCCACTGGGTGTGACGGCCTAGGTTTGTGCTGAAGCAGGTCAGCGAACACACAAACCTTCGGACTTGGGCGAGAATAGTACCACGGATTCACAGCTGACACCAGCCCGAACATCCTTGACTGAAACTCAGCGCTGCATATTTATGACATCATTGACAGACGAATATTTGTGAAACAAAATAGTTTTGTACCATCTGCTGTGCCAACTGTTAATAGTCTGCATCAGTGCTCTTAATGTGTTCCCACATCTTGGGCAGACAATCTTCATAAATAATAATAAGAAAATGCCAAATTTAAATAAAAAATCTCCATAGGAAAAGCAGATGTTGATGTAAGGCATCTCTAGTTAACCTCTACAATCATTGTCCTTGGAAAGCCTGAATTTTAATTTTCATACAGCACTCTTAACAAATGTACCAGATGCGTGATCATTTATATTTGTCACGTGAGCAAAATAATGGTGTGACTGAACAAAATAATTGTTCCAAACTGTTCCTGCCCAGCTATTTAAAGAGTAACTGTCTTTTAATAAAGAGCAGGTAAACTGTCAGTATGCCTGTCCATGTTACGAGCTGCTTTGATGCCCAAGTTGCTAAGTGCAGTCCAGGCAAATCCATGTCTGTGCTAAATTCCTGATGGCCTGAGGTGCTGCAATTGGCTGTGGCAACAGCTAGGTTAGGAAAAGGTCACATTTACATTGCACCTTTCGTGACCCCAGAATATCCCAGAGCACCTTACAGCCAATTAATACTTTTTTGGAGAGGAGTTCTAATGTAGGATATATGATAACCAATTTGCTCACAACAAACTCCCACAAACAGCAATGCGATAATGACCAGATAAGTCTTATTTTTTGCTGTTGATTGTGATGTGAATATTGACCAGGACACCAGAGAGATCTTTATAATAGCACCAAGAGGTCTTTCATGTCCAACTTCGTGATCAGACACAACTGAGAAACGGCACGTCCATATTTTTACTTCCATCGGGGGGGATGAAAACAACCAGATTGGCATTCAGTGATGCCAAATAAACTTTGGATGAGAACAGGTTCAGACTCCATTATTATTTGGCCATATTATCTCTTGCTGTTCACTATCCGGATTTATGGACTGATCAGTGACACATCAACAATGACGACAAGATCCCAAAACGGAATCTGACTTTATCCAAATGGAAAAAGCCTGGAGAATAGTGGAAATTGAAAACTTTCTTCCCTAAGGTGATGCCTGGTTTTTAACAAAATATTTTAATTAAAGTTTACATTTTTACACTACACATAAAGAGAGACGACATGGTTACAGTTTACATGTTATTCCATTTTGGCACCACCTCCTCCGCCCACCACTTCCCCTCTTCCGCTGTTACCAGATCTTAACCCAGGCCCTTAATTTCACTGTGGGTGGTTGTTCAGTATTTGTCTGTGGACAGTGCCCTCCTTCACCCTTCCCTCTCCCTGTCGCTTGGCCACACCTCCCTCCTTTTCTGCTCTTCCCCTCCTGTTGACTGCTTGTCTTTTGGGGGTTATTTTTCATGTGGCCTTGTGCTGGGCCCTCTGGTCCCCGTGTTGGTCTCTCTCTGGCCTCCCCTTTGTGTTTCCTCCAGTTTCTCTCCCCCTGTCTCCCCCCGTGTGTCCCAGTGACTCCCATGCATCCCCCCTGCCCTCCCCATACCCCCACTCTAGCAGTTGTTGACTTCAAACAGGTCTTGGAACAGGTTGGTGAATGGCCTCCACGCTTTGTGGAAGCCATTTTCAAACCCTCGGATAATGAATTTGGTCTTCACCAGGTGGAGGAATTCCGATGGGTCTGCCAGCCAGTCTGCAGCTGTGGGTGGTGTTGCTGATCGCTAGTCGAGCAGGATTCTCCGATGGGTGATTAGGGAAGAAACACAAGGGCTTCGACCCTGTTCCCCATATATAGTTCTGGCTGGTCCAATACTCCGAAGACTGCCACTTTCAGGCGTGGCTCCACCCTCACCCCCACAACCTTGGACATTGCCTTGAAGAAGGCTGTCCAGAACCCTATAAGTCTGGGGCAGGCCCTGAGCATGTGGACGTTTTTGGCTGGGCCTCCCTGACACCATTCACATTTGTCCTCCACCTCCGGGAAGAACTTGCTCATTTGGATTCTAGTCAGGTGTGCTCTGTGCACCACTTTGAGCTGCATGAGGCTCAGCCTTGCGCAGGAGGAGGTGGAGTTGGCCCTGCACAGTGCTTTGCTCCAGAGTCCCAACCCGACTTTTGTCCCTAGCTCTTCCTCCCATTTTTCCCTTGTTTCTTCCAGTGGGGAATGGGTCCTTTCTAAAAGTCGTCCGTATATGTCCAAGATCCCTTTTCCAGACTGACCATGTCCAGTAACCCCTCCAGCAAAAGGTGAACCCTGTCCCTAGCCCAAACCGCGCTAGTACTTCAATGAGGTACTTCCACTCAACTCTGTGGAAGGCCTTTTCTGTGTCCAGGGAGGCGATAACCTCTGGTGTTTGTTTTGTTATGCTCTTGACGTAGCTTAAGCTGCTTCCTTGGTGTGCACTCTGACAAATCCTACTTGGATTCAACTCTACTGTTAATCCTTCTATAGCTACTCGGACTATCTAACCAGTCTGTCACAATCCATGTGGTGGGTATGATGTTCAATCAACCCTGTGTCTGTACTCACTGAGTGTCTCCACTGGAAAGAGGAAGATCATGTGTGCTGTGTCCTTTTATATGGGTTGGTGTAATGCCCCCCTGTGGTAGTGTCACCTTTGTGTGTATCGTGAATGCCCATTGGTCGTGTCCTATCTTACTGACCTATTGGTTGAATGTCTGTGTGTCATGTCTCTGGTGCTCCCTCTAGCGTCTAGCTAGTCTACATGTACTTACATTAACCCCTTGTGTATCTACAGTGATGCATATCACCACATCCCCCTTTTTTGCGTGTTACAGATTTTCTGTAGTTTTAAAGAAAATTGAACAAAAACAGGTAGATAAGTGATGCTATGTACAAGTCATGATAACCGTGATCATCAAACAATAAGTCCAAATCATATGCATGAGTCCAAAATTCATCAATTATTATGGTCGAATGTCTTTCTTGTTGGGTTGGTGAGGTGGTGATGTTGATGGTGGCATTGCATTATAAACGCCATCCTTGTCCCTGTGCGTGAGGAACCAAGAAGTGGTCAAATCACTTTGTTGTCTGATTTGGAGTTTTTTTTTCGTCCGATGCTTGTGATAGTGATGTCGAATGGCGTCTGTCCTGAAAGCCAGGTTGCCTGTTGGTAGTGCAGCAAACGTGAATTGGGAAGATGCATTGTCCTGCCACGGTATGTAATTATACTGAGCTGAGCAGTAACAGTGTCCCTCATGGGCAGAGTTGTACCATGTAGTGCCAGTCGTAGTTCTAGTGGCGTTATGTTTGTCGTGCTTGTTGTCAACGTGGTTTCCTTTGGTACGCAGCTTGTTATCGTCTTTGATGTGGTTTTCATAGGTTGTGATATTGTGTTGGATGGTTCTGTTGTTGTGTTCGCTGTGCTCAAGGACCACACTCTGTGGATAATACGAGTCCTTCACACAGTTACTCGTGTCAGCGTGCTTTGTGGCATCTGCTGTTTTCTTGAGCGTGCCGTCACTGAGTTTGTGGCGCTCCCCGTCTGGAGTCATGTCCAGCTGACTTGAATCAGCTTTGGCTTGTCGATTCTCCCCGTCTGGAGTCTGGTCTGTTTCACCTGAGTCAGTTTTGGTTTGTCAATGCCGCTCCCCGTCCGGAGTCATGTCCAGCTGACTTGAATCAGCTTTGGCTTGTCGATTCTCCCCGTCTGGAGTCTGGTCTGTTTCACCTGAGTCAGTTTTGGTTTGTCAATGCTCCCCATCTGGAGTCATTGCAGGTTCACTGGAGTCAGTTGAGGGTTCTTGATGCTCCACGTCTGGAGTCAAAACATTCAGGAATGCATTTGCTTGTGGAGAAGCTCGAGCGAATGAGGTTTGAAATAACGTGGTGTCACCGGAGTCACCAGTAGTCTCACTGTGATTGTCGAGTGCCTCTGTACATTCTAGCTGAGGTCTGTAACATTGCACATCTTGTACGGGAAGTGGGATGCCGTCGTCACTTGTCTCACATACAATGGGTAGAGCCTCAGTAGCTTCTTGTTGTTCACTTGGGCTGGGTAGACTGTCAGAGTCTTCTTCTTGTGGCTCAAACAATTTGGGTGGACTGTCATAGTCGCTTTGTTGTTCACTGGAGCATGGTAGACTGTCATAGTCTTCTTGCTATGCACTTGAGCATGGCAGACTGTCATAGTCTTTCAGTTGTTCGCTTGAGCGTGGCAGACTTGCATCGTCTGCTGCTGGTTGCTCAGAGGAGGTTGCTAGACCCTCATGGTCTTGTTCATGCAAGGACTGCGCTTTGGAGTCTTGTGTTTCTTCTATCGTGGAGACTGTCCACGAGCTCGCTGTGGAGGCTTGTGTCACTGGAGTCACTTCTTGTTCATGCAAGGCCTGCGCTCTGGAGTCTTGCGTTTCTTCTATCGTGGAGTTTGCCCACGAGCTCGCTGCGGAGGCTTGTGACACTGGAGTCACGTTCTGTGTGAAGACGTGCAGTTGTCTCGCTGTGGAGTCTTTCATTGCTTTCTGTGTGGAGGCTGGGACCCTTTGTGGTGCGTGGACCACTCTCTGTGTGGAGTCGGGGACTCTTCGTGGTGCATGGACCACTCTCTGTGTGGCAGCAGGCCGCTCTCTGTGGGCTTGTACCACTCTCTGTCTCTTGGCGTCAGGCCGCAGCATAATCCTGCACTCATGAGTCGGGATGTCATATATGCTGGGCTGAAGATCCTCAAATCCGAAGAACACATCCGCGTCTGTGTCGGATTCTTCACTGTAGAACACATCTCGTTGCAGTTCGGATTTGGTACTGGGGTCGCATCTCCAATGATGAAATCATCATCTGAGTCGTAGTCTTCTAGGACCATATCATCACGTTTTGTGTCGGAGCTGGCAATGGGCTCGCAATGTCCAAAGAAGAATTCAAGGTCTCAGTCATAGTCTTCAAGGACTGTATCATCTCACTGGGCAATGCTAACTGCTTGTTGTAGGGTTCTGTGGAGGTTACTTTCAGCTACCAGTCGAATTTCAGGCATTGTGCTGTCATTCCAGGTGAAAGAATCGGGTTTTACGGCTTTACATTTTTTTTTCGTGTTTTGGGACATTTCCCCTTTAAGTGGGCGTGGCCTGGGGCCTCTGACGTCACGAAGCGTGTGACGTAGGTCGTAGGAAGTGATTGAGCGTGCTCAGACCATTGTTCCTTTACTTGGGGCCTTTTTCTCAACTGCGCATGAGCAGCACCTTTACCAAGATGGCCACCATTAAAATTGTCGTTCTCTGCTCCGGGACCTCGGCCTCGTGGTGAGTATTGCCGCCTCGCTTACCGTTTTCTGTTGGTTTGTTTGTGTTTTTTTTGCAGTATTGTTCGAATTTGTCCAGGGCTGCCTGGAAGTCGCTCCTGTTTTGCCCTTTGGGGAACTTGAATGTTTTGAAGATTTCTTCTGCTCTGGCACCCACGATGGTGAGCAAAAGCTCCGTCTTTTCAGCATTGGCCATGTCTTGTAGGTCGGCTGCTACCAGGAAGATCTCAAACCTTTGCCTGAATGCACGCCAGTTTGCACTGAGATTGTCGTGGCACCTGAGCCGCTGTGGAACCGGAATCTCGATCACCTTGCCTGGGTGTTGTTGCTGGTTGTCACTGTTTGCTGAGTTGTAACTATATGGATTTAAATGGTCACTTCTGTGTACCATGTTTTGTTATGCTGTTGACGTAGCTTAAGCTGCTTCCTTGATGTGCACTCTGACAAAGGAAGGTTCAGACTTGGAGATAGCTTTAATACATTTATTAAGCTTTTAACAATTCTCCTACTTGGATTCGACTCTACTGTTAATTCCTTCTATAGCTACTCAGACTATCTAACCAGTCTGCTACAATCCACGTGGTGGGTGTGATGTTCAATCAACCCTGTGTCTGTAGTCACTGAGTGTCTCCACTGGAAAGAGGAAGATCATGTGTGCTGTGTCCTTTTTATATGGGTTGGTGTAATGCCCTCCTGTGGTAGTGTCACCTCTGTGTGTATCGTGAATGCCCATTGGTCGTGTCCTATCTTACTGACCTATTGGTTGAATGTCTGTGTGTCATGTCTCTGGTGCTCCCTCTAGTGTCTAGCTAGTCTACGTGTACTTACATTAACTCCTTGTATATCTACAGTGATGCATATCACCACAGTGTTCTCTTCTCGAATGGAGTCAGTATCACTTTCAGCAGCTGTCTGATGTTCACAGGTGGCTGTCTACCCTTAACACAGCTCGACTGATCCTCTGCGATGACCTCTGGTACACAGTTCTCCAGTCTCTTGGCCAGGACTTTTGCGAGTATTTTCGCGTCCACATTGAGCAGTGAAATGGGTCTGTCTGATCCGCACTCCATTGGGTCTTTGTCTTTTTTGGGTATCAGCGATATGGTGTCCTGTGTTAGCGTTGGAGGCAGGGTGCCCCTCGCTAGCGAGTCTGTGAACGTGTCCCGCAGACATGCAGGTTAGGTGGATTGGCCATGATAAATTGCCCTTAGTGACCAACAAGGTTAGGAGGGGTTATTTGGGTTACAGGGATAGGGTGGAAGTGAGGGCTTAAGCGGAACGGTGCAGACTCCATGGGCCGAATAGCCTCCTTCTGCACTATATATTCTGTGTTCTATGTTCTATGTTAAAATGTATTATAGAAGTCCACCAGAATCTGTCCTGTCCCAGCACCTGCCCCACCTGCATGGAATTGGTGCTCTCCATGACCCCTCCCAGTTCTATTGATGCTTCCAGCTCCCTGCGTCTATCATCCCCACAAATGGCATGTCCAGTCCGCCAGGGAACTGTTTCATCCCCGAATCCCTGTCTGGGGGTTCGGAGGCACACAGTCCCCGGTAGAAGGTCTCGGACGCTTCATTTACCTTTAATTTGGTTCAGTTACCAGTCCACCTCTGCTACTTCCCTTACAGCTGCCGGCCTTCTCAGCGAGCCAGCAAGTGACTAGCCTCTCTCCATGTTCATAAAAGGTCCCCCTTGCCTGACAAAGTAAGAAGTCTTACAACACCAGGTTAAAGTCCAACAGGTTTGTTTCAAACACGAGCTTTCGGAGCGCAGCTCCTTCCTCAGGTGAATGGAGAGGTATGTTCCAGGGCCACCCAACATGGACACCAACTATGTGTACACCATGTGGATGTGCCCCTGCACTCCGAGGTTTCTCTTTGTTTAGGGAACCTCCAAAGTGGCTGTTTACGGCGCTGTCTTGTTCCATCATCCTGAACCTGACCTGCTGAAGACAGATCAGTGTGTGTGTACTTTTGGCCTTTCCCTTCCTTATCGTATGTTCCCCCATAGAAGTCGCGATTACTCCCCTCTATCACCCTCTCTGCCCTTCCCTGCCCCCCCTTTCTATTTGCCCAACCCCCCCACCTTCCCCAAATCACTGTATTTTCCTGTCCCCCATTCCCCCCCCCCCCCCCCCCCCCCCCATCCCCCCCATCCCCTTCGCCAGAGCGGTGAAATTCCTTATTTTGATATGTCACCTGGAGCCTGGTTGGGAATAGCATCCCGAATTTTGCACTGTTCTTGTACAGGGCCAATTTCGCGTGGGTGGACTCAGCCCTGGTCTGCCCTAATGTCCTGATATACTCTTATTCTGTGTCCTTCCCAACTGTTTGGTCTGTCGAGCCCAGTGCAGGGTCCTCTCCCGGTCCTGGTACCTGTGCAGCTTGTCTTTTACCGTCATCGGCTGCTCCCGGCCCTGAGCTTTGGTCGGAGCGACCTATGGGCACTGTCGATATTCGACGGCTTGGGGGCGCTATCCCATCCAGCCAAGCTGCCCAATATCTGGGCCATGTAGTCAGTTGGGTCTCTGCCTTCGATCCCCTCTGGCCCACCCACTGTTCGGATATTCTGATGCTTGGATCGGTTCTCTTGGTTCTCGACTTTCCCCTTCAGGCTCCCTTGGGTCACCACCAACCTTTTTATCTCAGCCTCCATGGCAACGATCCGGTCGCTCTGGTAAGCTGGATGTCTTTTCAAGCTGTTAGACCGTTCTTCCCCGGACCTCCAACTTCTTTTCCATCCCGTCGAGTGCCGTCTGCGTGGCAACCAGTGCCTCCGTCACCCTAACCGCCGTTTGGATCTTCGCCTTGATCTCATCTTTCATTGCGGTCAGTTCCTTAAGTTAGGAACATCTTCCAACATCTCCAAGTGGGGGGTGGAGCCCACTGTCCGGGTCGCCAGTCTCCCTCTCTTGGGGGTGGCCGTGGACCCCTCGCCTCGTGGGTCCAACGACTTGCTCGCTCACTGCTCTTGCCCTTTTACATCGTTTCTGGCTTTCCAGTGGTCTCTTGAGCTATTGCTTCCCGGCATACTTTTTTTCTACCTTGTGTTTGTAGTTGAGGAGGTGAATGAGTCTGATTTTTCAGGCTAAATTCGACCAAAAGTGCCTATTATGCTGTGTTCTGGAGGAGAGCCACCTGATGTGGGACTACTCAGCATATCCCCATCACCAGAACATGCCGAGGCTTATTGATTGTTAAGGCTAAGGGACAGTTGCAAAGACATAGATATATCTGATTTGTTTATTGGAGGAACATAACTATTTATAGATATACAAAACTACAGGTGTCACTCAGTCTAAGCCATGAGCTTTCTCTTTCTCGGCTCTTCGTCATGTGTCTCTTACATCACCATTTAGGCAGTACTGTTTCTTCAGTCCCATGCATTAACCCTTTCAGTCCTGAACACCCTAATACTACATCTCCCCAAGTCTTTTTCAAACATAGTTGACATTTACACTTCCATACTACCTCATCTCACCCCAAGTCTCTGATTTCAAAAATTCAATCAGTATGGAGGTTTTATGGCTCTCCCTGATTGAGTTCTTATCAGGCTTGGATGATCGATAGTCTCTCTTTGGACTTAATTGCTTTGACTTGCTTGATCTTCAGTAAGAGTTGCAACATCTGGTACATTGTCAGTTGGACCCCTGTCCCGGTTGAGACAGGAAGGAAAAATATTTATGTCCATATATCTCCTTCAGCTGGTCTGCTTTTAAGACTTTTGTTTTTCTCTTTTACAAAATGGGCAATTGTCGGGCTGTTGCTCGTTATGCTTTTACTTAATTGCTCTGTTTTAATAACCTTTGCTCTAGAGTCGCCAGGTATCTTTCTGATACCACCATGAGGTTCAAAGCCAAGTGCTGATCAATAACTCAATACACCAGTTAGTAAGTTTCAAATCAATACACCTTTATTATACACACAGTCAATCACTACTCATGCATAAACTCTACTTACTAAACTATCACTGCTACTAAAGGCCTATACTTAGCTTTCAAATGGCCCACCAGGTCAGAGGAACAATGGCCTTTGTCCGGTTCTGAATCTGCTGGCTTCAAGCTGGTATGGAATAGTAGCTAGGAGCGTCTATCTCGTAGCGTGCGTTGACTGGAGACTTACTTGGTTGATGCAGCTGCTAGGCAGGTCTCTCCTCGCTGAGAGCCATGGTCAAGAGTTCTTTGAGAGCTGCCAAGAGAGCGAACTAAACTTGGGGACGCTATCTTATAGGTCCCAGGGGGTTCGCGCCCTTTTGGGCGGACCCCGGACTTGGTCCCAATTAATTGGACCATGTCCCAATCGTTCTCATCGATTTTCTCCAATACTGGAGTTGTTCCTGATCATTGGAACTGTGCCTTTGTCCTAGCTCCCACTGGCGCCAGGGAGTCTGTCTTGGTCCCGATTGTTTCAATGTTTCTGATTGTTTCTGGGGATCGCTCATTAGTATGTAGATGGCTATTGGTTTCAGTTCTGTCTGGGTTCTGCAAATCTTAATACACAGGAAACCTTGCATTCCCTGTAGCTGGCCAATTTTCCCTGCACTCTTGGCGGGCATCCATTTTGGAATCGGGACGTGGCCACCCCAGGTGGCTACAGGGCTGACAAGATGGCTCCAGCTGGTCACAGGCTGGATTTTGGAAGTTTCTTAGCAGTTTTAAAGCAACAAAGACTAACCCCTGAAAAGGCCTGGAATGTAACACTCCTTACATCGTATAAACATTTCAGCCAAGGAATACAATGGCTTGGCAGAAGAGCTGACTGCCCCAGCTAGATATGAACAAAGGCAGCTGTTTATAATTCCTAGTCTCCAATTTGGTGCTAATGACCAAAACGTTACCTGTTCCAATACACAATAGCTTTCAACCAAGGGCCATGTTTAGTCAACTTGCCCAAGAACAAAAGGTCTCCTGATTCCTATTTAACACCTCAATATGCCAGACCTGGGAAAATACATCAGCCAGAATTCTCCAATTGTTGCGATTCACTCTTCCCGCCAGCAGCGCACCCCCACCCATGGGTTTCCTGGCGGCGTGGGGTGGTTTCAATGGGAACGCCCTTTGACAAGCAGCGGGAGGATAGAATCCTGCCCTCAGCGAATGGCGCACCGCTGAGAAACGCGCAGCTGGAGGACCGGAGAATCCAACCCATCGTTTGTCTAACATCTAGGAGAAGTGGTGAGAGGTATGTCACATGACCTCCCACAAGCTACGAGAACTTGTAATACTGCCCTGTGCATCTGAACTTAGGTATGATGTGGAGATGCCGGCGTTGGACTGGGATGAGCACAGTAAGAAGTCTGACAACAGATGATGAAGAAGCTGTGCTCCAAAAGCTCGTGATTCCAAATAAACCTGTTGGACTTTAACCTGGTATTGTAAGACCTCTTACTGAACTCAGGTAGTCACTGTTTGACCTCCAAATTGAAACAATTGCTCCAGGCAAGTAGCCTGCACTGTTGGCCAGCTGATGGCAGCAGAAAGAATTCTGGTCCTCACCAAATCTGCAAGACTACTGGAACTTGTATCTTCAAGACTAACCCAACATTTTTAAAATACATTTGGAGTAGCCAATTATATTTTTTCCAATTAAGGGGCAATTTAGCATGGCCAATCCACCTGCCCTGCACATCCTTGGGTTGTGGAGGTGAGACCCACGCAGACACGGGGAGAATGTGCAAACTCCACACGGACCAGGCAACAGCGCTAACCACTATCCCACGTGCTGCCCCTAGACGAGCCCAAATCTACATGCCTTGGATGTCTTGTTTCTGGAAAGACAAGCTCACCCTGCAACATACAGGGTGTAAAATACAGGTTAGGATTTTATGTGTCCAGAGTCCAGAACCAAAAGTCTAATGTAATGTTTCTTCAGATTTTTACTAGTGCTCTGCACACCTGAAGCATAACCTCCCTACTTTTGTATTAAATTCCTCTTGCTATAAATTATAACATTCTATTAGCTTTTCTAATTACTTGCTGCACCCGCATTCTAGCTTTTTGATTCATGCACTAAGACACCCAGATCCCTCTGCACCTCAGAGCTCTGTAATCTCTCACCATTTAGATAATATGTTTATTTTGCATTCTTCCTACCAAAATGAACAATTTCACATTTCCCTATTATACCCCATTTGCCAGATCTTTGCCCGCTCACTTAACCTATCTATATCTTTTTGTAGCCTCCTTATGTCCTCTCCACAACTTTCCTACCTATCTTTGTGTCAACAACACATTTGGGAAACATTCCATCTGTTCCTTCATCCAAGTTATTTATATCAGTTGTAAACAGTTGAAAAGCCAGCACTGATCCCTGTGGCACACCATTCGTTACATCTTGCCCATTTATACCTATCCTCTGCTTCCTGTTGGCCAGCCAGTCTTCTACCCATACCAATATGTTACCGCCTATACTATGATCTTTCATTTTCTACCATAACCTTTCATGGGTTCTAATCAGGTGGGCTGCTTTTTGGTATTCAGCTTCTTGAGTGTTGTTGGAGCTGCACTCAGCCAAGCAAGTAGACAGAATTCCATCATACTGCTGACTTGTGACTTGTAGAGGGTACACGGGCTTTGGGGAGACAGGAGGTGAGTTACTCTTCATGGAATTCTCACTTTCTTACATGCTCCTACAGCCATAGTATTTATAAGGCGAGTCCAGTTCAGTTTCTGATCAATGGTAGACCCAGGATGTCGATAGTGGGGGATTCAGCATTGGTCATACATGAAGAGAGGCGAAGGAGGAGGCCTTTTGGTCCTTCGAGCCTGCTCCGCCATTTATCACGGTCATGGCTGATCATCCAACTCAATAGCCTAATTCTGCTATAGGTACAATAGATCCAACCATTGGAGAGTTTCCTCCTGATTCCCACTGACTCCAGTTTTGCTGGGGCTCCTTGATCTCACACTCAGTCAAATGCTGCCTTGATGTCAAGGACAGCCACTCTCCCTTCGCACCTGGAAGTTCAGCCCTTTGTCCATGTTTGAACCAAGGCTTCATTGAGGTCAGGAACATAGTGGCCCTGGCGGAACCCAAACTGAGTTTGCTGCAAAGAATAAAGATATGGAGGTGCCACACTCTGGATTCTTACAAACATGAGGAGAGGTTTTATTAGGGATGTCGCTCATACAAACTAAAATGGAGAACTGAAGCCCACGCAAACACTCATTGCTGACTTCACTACAAATCACATCATGCCATTGAATGTCAAGGGAAGATAGTTAGGTCCTCTCTTGTTGGAGTTGATCATTGCCTGGCACTTGTATGGTGCAAATGCTACTTCTTACTTAGCAGTCCAAATCTGGATACTGTCCAGGTCTTGCTGCATTTGGACATGAACTGCTTCAGTATCTGAGGAGCAGTGAACGGTGCTGAACATTGTGCAGTCATCAGTGAACATCCTTGATGTGTTGGGTAAGCTGGGTCTATGTGGACTGCGTTTGATGCAGTGTAGAGAGAGACAGGATTCTAACACTTGAAGAAATGCAATACGATTTTATTGATCAACTAACTATATTACATGCTTAACTGTGGGTTGACACTATGCTGACTTGACTGGAGGCCTGAGGCTAACCTGACCAGACTATCTGACTAGCACATGGTGCTTGTACTAGTTGCTGCTCACGGGCTCTGACTATCTCAGAGGCTGGATTCCCAGAGAGCGGGAAAACTGGTGCCTTCTGGGTTTATAGTGGTCGTGTCCTGTCTGATGATTAGTTGCTTTGTTCTGTGTGCTCACTGGTCATCCTGGGTGGAATTCTCCGACCCCCGCAGGGTCGGGGAATCGCCCGGGGCCGGCGTAAATCCCGCCCCCACTGTGGGCGAAATTCTCCACCACCCGGGAATCGGCGGGAGCGGGAATCACGCCCCGCCGATCGGCATGCCCCCCGCGTCGGTCGGCGTCCCCCGCGGCGATTCTCCGGCCCGCGATGGGCCAAAGTCCCGCCGCTGACAGGCCAATCCCGGTGAAGTGGTTTAAACCACCTCTGTGCCGGTGGGATTGGTGGCGCGAGCGGGCCCCCGGGGTCCTGGGGTGGGCGCCGGGCGATCGTACCCCAGGGGGTGCCCCCATGGTGGCCTGGCCTGCGATCGGAGCCCACCGATCTGCGGGCGGGCCAGTGCCGTGGGGGCACTCGTTTTCTTCCCCCACCACCACGGCGGAGGCGGAAGTGACCCCCTCCACCGCGCATGCACCGGTGGTGACGTCAGAGGCCGCTGATGCTCCGGCGCCTGCGCGAACAGGCGAAGGCCTTTCGGCCAGTCCCGACGCCGGGCGGCGTAGCACCAAAGGCCGTTGGCGCCAATTTTGGAGCCATCGGCGGAGCGGGAGCCACTCCGGCGCGGGCCTAGCCTCTAAAGGTGCGGAGAATTCCACACCTTCGGGGAGGCACGACGCCGGAGTGGTTGGCGCCACTCTGCTACGCCGGGACCCCCCGCCCCGCTGGGTAGGGGAGAATTTTGCACCCTGTGTCTCAATCACTGCCTGTCTGCACTCCATCATATACCTGGATGTATCTTATGATAATCCCCATTTCTGGCCTTCTGATAGAGGGGGGGTCATTTTTTTAAAAAATAATTTTTATTCAAATTTTTCAACAACGAATTTTATCCCAACAATAAAGTAAACAAGGTGTAGAAATAAACAGAAAGAGAAATCCCCCCAGCACAAAGCAATGAATTAATAACTTAATTACGTTACAAAAAAGAAGAAAATAGCAAACACATCGTCGCAAAAACAAGCCCCCTTAACGGACCCCGAACCCACCTCCCGTTACCCACCACCAGCCCCCCCCCCCCCCCCCCCCGGTTGCTGCTGAGATTGACCACCCTCTAACCCTCCGCCAGAAAATCGAGAAAGGGCTGCCACCGCCGGAAGAACCCCTGTACCGACCCCCTCAGGGCAAACTTAACCTTCTCCAGCCTGATGAACCAGGCCATGTCATTGATCCAGGCCTCAAGGCTCGGGGGCTTCGCGTCCCTCCACTGTAAGAGAATCCTACGCTGGGCTACTAGAGACGCAAAGGCCAGGATACCGGCCTCTCTCGCCTCTTGCACACCCGGCTCCGACGCTACCCCAAAGATCGCGAGCCCCCAGCCCGGCTCCACCCTGGAGCCGACCACCTTGGACAAAGTCCCCGCCATCCCCATCCAAAACCCCTCCAAAGCCGGACATGCCCAGAACATGTGGGTGTGGTTCGCCGGGCCTCCCGAACACCTCCTGCACCTGTCCTCCTCCCCAAAGAACCGGCTCATCCTGGCCCCACTCATGTGTGCCCTATGCAGCACTTTCAGCTGAATTAAGCTGAGCCGTGCGCAAGAAGAGAACGAGTTCACCCTCCCCAGGGCGTCCGCCTACGTCCCATTGTCGTTCTCTTCCCCTAGCTCCTCCTCCCACTTCGCTTTCAGCTCGTCCACCGAGGCCTCCTCCTCTTCCTGCATCACCTGATAAATTGCCGAGATCCTACCCCCACCGACCCACGTCCCCGAGAGCACCCTATCCTGCACCCCCCTAGGCAGTAGAAGCGGGAACTCTGCCACCTGCCGCTTAACAAACGCCCTAATCTGCATATACCTGAAAGCATTCCCAGAGGGGAGGCCCCACTTCCCCTCCAACTCCTCTAAAGTTGCAAACTTCCCATCGAGGAAAAGGTCCCCCATCCGCCTGATGCCTGCCCTGTGCCAACTCAAAAACCCATCATCCATTCTCCCTGGTGCAAACCGGTGATTGCCCCGTATCGGGGCCCACACTGAGGCCTTCACTTCCCCCCTATGACGCCTCCACTGCCCCCAAATTTTGAGGGACGCCACCACTACCGGACTCGTAGAATACCTTGCCGGGGGGGAGTGGGAGCGGGGCCGTCACCAATGCCTCCAAACTCGTACCCACACAGGACGCCACCTCCAACCTCTTCCATGCGGCACCCTCCCCCTCCATCACCCACCTACGAATCATTGCCACGTTCGCAGCCCAGTAATACCCACACAAGTTGGGCAACACCAAGCCACCTACCTCCCTTCCTCACTCCAGGAATACCCTCCTCACTCTTGGGGTCTTCCGCGCCCACACGAACCCCAGAATGCTCTTATTCACCCTCTTAAAAAAAGCCTTCGGAATTGACAAAAGCCTTGGGGAGGCACTGGAAAAGAAACAAAAACCTCAGGAGCACCGTCCTCTTAACTGACTGGACCCTGCCCGCCAAAGAGAGTGGCAGCGCGTCCCACCTCCTGAACTCTTCCTCCATCTGTTCCACCAGCCTCGAAAAGTTTAGCCTATGCAGGGCCCCCCAGCTCCTAGCTATCTGGACCCCAAGATATCTAAAGCTCCTCTCCGCCCTCTTCAGCGGGAGCTCTCCTATCTCCCTCTCCTGGTCCCCCAGGTGCAACACAAACAGCTCACTCTTCCCCACATTTAGCTTATAGCCCGAAAAATCCCCAAACTCCCCGAGTATCTTCAACACCTCTGGCATCCCCCCTGCCGGATCCACGATGTTCAACAGTACATCACCTTCGTACAACGACAACCGGTGCTCGTTCCCCTCCCCCCCCCGCACAATCCCCCTCCAGTTCTTCGAATCCCTCAGCGCCATAGCCAAGGGCTCAATCGCTAACGCGAAGAGCCGGGGAGACAAGGGCCACCCATGCCTCGTCCCCCGAGAAAGCCGAAAGTCCTCCGACCTCCTCCCATTCGTCACCACACTCACTACCGGGGAGCTGTACAGCAACCTCACCCAGCTGATGAATCCCTCACCAAACCCAAACTTCCTCAGCACTTCCCACAGGTAGCTCCACTCCACCCTGTCAAAAGCTTTCTCCGCATCCATCAATGCCACTATTTCCGCCTCCCCAGCCGCCGACGCCATCATCATAACATTAAGAAGCCGCCGTACATTGACATTCAGCTGCCTCCCCTTCACAAACCCCGTTTGGTCCTCATGGATAACCATAGGGACCACATCTTCCACCCTTCTGGACAGTATCTTAGCCAACAACTTTGCATCCACGTTGAGGAGCGAAATCGGCCTGTAAGACCCACACTGGAGGGGATCCTTATCCCGCTTCAGGATCAGTGAAATTATTGCTCTAGACATCGTCGGGGGCAGAGCCCTTGCCTCGTCTCATTCAGGGTCCTCACAAGCAGCGGGCCCAGCAGATCTGAAAACTGCTTGTAAAACTCCACCGGGAACCCGTCAGGTCCCGGTGCTTTCCCTGTCTGCATGCTCCCCAGCGCCTCCATCAGCTCCTCCAACTCGATTGGGGCCCCCAGACCCTCCACCCGCTCATCCTCTACTCTTGGGAACTCCAGCTTATCCAAAAAGCGGTCCATCCCGCCCACCTCCCTAGGGGGCACCGCCCGGTACAGCCCCTCGTAAAAGGATCTGAACACCCCATTAATGTCCCTGCCACCCCGCACCAAGTTCCCTCCTGCATCTGTGACTCCCCGTATCTCTCTCGCTGCCTCCCACTTCCAGAGCTGGTGGGCCAACATCTGACTTGCCTTCTCCCCACACTCATATACCGTCCCCTGCACCCTCCTCCACTGCGCCTCTGCCTTCCGGGTGGTCAGTATATCGAACTCCGCTTGGAGGCTGCGATGCTTCCTCAGAAGCCCCTCCTCCGGGACATCTGCGTACCTCCTGTCCACCCTTACCATTTCTTCCACCAACCTCTCCCTCTCAACCCTCTCCCCCCTCTCCCTGTGCGCCCAAATGGATATCAGCTCCCCTCTAACCACTGCCTTCAGCGCTTCCCAAACTACCCCAACTTGCACCTCCCCGTTATCGTTGGTTTCCAGATACCCCTCTATACCCCTATGTCTTCGCCCACATACTTCCTTCTCTGCCAGAAGCCCCACATCTAACCTCCACAGCGGGCGCTGATCCGTCCCCTCCCCCAGCTCCAGGTCCACCGAATGCGGAGCAAGGTCAGATATGGCTATCGCCGAATACTCCGCCCCCACCACTCTCGGGATTAGCCCCCTGCTGAGAGCAAAAAGGTCAATCCGGGAATAAGCCTTGTGGACATGGGAGAAAAAGGAGAACTCCCTACCCCCCGGCTTCAAAAACCTCCAAGGGTCTACCCCTCCCATCTGATCCATGAACCCCCTCAGCACCGAGGCCGCCGCCGGCCTCTTACCTGTCCTAGACTTCGAACGATCCAGAGCCGGATCCAACACGGTATTAAAGTCCCCTCCCAAGATCAAACCCCCCATCTCCAGGTCCAGGATCCGGCTCAACATTCACCGCATGAAGCCCGCATCGCCCCAGTTGGGGGCGTACAGATTGACCAGAACCAGCCGCTCCCCTTGAAGACTACCACTCACCATTACGTATCTACCTGCACTGTCCACCACCACATTCAACGCAACAAACGACAAGCTCTTGCCAACTAAGATCTCCACCCCTCGATTCTTCGCATCAAGCGCCGAGTGAAACATCTGCCCCACGCAGCCTCTTCTCAGCCTCACCTGATCCGCCACCTTAAGGTGCGTCTCCTGGAGCATGGCCACGTCCGCACCCAGCCCCTTCAGGTGCGTCAAGACCCGGGACCGCTTCACCGGTCCATTCAGCCCCCTCACGTTCCATGTGACCAGCCGAGTCTGGGGGGTCTTCCCCCTCCCTCTGCGTCCGTCAGCCATAGCTCTCCCTCGGCTCACCACGTGCCCGCAGAACCCCTCAGGCCCGTTCCCCACGGTGGCAGACCCCCCCCCCCTCAACCCCCCCTTCATCAGCAGTTCCCCTACGGCCTCTACAGCAGCAACCCGGTACCCCCCACTACTCCCCCCCACTAAACCCCCCCAACCTCCCCTAAGCTAGGGCCCCCCCTAGCTGCGTAACCCCGGCCATTGTACTTCCGTAAGTCAGCCGACTGCTGCTGACCCCGGCTGCTCCCGCCATCCCAACCCCCCCCCCCCCCCCCCCCCCCCCCCCCCCCCCCCGATGCAACGCAACCACCATTCCCCCCTCCCTGTGCCGGCCCCGCCCACTACTCCTCCAGCGCGGGAAGAAAACCCGCGCTTCCATCCCAAACCCCGCCCCCCCCCGACCCAACACGCGGGAAAAAGATGGCCACCTGACCCAGCGGGACCGCGAGCAGCTCCCCAACCCTCCACCAGTGAAAAAACAGTGAAAAAACGAAAAGGCACCCCAATTAATAAATAACAGCCCCAAAAAGCAAAAAAGCAGAACAGCGAAAAGGCAACATCAAACACAGCCAATAAAACAAAAGGATACCAAGGAGGACAGAGCCTCCGGACTATGTACATCATTCCCCAGCACCCCAGTCCTCAGTTCGAGTCCAACTTCTCTGCCTGGACAAAGGCCCAGGCCTCTACCGGAGAGTCAAAGTAGAGCTGGCGATCCTTGGAAGGGACCCAGAGGCGAGCCGGCTGTAACAGGCCAAACTTCACCCCCTTCCTGTGAAGCACTCCCTTCGCCCGATTGAAACCAGCCCTTCTCTTCGCCACCTCCGCGCTCCAGTCCTGATAGATCCTGATCTCTGCATTCTCCCACTTGCTGCTCCTTTCCTTCTTCGCCCATCTCAGCACGCACTCACGGTCAGCGAAGCGGTGAAAACGGACCAGCACCGCCCTAGGCGGCTCGTTCGGCCTGGGCTTCCTCAACAGCACTCGATGGGACCCCTCCAGCTCCAAGGGTCCTTGGAACGACCCCGCGCCCATTAACGAGTTCAGCATCACAACCGCGTAGGCCCCCAAATCCAAACCTTCCAGCCCCTCTGGGAGGCCCAGAATCCGCAGGTTCTTCCGACGGGAGCGGTTCTCCATCTCCTCCATCCTTGCCAGCCATTTCTTGTGAAGCGCCTCGTGCGAATCCACCTTCACTGCCAGGCCCAGGAGTTCGTCCTCGCTCTCCGAGGCCTTTTGCTGTAGCTTTCGGATCTCCGCACCCTGAGCCGTCTGAGTCGCCATGAGCATGAGCGAGGCCTTAAACGGCTCCAGGATCTCAGCTTTCAGCTCTCTGAAGCAGCGATGGAGCAGCTCCCGCTGCTCCTGCGCCCACTGCTGCCACGCTGCCGGTTCCCCACCCGCCGCCATCTTGCTTTTCCTGCCTCGCACCTTTCTCTGCTCCAAAGCCGAATTTTTGACCGCTCCGCTCCTGGTCCAGTCCATCCACCAGCAGATAACCACAGTGGATATGTTCCCACCCGGGGAAAAGTCCAACCAGCCCCGCTGCGGGCCCTTAAAAGAGCCCGAAAGACCAAAAATAGCGTGAGTTACCGAACGTGCGGCTTAGCTCCGCATCACCACAACCGGAAGCCCAGAGGGGGGGTAATTGATGAAGCAGCTGAAAATGGATGAGCCTCGGGTACCACCCTGAAAAATTTCTGCAGCATTGTCTCGGGACTGAAATGATTGACTTCCAACAACTACAACCATCTCTCTTTGTGCCAGGTATGACTCTAACCATTGGAGAATTTCCCCCGATTCCCACTGACTCCAGTTTTGCTGGGGCTCCATGATGTCACAGTCAGTCAAATGCTGCCTTGATGTCAAGGACAGCCATTCTCCCCTCACCTGGAAGTTCAGGCCTTTGTCCATGTTTGAACCAAGGCTTCAATGAGGTCAGGAACTGAGTGGCCCTGATGGAACCCAAACTGAGCGTCAGTGAGCAGGTTATTGCTGAGTAAGTGCCGCTTGATAGGGCTATTGATGACACCTTCCATCATTTGCAGAATGAAGAGCTGTTATATCTTTGAGTTTGCTGCAAAGAGAAAAGATCTGGAGGTGCCACACTCTGGATTCTTACAAACATTCACTCCCTCCACCACTGACACACACAGTGATGTGGAGATGCCGGCGTTGGACTGGGGTGAGCACAGTAAGAAGTCTTACAACACCAGGTTAAAGTCCAACAGGTTTGTTTCAAACACTAGCTTTCGGAGCGCAGCTCCTTCCTCAGGTGAATGGAGAGGCATGTTCCAGAAACATTTATATAGACAAAGTCAGAGATGCTGGACAATGCTTGGAATGCGAGCATTTGCAGGTAATCAAATCATTACAGATCCTGCCTGCGCTCCAAAAGCTTGTATTTGAAAAAAACCTGTTGGACTTTAACCTAGTGTTGTAAGACTTCTTACTGGACACACACAGTAACAGCCATGTGTACCATCTACAAGATTCATTGCAGTAACTTACCAAGCCTCTTTTGACAGCACCTTCTTAACCTGCGACCTCCATCACCTAGAATGATATGGACAGCCAACATGGGAACTACACCACCTGGGTGTTCCGCCCAAGCCACATACCATCCTGACTTGGAAATGTATTGCCGTTCTTTCACTGTTGCTGGGTCAAATTCCTGGGACACCTTCCTTAACAGCACTGTGGATGTAGCTGCCCCACATAGAACATAGAATTTACAGTGCAGAAGGAGGCTATTCGGCCCATTGAGTCTGCACCGGCCCTTGGAAAGAGCACCCCACTTAAGCCCCACACCTCCACCCTATGCCCGTAACCCCACCCAACCTTTTTGGACACCAAGGGCAATTTAGCATGGCCAACCCACCTAATGTGCACACCTTTGGACTGTAGGAGGAAACTGGAGCACCCGGAGGAAACCCACGCAGACACGGGGAGAACGTGCAAATTCCGCACAGTGTCCCAAGCCGGGAATCGAACCTGGGACCCTGGCACTGTGAAGCAACCGTGCTAACCACTATGCTACCGTGCTGCTGGATGTGGGTTTTGCATCAGACAGTTTGTGGTGCGTTGGAGAATGTGGGAACATCTGAAATGCAATCCAAAGGGTAAGGTTTTAAACACGGAAATTCATTTTCCAAACTTACTCTGATCTCATATGATTCATCAGTTGCACAGCATATTTTCTTCATCAGCAGCCTGTTTGCCTTTGTATAGTCAACAGTAATGTTTCCCAGAGTGTTCCTGTCTGCCATTCTTCATAAATACCCTTCCCAACTCTAAATCATATTGTCGGGCAGATGGGCCAAATGGCTTCCATCTGTGCCATATTATTGTCTGGTTGTGAGATCAGCCATGACCTAATTGAATGGTCTACCGCTCGTCCTTTGTCTGTTTACATTTCCATTTTCTCTTCCTATGATTTACTTCTATCCAGACGGTGCTGCCTGCCTGACTGTGGGTTGCATCATACTTCAAAATGATAATACAGAATGCGTGTTGGCTGGGGATTTTGCTGAACGTCATGGAGCCATGATATTTAAAAACCTCAATGAATGTCAGGCTTCTGGCTCTCTTACTCGGATCTGTGGTTCCAAATGTAAATTTCCCAGCTCACTCTGTCCCACTGGCACTGGAGAGCTACCTTTCCGTGGGGCAAACAAGCAGCAGCTGAATCTGGTGGCTCTGCCTCTGCCTGGAACCTGCAGGAAGCCGATGAAACGTAAAGATGGGGAATTCCATCAATGGCCTCCTGAGACCAGCTGTGTGACGTCTTCAAGCCACTTAATGCTGCTGCTTGTCTTGGTGAAAAATTGACCACAAGGGGAAGCTCTACTCATAAGGAGGACATCACAGAGTAACCTAGCAATACAGGAACTGCTTAGCAATAAAGGTCCAAGGTCTATCTCGCTTGCCTTCTCACTAATCACACAATACAGTAATTGGATTGCTGACCAGTCATCGTAATCAATCTCTATCAATTTGCCTACAACAGACCCAGACATGAGGAGTGAAAATCCCTAATGAACCTTGGGAACAAGGTGTCCAAAGCCACATTCCCCCCCCCCCCCCCCCCCCCCCCCAAGAATGCTTCACTCATCACATCTTAAATGGCCCAGATGTTGGATCCCAAAATGCTATTTTCTAATGTGAATTTAAGTGAATTAAATGAAGTACGAGCTGCTTCCACAATCTCTTTAGGGAGCCTGGTCCACAGACTGATCACTCGCACCTTGAAGTATTGGGTGGCATTCAGTTCCTGGGATTGGGATTCACTGCCCCCCGCCCCGCGCCACTGGTTGGAGGAGCAGTGGGAACCCCATGATATCTGTCTGGAAGGCCCAACATTATTCAAATGCAATTAGGTACTTAACTGGCCAGCGTCGGGCCTGCCACACTAGCAAAGCCCCGTATAGCAGAAAACCTATCCTTGGGCCCCAGTAAGGTTGAACTTTCACCCCAAGAGTTGCCAGCCTGCCAGTCAGTGTGACCGGAAGCAATGTCTATGGCCTTCACCTCTGATCATCATGGGATCCCTGAAGGCAGGTGAGTGTGACAGGATGGGGGTCATGGGGAGGGGGCCGTTGGTGAGAAGGGGAGATGGGGTTGCAGGCTTGGTAGGGAGTTCATATTCAGCAGCCCCAGATGCTGGGTCTCGCAGTTGAGTATTGAAAGTCTGTCAACGAGGGACCTCTTGTTAAACCGATGATAAACTCAAGTGTTTGCTGGGCAGCTTTCAAGAGGTGCAGGACAGTCCCACTAAATCCATCAGCCATCATTAAATCCTACTTGAATCTCCGATTCAGCCCTCATGGATAGATTAGTGGGTAAAGGAGTTGGAATGTGTTCTGTAAACACCGGGAACCTACTCATAAGATGCCAACCTGTGAGGAACAAAACTAAGACAGAAATATCAAGAAGTCAGCTGTGTAAGAAAATTGTCAATCAGGTTAAAGACATAAACCACAAGAACAAATGGGATTTATACAATGCCTCAATGTAGTAACAGTAAGAAGTCTTACAACACCAGGTTAAAGTCCAACAGGTTTGTTTCGAATCACTAGCTTTCGGAGCGCAGCTCCTTCCTCAGGTGAGGCACCTGTGGAAGGAGCAGTGCTCCGAAAGCTAGTGATTTGAAACAAACCTGTTGGACTTTAACCTGGTGTTGTAAGATTTTTACTGTGCCCACACCAATCCAATGCCGGCATCTCCACATCAATATAGTAAAGCATCCAATAGTGCACAACAAGAGCATAACGAGGCATTGAGTCACATGAGGAAATATTAGAACCGGTGATTATAAACTTGGTCAGAAAGGTCAGTTTCTAAAAGTATCTTAAGGGAGGAGAGAGCTCGTGGAGGGAGGAGAGAGCTCGAGGAAGGAGGGAATTTCAGCGCTTTGAGCCTCAGCAGCTGAAGGCACAGCCATGAATGGTAGGGCGAAGAAAACAGAAGATGTGCATGAAACCAGATTCGGAGGTGCACAGGGATCTTCGAGGTTTGTAGGGCTGGGAAGGTTACAGAGATTGCAAAGTCATGCTTCACAGTCAGCTCTTTGCAAACCAGCGTAAAGGTGTCAGGTGATGTATTGTAATCTCCTGCATATATCCAAGAAATGTCTGTATTTCTGGAGGTTCTGTCTGCGGATGGTAAGAGCGTGCCGACACATTTTACCTGGAAATTAACACAGAGGTTATTGGAAACACATAGCAGGTCATACAACATCTTAACAGAACAGGTAGGTTAACATTTCACCTGGAGTCCCACGTCAAAACATGTTTTGTTTTCATTCCTTTACTGCCCCACCCTCTGGTAATTCACTATTCACTCTGATTTCGAAATCAAAGCTGTCACGTGGATGAAATAGTTTCATCGGACAGGATTTACCGGCTGTTCACGCCAGTGGGAAATTCCGGTCACACACGGCGCACAGGTTCACAGGCGATGAGGGGTGCAGTCACCGGGAAATGCCATTGACAATGGTGGGTGGTCGGTAGAACTGGCTGGCGGGCTGCCACCGCTGCAGAAAAACACATTGCGGGGTGGGCGGTAAGGATCAGTTCATGTTTTTCTCCTTTACCCCTTTCACCAAACAGCACTTCAGTGAGGAAAGAAAGAAAGAAGAATCCATTTCTCTCACACCCTACACAAGCTCAGGATGTCACGAAACCCATTTCAGCCAATGAACTGGCGTCACTGTAGGAATGTAAGAGTGTGATGATGTATTAATAAATATAATGGTTTATACAATGGATTTATATACCTTGTTGAACTTCTCTGAAATATCTCAAAATAGTGCAAAGAATTACAAAAGAAATTAAGGAAAAAGATTGAGGGGGGTTTTGATCAAGGTGTTTAAAATATTGAAAAGGATTTGATAGGGTCCGCGCAGAGGAATAGTTTCCTTACTTGGGAAAGCGCAA
The DNA here is from genome assembly GCF_902713615.1 of Scyliorhinus canicula. Classification (NCBI taxonomy): domain Eukaryota; kingdom Metazoa; phylum Chordata; class Chondrichthyes; order Carcharhiniformes; family Scyliorhinidae; genus Scyliorhinus; species Scyliorhinus canicula. The sequence continues at coordinate 95,652,390 of NC_052146.1, forward strand.
GAGAAAGGAGCCATTTTTATTCAGCTGTTCAAGGTTGAAATCAGAAAGATTGTATGATATACCTCCGTGCCGGTAAATAGTTAAACCTCATTGTACTTTCCAATAAACCTCTTTGTTATATAAGAAGCCTACCCAATGATACCTCACTCTATTATAATGCCTTTATATCATTATAACATACACAAGAGCCAGTGTCAATCCCGCCCCTGCCGTGGCCCGAATTCTCCGCCACCCGGGAATCGGTGGGGGCGGGAATCGTGCCGCACCAGTCGGCGGACCCCACGCGGAGATTCTCCGGCCCGCGATGGGCAGACGTCCCGTCGCTGACAGGCCTTTCCCGCCGGCGGGAATCAAAGCACGCCTGGTGCCGGTGGGATTGGTGGCGCGGGCGGGCGCTGGGGTCCTGGGGGGGGGGGGCTGTGGAGCGATCTGGCACCGGGGGGGGGGGCCACGGTGGCCTGGTCCGCGATAGGGGCCCACCGAACGGTGGGCGGGCCTGTGCCGTGGGGGCACTCTTTTTCTTCCGCCCCCGCCATGGTGAAGAAACCCCCTCCCTGCACATGCGACGGTATGACGTCAGCAGCCACTGACGCACCGGCACATGCGCGGACTTCCGCCGGCCAGCGAAGGCCTTTCGGCCCCGGCTGGAGGGGCGCCAAAGGCCGTTCGCGCCAGCCGGCGGATTGGGAGCCACTCCGGCGCGGGCCTCACCCCTAAAGGTGCAGAGAATTCTGAACCTTTTGGGGAGGCCCAACTCCGGAGTGGTTCACACCACTCTGTCCCGCCGGGACCCCCCGCCCTGCCGGGTAGGGGAGAATCCCGGCCGAGCTCTTTTTATCCGAAATTGGGTGTAACTTTGACAGAAAGGTGAAGTTGAAGGTCGGAGGAGAAGTTCAACCCAGGAGTGGTATGTCCGCTGGTTACCAAACCCCGGCAGAAGACAGTGAAAGACCTGGCCAACGAATTGGAAGGGACCTGTGGCGCTGCAGCCAGTGGATGGATAGCTGAGGGGGAAGGGCTTGTGCAAGTTGGAAAACCCGAGATAAGCAGTTAATGGCTTTCATCAAGGAAGAGTTCCGGCAGCAGAGGAAGGAGACGCAGGAGGATTGCTCGAAGGCCATCGAAGTGGCCATGGCATCCCTCAAGGGCTCGATGGAGAGGGTGGGGAATGCCTGGATGCACAAGCATCCGAGAGATTGAGAGGGTGATTACGGACCACAGCAATCGGGGGGGGGGGGGGGCGGGGGGGGGGGGGTGGCAATGGAGTCAGAGGTGGGTCCCTTAGGAGATCTTTGCAATGCGTTGAGAGCAAAGGCGGAGGAGCGGAAAAATAGATCAAGAAGACAGAACCTGCGGATAGTGGGCCTGCCCCTCTGACTGCTGTCTTGCCTGGGGGTTCCTGCCTCTACCTGATGTGCATCATCAGCAGTGTGGTGCTCGCCAGATTGTGCCCCCGAAACCTGTCCACTAACATGTCACCGCGGTGTGTGTATCTGCGCTGGTGGGTGTGGGAATGACAGCTGTGCAGCGACTATAACGGTTGCATCCTCAGAGCTCTCTTCTGAGGTGGTCTCAAGGGAGGCTGGAGAGGGGACCAACGGGATGAGCCGACGCCGTTGGCTGGAGGGCCTGCGGGAGAATGGACATGTGGTCAGTGGGAGGGATGGGTCAGTCAGTAAGGCAATCACTACTCACATTTGACAGGTCCCGCAGGTGGGGCCCTGTGCTCCCTCACCTCTGCGGTGTCTGCCAGCCTCCGCGTAGGTGACTGATCTGTCCTCGGCCACACCAGTCACCTCCAGGGCACGCTTCTCAAAGGAGGGGAGGATTCTTAAGTCCAGCACCTCTGCTCCAGACTGGGCCTTTTCCTGCCGATAATGGAAGAGCTTTTCCTGAGGAGAAACAGAGAGGACATTGCTAGCCACATGCGTGGTTCACAGAGTGGGAAGGGGTGTGGAGGGAGAGTTGGGGGGTTTGAACGCGGAGGAGGGGGTGGAGCTAAGGTTTGGGGAGTTGAAGGGGGAGGGAGTGGAGGGAAAGTTGGATTTTGCATGGGGAGTTGGGGGGGCGGATGCTCCCCTGCGGGGGTTGGGGGCATTAGCATCTATTCACTCGTGCTGTCTGGTGTAGGTCGTTGACCTTTCTTTGGCACTGGAGGTCAGTCTTCCTGGTGACACTCCGGTGCTCACAGTGTCTGCCACCTTGTCTCAGGCAGAACTGCTGCCCGATGGCTCATCCTCCAGGACCCTTGGGGGAACAGGACATCCTTCATAGTCTCCATTGCGTCTCGGAGCCTCCCCAGGTCAGCGTCCCTGAATCTTGGGGCTGGTCTCCTGGGTGCCATTGTTGCCAGCGGGCTGGGGTTGGCTAAGCAAGTGCAGCATAAGTGTTGCTGGACCATGTTGGCGGAGGTGCTGGTGGGCTCGGTCCCGGCGAATCAGCTGGCGAGCCTTCATTTGTGGCGAGAGTCCCGTGAAGCCTCGTTAAGTGGACCAATTAACGCTGAATTGCGTTGCCGGCCTCACTGGGCGGTGCGCCGGGAAGCCCGTGGCAATTCCCGCTCACTACCACACTTAGAATTCTTTCTGGAGAATCGCACCCTATGTAGGTGACAGTCAGTCATCTGTATTGGCCAATTAATGGTCAGAAAGTGGATCGCCTAACGGCAGGCTCCAACAGGAAACCCTCCAACTGAAACATTAACAGACGCCCGAAATACATGAGAGAAAACCCCTCCCCCACCCCAAAATGAAGACATCCTTTCTCCAACATCTTCACTTTTAAAATAAAAGTAACTCCTTTGCAACTGGGCCATGTTGTGAGCAGAGCGTCTCTATGGGGCAGCCTATAGCTGCTGCCGCACCCATGCAGACAGCGACAGTCTCTAAACCTGCCTGGAGCACTGGCCTCCAGATAGCTAAACGGCCCCCCTTCCCTCCACCCTGAAAACCAACTGTACACCCCAGTTTCCTTGCAACAATTCACCTTCCAATCCCAAGATCTCTATCACCTAGGCAGCAGATACATTTTTTAATGTATTTTATTACAAATTTTATTACAAACATGTATCAAAACAGGTTCCAATGAATAAACACCCCTGGAATCATACTTCCCAGCAATCAACTATACAGTCTGTACAAATTTTTCCCCTTTTTCACCCCCCCTCCCCCGTGATGGACAGCCCCTCAAACATGGTCACAAACATCCCCAACTTTCCTCAAACCCCACTAAAGAGCCCCTTAACTCATACTTTATCTTCTCTAATCGCAGGAAGTCGTACAGGTCACCCAACCATGCTACTACCCCCAGTGGCGATGCCGACCGCCACTCCAGCAAAATTCGCCACCATGCAATCAGAGAGGTGAAGGTCAAGACATGGGCCTTCCTCCTCTCCATGAGCTCCGGCTTCTCTGAAACCCCAAAACTCGCCACCAAAGGGTCCGGGTCCACTCCCTCCACCACTATCTTGGCTCAGACAGCGAACACTCCCGCCTAGAATCTTCCCAATTTTTCGCAACATCAAAACATGTGCGCATGATTCGCTGGCCCCCGCCCACACCTCTCACATTCATTTGCTACCCCCTAAAAGAACCCACTCATTCTCGGCCGAGTAATATGTACCCTGTGCACCACCTTAAACTGTATCAGGCTCATCCTTGCACAAGAGGAGGTCCGGTTTACCCTTCGCAGTGCCTCACTCCATACTCCCCAATTGATCTCAATTCCCAACTCCGCTTCCCATTTCTCCTTGATCTTCACCACCCGCTGGCCTCCTTGCTCCCACAGCCACTTGTATATATCCCCAATTCCTCCCTCCCCTTCCACATCCAGAAGCAGCAGTCGCTCCAGCAGAGTGTATCCCGGCAACCTAGGAAGCCCCCTCCAGACATTTCGCGCAAAGTCCCTAACCTGCAGATACCTTTCACAACCTCTGGATGTTCCTAAATGTGAAGTACTTTTGAAGTGTAGTGTGTTGTAATGTAGGAAATGCAGATTTGGGGGCAGCAGGGTAGCGTTGTGGATAGCACAATCGCTTCACAGCTCCAGGATCCCAGGTTCGATTCCTGCTTGCGTCACTGTCTGTGTGGAGTCTGCACATCCTCCCCGTGTGTGCGTGGGTTTCCTCCGGGTGCTCTGGTTTCCTCCCACAGTCCAAAGACGTGCAGGTTAGGTGGATTGGCCATGATAAATTGCCCTTAGTGTCCAAAATTGCCCTTAGTGTTGGGTGGGGTTACTGGGTTATGGGGATAGGGTGGAGGTGTTAACCTTGGGTGGGGTGCTCTTTCCAGGAGCCGGTGCAGACTCAATGGGCTGAATGGCCTCCTTCTGCACTGTAAATTCTATGATAATTACCTATGATAAAAGCCAATTTGTGCACAGCAAGCTCCCACAAATGGCAATGTGATAATGACCAGATAATCTGTATTTGTGATGTTGGTTGAGGAAGAAACATTGAACAGGTCACCACTGTTGATTTTTAAAAAATAGTGCCATGGGATCTTTCACACTCACCTGAGAGGGATGATGGGTCCACAGTTTAACATCTCATCCAAAGGTTGACACCCCTGATAGTGCAGCACTCCCCATGTTGTGTTAGTGTATATTTAAAACTCCAGAGTGGAACTTGAAGCCAATGACCTTCTGGCCCAGAGATTTCTACCAACTGTGCCAGGCTGACAATACAGAAATGACTTTATGTACTTCTCATATAGTCAGATAATTATTAAAGGGAGCTTGGTTAGCTCAGTTGGTTGGGCAGCTAGTTTGTGATGCTGAGAGATGCCAACAGATGTGGTGCCAGGTCTGTCGCAAATTCCTTATAAAATTCCGCCAGGTACCCATCCGGCCCAGGGGCCCTCCTCGACTTCATACCCCTGATACTATCCAGCACCTCCCTCAGCCCCAGGGGCTAATCCAATGCCTGCCTATTTGCTTCCTCCACCTGGGGAAATTTCAACTTGTCCAGAAACCACCCCATGTCCCCTCCTCTCCCGGGTGGAGGAAATACTAAAAGAAATTCTACTAAAGAAATATAAACCTGAATTTTCTTACTCAAAAGAAAATTAATCTTATTCAACTTTTCCTGGTGCAGGGTTTTAGTATTCAGGGCTGTATAGCGAGAAATAATCATCACCCTCACCCTTGATTTTCTATAAAATTCACTCATTGAGTAAATCAACCCTTAAAGTAGGCTGTGTTGTACAAACTAACAACTGGAAATGACAATTAAGTACAAGCTCCCCACACCACCCTCCCCAGTAAATAAAAGATGAGCAGGTCATTATATATTCTGGATGGTGATCTTAAAAATAATTGAGTCAAGCTGAAGAGAGTCAATTAATCCAGTGATTTAATAATAATCTCTTGGAAATCAGAATTTCACAACGCATTAGTTCAAGGACTAATCCAAAGGATGCAAGGTGGAGGTTCTGAGCACAGTGTGATGAACTCTGATACCCACCTTAATTGGCAGTCAGGGATCGGGAGTTTGGAGGCCAGGAACTACACTCCCCAGCAGACCTCGAGCCTCCTACGCCAGCCAGGAGATGGCAGCACACATGCAGTTTGTTTATTTCACACAAGCACTAGCCAGGAAAGGTCCGGACATACGCAGTTAGTGGTTTTCACATTCTTTAGGCCAGGAACCAGCCCTGTGCTCACGTGCAGATGAAACAGAAGAGGAAAAGTAAAACAGCGTGAAATGGCAGGTCAGGTGGCCTGAGTTGTGTTGGCATTGGGCTGAAGGTCTCCCAGGTAGCAAGACACGGGGAGGGGGACAGGGATACATTCCTGAACTAAGAAGGTCCCAAACCATGTCCCAAACCTGTGCTGCGGGCTGTTATGGCATGGGTACCCTTTTTGATGTGGAGATGCCAGCGTTGGACTGGGGTGAGCACAGTAAGAAGTCTTACAACACCAGGTTAAAGTCCAACAGGTTTGTTTCAAACACGAGCTTGTTGGACTTTAACCTGGTGTTGTAAGACTTCTCACTGTACCCTTTTTGAAGCAGTGGCATTCTGCTTGGCATGGCCACTGAAAGTGTGTTTGCAAGGTGAAACACGAATGTACTCAGAGATCCAGAGGAAAGGAATCTCACAAAGCGAGGTGGAAACCATGGAGGTGGATTCTTGCTGAAGCCATTCAAGTGACGATTGAATAAAATTCCAAGATGAGCTCTTTGAAATGGAATTTGGAAACCCTTGTGAGAAAGATAGAGTTTTGATGATACCGATTATCCCACGATATGGCCCTATCTATGTGGGTTGTTGAGAGATCCATAGAATCTTGCTTGGTCACACTGACATTTACTTTGGAGTGTCTGACCACAGTTTGCCAGATGATACACATGTATTGCAAACTTACCCTAAATATTAGAGTACAAGATAGACATGGTAAATTGCTTTACCTTTCTGAAAATCTATGTATCTGTAAAGGTATAGCTGGGGTGGAGGAACAATGCATATTTGAAATATTTTCTTGTGTTTGTTTGGGATTTTTCCAACCTTGTTTAACTCCTTGTTTGATAATTTTTTTATTCTGCAGTGTGCCTATAATGGACACTGCCTCTCTACCTCTCTCTACTTCTTGAAGAAACTCCTTGTGGCCAAGCTTTGATCACTTTCCCTAATATCTCCTTATGTGACTCAGTGTCAAGTATCTCTTCCTAATGCTCCTGTGAAGCTCTTTGTGGCGTCTTATTACCTTAAACGCACTAGATAAGTTTTTTAAAAATAAATCTTTTGGGTTGCAGGGGCAAAACCCACGCAGACACGAGGAGAATGTGCAAACTCCACACAGACAGAGACCCAGGGCCGGGATTCGAACCTGGGACCTCAGCGCCGTAGGCACTGTGCCACCGTGCTGCCCCAGGCACTATATAAGTTAAAGCAGTTGTTCTGTTTATAGTTACACTGATAATTGTATTCCACACAAATTATAGGTGAAACAAAGTGTGTTGCAAATATTCATTAAAAACTTGTCCTTCATTTAATTCCAGATTACAATCAGTCTGTAAACAGCTTCATAGCAAGAACGTGACAGCTAAAAGTGTGGGATTTTTCTGAACTAACAAGCAATTCTAATATAGGTATGTTGTCTGATTGAAATCAATAAGGGGTCCACTTGGAAGAAGTTTGATTGACCAGGATACAATGAGCCAGTTAATTAGTGCACTCTTCTGAAAGGCATCGAACAACATCATAACAGGAAACACTGTTAAAGACTGAAATTAAAGGATCTTGACAAATACATGGATAGGATGGAAATAGAGGGATACGGCCCCGGAAGTATAGAAGATTTTAGTTTAGGCGGGCAGCATGGTTGGCGCAGGCTTGGAGGGCCAAAGGGCCTGTTCGTGTTCTGTATGTTTCTTTGTTCTTTGATTATAGGTGCGATCTAATGGGAGAAACACTAAGTGCGGTACCAAGCGTGAGTTAGAACATAGAACATAGAACAGTACAGCACAGAACAGGCCCTTCGGCCCTCGATGTTGTGCCGAGCAATGATCACCCTACTTAAACCCACGTAACCCGTATACCCGTAACCCAACAATCCCCCCATTAACCTTACACTACGGGCAATTTAGCATGGCCAATCCACCTAACCCGCACATCTTTGGACTGTGGGAGGAAACCGGAGCACCCGGAGGAAACCCACGCACACACGGGGAGGACGTGCAGACTCCACACAGACAGTGACCCAGCCGGGAATCGAACCTGGGACCCTGGAGCTGTGAAGCATTGATGCTAACCACCATGCTACCGTGAGGCCGGGTGTTTCCTGACGGCCAACCCAGCGAGACTGCGACCGGTATCCAACGTCAATTAGGGCATGGTAATGATCCCCCCCGGTCGCCATGGCGGCAATGGCTGTCCCGCCACCTGGACCACGTCCGACAACACCCCGCTAACGAGGGGGAGTAGCACATAAACCGCTCCCTCCGAGCAAACCCCAGACAGCACGTAGCCATTACCCCGCACAGACCAGCTCCATTGTGGGCGCCACCGGAGCAAATGAGGCATCGGTACCGCATTTTGAGCAGTTGGATGCACCGCTCAATGATAGCACAGGTGACAACATGGGCCTCGTTCTAGCAGGTCTCTGCAGCAGTCTCTGGCCTCCATATGGGCATCACGGCCAGGACATCAGTGGGTATCCCTCATCCCCAAAAGCCAACCCATCATCCTGGGGTGGTCCACAAAGATGCTGGGAATCTCCAAGTGTCCCAGGGTGTAGCTGTAAGGGAGTGGAGGCAGACCAGGAGGGAGCAAGTTTGAAAATGGTGGGTAGTTGGGGGTAAAGATTTATTGAGAGGGAGGACAGAAAGGGTCGAAATGTGGAATATCAGCACAATTGAAAATAAGGTGCCATTTTTTAACATGGTTAATTAATATTATTAAAGTTCACTTATGCAATATTACACTAGAATTTCCATAATTTATGTTGAATGATTAATGAGATACAGCAACACCTAATTTAATTAAAACATCCAAAAACGAAAGGTTTTGCTTTGACAACAATTGTCAGTTTTGACCAATTGGAAACAATCTTGTAGACGGTGACATCACACGGTATGTTAGTGTGAATACCAAGCTGTCTCCTTTACATCTTCCCCTGGAGAAATATTCGGACGCAATTGCTAACATTCAGTATCTCCACTTGATGGGAGCAGTAGGCCAAAGAGCTGTTCATTATTGAACCATGATTAGGGAATCATTACGCCACAGAAGGAGGTCATTCAACCCAATGTACTGAGTTGTGCCAGCTCTTTGAAGCAATCGCCTGTGGTTACACTGGAATATACATTTAGTGCAAAGTCACCCTAATGAAAATGAAAAAGGCCACATTGTAGCACTTGTTTTATGAAAATAATGGAGGAAGGTTTATTTTTATTCAACTTGGCTTTAAGTTTTTATTTTGCATTTTCTCTTCTAGTTTCCAGTTGTTGATTGGTTACAGTTCCACAGGAACTAAATGCTCTCTGGTAATGAGCATTATTGCCATTCTTTGTGTACAAATTTAAGTGCCTATGTATGTGTGCATATTATGCAACTAGATCCTGTACTAACAGTCAACTTATCAGGTGTAGCCTTGACTTTGTACCCAGCATATAATGGGTAGTAGGGTATCTTGTTTTGCATCACACACAAATGCTAGACGTCACCCTCTACATACATACTCACACACCATACACACAAAAATGATATACGCGTTCCCCATACAGCACACACAGAAATGATAGCCACCCACCCCACCATCCTACACACGCGCACGCACAAATTATAGATGCCTCCTTCTCTTACTCAAGCTTTACTGCAAAGACTGCCAGGCAATTTGGAGTCAGAGTCCAAACTCAACTGTAATATGTCTCAATACACCAGGTTAAAGTTCAACAGGTTTATTTGAAATCACAAGCTTTCAATGCGCTGCTCCTTCATCAGGTGAAGTCACTTTTCAAATAAACCTGTTGGACTTTAACCTGGTGTTGTGAGACTTCTTACAATGCCTACTACAGTCTAGTGCCAGCATCTCCACATCAAACTTAACTCTTTCCTGCAAACCACACCCAGTCAGATATCCCATTGACACTGACTATCAGTGTAAAGATGTGGAGATGCCTGTGTTGGACTGGGGTGAGCACAGTAAGAAGTCTTTTTTTTAAATTTAGAGTACCCAATGATTTTTTCCAATTAAGGGGCAATTTGTAGCGTGGCCAATCCACCTATGCTGCACATCTTTTGGGTTGTGGGGTTGAAACCCATGCAGACACGGGGAGAATGTGCAAAGTCCTCACAGACAGTGACCCAGGGCCGGGATTCGAACCACTGTGCCACCGTGCTGCCCGTAAGAAGTCTTACAACACCAGGTTAAAGTCCAACAGGTTTGTTTCGAATCACTAGCTTTCAGAGCACTGCTCCTTCCTCAGGTGAATGAAGAGGTGGTTCCAAAAACATATATATAGACAGAATCAAAGATGCAAGATGGCAGCAGGGTAGCATGGTGGTTAGCATAAATGCTTCACAGCTCCAGGGTCCCAGGTTCGATTCCCGGCTGGGTCACTGTCTGTGTGGAGTCTGCACGTCCTCCCCCTGTGTGCGTGGGTTTCCTCCGGGTGCTCCGGTTTCCTCCCACAGTCCAAAGATGTGCGGGTTAGGTGGATTGGTCATGCTAAATTGCCCGTAGTGTCCTAATAAAAGTAAGGTTAAGGGGGGGGTTGTTGGGTTACGGGTATAGGGTGGATATGTGGGTTTGAGTAGAGTGATCGTGGCTCGGCACAACATTGAGGGCCGAAGGGCCTGTTCTGTGCTGTACTGTTCTATGTTCTATACTTTGAATGCAAGTCTTTGCAGGAGCAACTGGAGTGAGGGATAATCGCAGTTTAAAGAGGATTGTCTCAAGGACAGTTGGTAGGATTTTGCAAGCCCAGGCCAGATTGTGGGGGTGAATGTAATGCGACATAAATCCATGTTGAGTCCCAGTTGCTGACCCAGGGGCTGTTTAACACAGGGATAAATCGCTGGCTTTGTAAGCAGACCAGGCAGGCCAGCAGCACGGTTCAATTCTCGTACCAGCCTCCCGAACAGGCGCCGGAATGTGGCAACTAGGGTCTTTTCACAGTAACTTCATTTGAAGCCTACTTGTGACAATAAGCGATTTTCATTTTCAGTTGAGGCCATACTCATGTGTGTGGAACTTGGCTATAAGTTTCTGCTCGGCGATTCTGCATTGTCACACGTCCTGAAGGCCGCCTTGGAGAATGCTTACCCGGAGATCAGTGACTAAATGCCCTTGACTGCTGAAGTTTTCCCCGACGGGAAGGGAACATTCCTGCCTAGTGATTGTTGCTCGATGTCTGTTCATCCGTTGTCGCTGTGTCTGCATGGTCTCGCCAATGTACCATGCTTCGGGACATCCTTTCCTGAAGCGTATGAGGCAGACAACGTTGGCCGAGTCGCACGCGTTTGTACCACGTACCTGGTGGGTGGTGTTCTCACGTGTAATGGTGGTATCCATGTCGATGATCTGGCATGTCTTGCAAAGATTGCCATTGTAAGAAGTCTTACAACACCAGGTTAAAGTCCAACAGGTTTGTTTCAAACACTAGCTTTCGGAGCACTGCTCCTTCCTCAGGTGAATCAGGTAGACTTTAACCTGGTGTTGTAAAACTTCTTATTGTGCTCACCCCAGTCCAACGCCGGCATCTCCACATCAAAGATTGCCATGGCAGGGTTGTGTGGTATCAGTGTAACAGGTGAAACATTGGGCAGTATAGCACTACAAAAATCTAACGTGACACTTCCAGTGTTCCAGTGAAACCCAGCACAAACTGGAGGAACAGCATCTCATCTTCCAATTAGGAAGGTTACAGCCTTCTGGACTTAACATTGAGTTCAATAACTTCAGACTGTGAACTCTCTCCTCCACCTTCACCCCATTTTTGTTCCCATTCATTTATTTTCATTTCTTCCATTGATCTGTTTTCCCCTGACTATTATCCAGCCCCCCTCCCCCCACCCCACTTGGGCCAATTGTCCTAGTTGCCCTTTAACACACCGCTCACCTTTATTCTGCCATTCACACATTCTAATTTCTTTATGTACCACTGTCAGCTCTCTGCTTAGCCTTAATCACCTCCATTTGCATTCCTTTTATCTTTCTGTTCACGACAACTTTGTCAATCGCCACCTTTTGCTGGCCCCCTATTCAGCAGCCCCACTGCTCCATGCCACAGCGCCCCCACCCCACTATAGTATAAATCTGGCCCCATTTCCGTTTTCTCTACCTTTGACAAAGAGTCATCCAGACTCCATAGATGCTGCCAGCATTTTCTGTTTCTGTTTTCAGTATCTGCTGTAATGTGCTTTTAATTTCCAGTTCAACCTCCCACCCGAAAGGTGGGCCAGCTCTTCTGTTGCTGTAAATGTTGATGCGTCTGCTGCTGTTCTGCTTCAGAACCATGTCCTGACAAGTCTACAGGTGCTGTAATTGCCTGGGAATTTTAAACGTCTGATTAGTAGATTTGCACTGCCCTGAGCCCTCCATGAATGCCTCTTACACTGATCTCACTGTAGGAGACTTAGGCTAGATACGCGTTAATGACCCAGACACTTACTTTAGAATCGTTACACTGGTTAATCTCTAGTTTAACCCAGTGATTAACAGCATGACTGCACGCACCCTCAATCATACCCCTACCAACCTGACTGTCCACTACCCCCACCGACCATCTGACCACTAGCTCACCTATTCACACATTCACCCATCCACTCACAACCCACAGAAACCGATGAGATCAGTAAACATTTACCTGATTAAAAGATCCCATGGCACTATTTCAAAGATATGGCGAGTTATTCCTGGTGTCCTGGCCAACATTTATCCCTCAACCAACGACATTAAAAACAGATTATTTGGCTTGCTTTGTGCAAACAGACTGCCCATTCCTATATCGCAACTGTAACACTGAAAATGTGCTTCATTGGTATGTCCTGAATGTGGGAACAGAGACATATAAATGTAAGTCTCTCTTTTTCTCAAAGCATGTGTGATTAGAAGACATGGAAGAAGATTGGATTTGTTTATTGTCACGTGTACCGAGGTATTGTGCAAAGTATTTTTCTGTGAGCAGCTCAAACAGATCATTTAGTACATGAAAATAAAAGAAAATAAAAAGAAAATACATAATAGAGTAACACAAGGTACACAAAGTAAATACATAGACACCGGCATCGGATGAAGCATACAGGGGTGTAGTATTAATCAGGTCAGTCCATAAGAGGGTCGTTTAGGAGTCTGGTAACAGCGGGGAAGAAGCTGTTTTTGAGTCTGTTCGTGCATGTTCTCAGACTTTTGTATCTCCTGCCCGATGGAAGAAGTTGGAAATGTGAGCAAGCCGGGTGGGCGGGGTCTTTGATTATGCTGCCCGCTTTCCCCAGGCAACGGGAGGTGTAGATAAAATCAATGGATGGCAAGCAGGTTTGTGTGATGGACTGGCCTATGTTCACAACTCATATTTATTCTTTTATGGAATATGGGCATCACTGGCAATGACAACAATTGTTGCCCACCCCTAACTGCCCTTGAGAAGGTGGTGGTGAGACACTTTCTTGATGAACTGCAGTCCCTGTGGGGTAGATACAGAGCTAGTGGTTTGGTACAACTGAATGGCTTATTAGTCCATTTCAGAGACAGTTAAGAGTCAACCACATTACTGTGGATGTACATGTGCCCATGCTAAATAAAGACAACAGATTTTGTTCCCTGAAGGGATATTAATGAATCAGATGGGTTTTCCCAACAATCAGTGAAAGTCCTTTGATTCCAGATTTTTAAAAATTGATTAATTAGGGTGGGATGCCTGGGCCTCAGGATTCCCAGTCTAATTAGCCTGGGTCTCAGGATTACCAGTCCTGTGGCATTATCACAACACACGCACCTTCCAATCTCCATTATGATACCAGATCCCAGACTCGCAAAAGAAAGACTTTGATTGACACAACGCTTTTCACAAGGACCAGACATCTCAAAGCGTTTTGAAGTCAATGAAATATTTTTGAAGTCTTGCCAATATCATCATAGGTGGGGTCTTCTGGCCGTTCACACATGTGGCATCCCGCCAACAGCAGTGCACCCCCACCACAGGTTTTGAGTCAGAGAGGATGCGTTTAATGGGAAACCCCATTGACAATGGCGGGACCGGAAGATCCCACCACCGGACACTGGCGAGCCAGGAACAAGGCAACCCAAATGGCAATCTGATAATGGCCAGGGAATCTGTTTCCCATTATGTTAATTGAGGGCATCAGCTAGGACACCCCTACCTGTGCTATCTTTTACCTCCGTGTGAGATGGTAGGTGGGGCCTTTGGTTTTACAGCTCACCCAAAAGACAGTAATTTTGCCAAGCAGCACTGTCTCAGTCTTGATTAAGTTCTGGAGTGGAACTCAAATGTGGGCACCGAAACCTGAGAACGTAGCAATTGTGCCATGGCTAGCAGACAAACAAAATATATGAGTGGCCATGTTTGTTGTGGGCAGACTGGCCTCACCTTACTCAACAGAAATGAGTCCCAGCACCTTTGGGTATATGAACATGTTAAAGGGGCTGTATCAATGAAAATTAATGTTGAGGAGCAGAGTGTTATTGAGCAAAGCTTGACAATGAGACACATAAGGAGATATTAGGACAGGTGACCAAAAGTTGATTTTAAGGGCCAATGTAAATGAGGCGAGAGAGATAGAGAGGTTTTGGGAGGGAATTCCAAAAGTTAAGCCTGAGGCAGCTGTAGACACAGCCACCAATGGAGGAGTGATAAAAATTGGGATGTGGAAGAGGCCAGAATAGAAAGGGGGGGGGGGGGGGGGGGGGGGGGGGCAGCATTGAAAAGAGGTTGAAGAGTTACAGATCTGGAGGAGATTAGAGAGATAGGGTGGGACAGGTCCATGAGGGAGTTAAAAGCAAGAATGAGAATTTTAAAATGGAGATGTTGCGAGACCAGGGGCCAATGTCAATCAGCTTTCAGCCGAGATATTGCTTCCCAAGAGACAATTTGTTGATCCTGGGATGTTAGAGACGAGTTGAATCCTGTGCTCATCTGTCAGTGCACAGGGATCAGAACGGGCATCTGAAATGGTTTCACAATTCCTGCACCACTGTAAAGGCATGGCATTAATTGTGCTCAAGATCAGTAACTTCAGCACAGGATGGCTCTGTGCCTCAGCACCATGCCAGCAACACATTCGGTTGTCAGGTGTTATGTGGTTTGCCATTAAAGCAAATAATTCAGGAAGCCTTGGAGTTATCACTGCTTTAGGAAATGCCTGACTACAGAAAGAGTCAGCAGTAACCTTTACCATTCTCAAGTTGCTACGGCTCATTTCCCAACTATCGCTCTATGCTGTGCTCTGGTTCTGCTCTTGTCACACTAATCAGGTAAAATGTTTCTTTCCTTTATCCTTACTCCGCCCACAGATTTGATGATTCATTCCACAGACCAGTGTTTTTATTTTTGGCCACTGTACAAATCTATCAGCTCCCTGCAATAAACCATTCTTGTGCAACAGTGGGTTTTTTTCTACTTCACTTTTTAAAAATATTTTTATTCTCCTCCCTTTTCACATTTTCTCCCAAATCGATACTCACCATCAATAAACAATAATCAGCCACGAATGCAATGTCAATCCCCATATCAATAACAACAATCCCACCCTCCCACCAAACCCCCAAACATTAGTCTGCATGTTAACATAAACAAATAGCAAAAAGGAATCAGGAATCACCCATAGTCACCATTAACATATACAGTCCCCCTCCCCCCAACTCTCCCAATCCCTCCCACTCAATGTTCGATGTAATCCAATTCTCGAAAGTGCATAATGAATAACGCCCATGAATTGTAGAACCCTTCCATCTTTTCCCTCAGTTCAAATTTGACCTTCTCAAGAGTCAAGAATTCTAGCAGGTCCCTCGGCCACGCCAAGGCACAGGGTGGAGAGGTTGCTCTCCATTTCAACAGGAGCTGCCTTCGGGCGATCAACGAGACGAAGGCTACAACATCTGCCTCCGCACCTATTTCCAACCCTGGTTGGTCCGGCACCCCAAATATGGCCTCCCGAGGGCCAGAGTCCAATTTCACGTGCACCACTTTCGAGATTACTCTAAAATCCTCCTTCCAGTAATCCTCCATCTTTGGACAGGACCAAAACATACGAACGTGGTTTGCCCCCCCCCCCCCCCCCCCCCCCCCCCCCCCCCGCCCCCCCCCACACACACACACACACACACACACATTCAAGCACATCTTCTACCCCCTCAAAGAGCCGGCTCATCCTCGCCCTTGTAAGGTGTGCTCTATATACCACTGTCAGTTGTATCAGCCCTAACATCGCACACGAGGTGGAGGTGCTCACCCTCTGGAGCACCTCACACCAGAATCCCTCCTCCATACCCTCTCCCAACTCTTCCTCCCACTTTGCCTTGATCCCATCCAGCGGTGCCTTCTCTTCCAAAATAGTCCCGTAAACCGCTGACACTACCCACTTCTACCGTCTCCCCGTCGTCAGCACCTCCTCCAGCAATGTGGAGTCCGGCTCAACGCTGAAACTCTGTATTACCTTTCTGGCAAAGTCTCAATCCTATTTTTAAAAATAATTTTTATTGAGATTTTCAAAAAATATCAAAAACAGAAAATAACAACAAGAAAACAGTATTAACAACGAAAAAAAGAGGGAAAAAACACAATAACCCCCAAAACCAACCCCCGGCCCCCTCCCCCCAGCAACTACAAAAAGAAGAAATAGGTAAGCACCCGGCATATTCAATAAACACATATACACATTTCTCCCCTCCCCAGAAACCAACCCCTCCCTCCCTCCCCCCACCCTCCCCCCGGGCTGCTGCTGCTGCCGGCCTCTTTCCCTACCGTTCTGCCAGGAAGTCAAGGAAAGGCTGCCACCACCTAAAAACCCTTGTACTGACCCCCTCAGGGCAAATTTCACCCTCTCCAATTTGATGAATCCCACCATATCATTGATCCAGGCCTCCACGCTTGAGGGGCCTCGCATCCTTCCATTGGAGCAAGATCCTCCGCCGGGCTACTAGGGACGCAAAGGCCAGAACACTGGCCTCTTTCGCCTCCTGCACTCCCGGCTCCACTGCAATCCCAAAAATTGCGAGTCCCCAGCCTGGCTTGACCCTGGATCCTACCACCCTCGACACCGTCCTTGCTACCCCCTTCCAAAATTCTCCCAGCGCTGGGCATGCCCAGAACATATGGGCATGGTTCGCTGGGCTCCCCGAGCACCAAGCACACCCGTCTTCGCCCCCAATAAACCTACTCATCCTCGTCCCGGTCATGTGGGCCCTATGTAGCACCTTGAACTGTATGAGGCTAAGCCTCGCACAGGAAGAGGAGGAATTCACTCTTTCCAGGGTATCCGCCCACGTCCCCTCCTCAATCTCCTCACCCAGCTCCTCTTCCCATTTACACTTCAGCTCCTCCACCGAGGCCTCATCCACCTCCTGCATGACGTGCTACACGTCCAAAATCCTCCCCCCTCCAACCCACACCCCCGATCGCACCCTGTCCCGTACCCCATGTGGGGGCAGCAGAGGGAACCCCTCCACCTGCCGCCTAGCAAACGCCCTAACCTGCATGTACCTGAACATGTTCCCCGGGGGGAGCCCAAACTTCCCCTCTAACTCACCCAGGCTCGCAAACCTCCCATCCACAAACAGGTCCCTCAACCTCCTAATACCTACCCTGTGCCAGCCCAGAAATCCACCATCAATGCTTCCTGGTACAAACCGGTGGTTCCCCCGCATCGGGGACTCCATCGAGCCCCCCACCTCCCCCCTATGCCGTCTCCATTGCCCCCAGATTTTGAAGGTAGCCGCCACCACCAGGCTCGTGGTATACCTCGTTGGAGGGAGCGGCAACGGTGCCGTTACCAGCGCCTCCAGGCTCGTGTCCACTCAGGAGGCCATCTCCATCCGCTTCCATGCTGCCCCTTCCCCGTCCTTTACCCACTTACGTACCATCGCTACGTTGGCAGCCCAATAGTACCCACAGAGGTTGGGCAGCGCCAGCCCCCCCACCATCCCTGCCCTACTCCAAAAACACCCTTCTCACCCTCGGAGTCCCATGCGCCCATACAAATCCCGTAATACACCTATTGACCCTCCTAAAAAAGGCCTTTGGGATAAGGATGGGGAGGCACTGGAACAGGAACAAAAACCTTGGGAGCACCGTCATCTTGACTGACTGCATCCTGCCCGCCAGCGACAGCGGCAACATGTCCCATCTTTTAAACTCCTCCTTCTTCTGCTCCACCAGCCTAGTGAGGTTAAGTGTAGGGCCCCCCAGCTCCAAGCCACCTGGACTCCCAGGTAGCTAAAGCTCCTCCCTGCCCTTTTCAGTGGGAGCCTACCAATCCCCTCCTCTTGATCCCCCGGGTGCACTACGAAGAGCTCACTCTTACCCAGGTTGAGATTGAACCCTGAAAATCCCCCAAATTCCCGAAGAATTTTCATCACCTCCGGCATTCCCCCCACTGGGTCCGCCACATATAGCAACAAGTAATCTGCGTACAGTGACACTCGGTGCTCCTCCCCACCCCGCACCAGACCTCTCCAATCCCTCGACTCCCTCAACGCCATGGCCAGGGGCTAAATTACCAATGCAAGGAGCAAGGGGGACAGGGGACACCCCTGTCTCGTCCCCCGGTACAACCGAAATACTCCGATCTCCTCCTATTCGTGGCTACGTTCGCCATCGGGGCCTCATAGAACAGCCTCACCCAACTGACAAACCCCTCCCCAAACCCAAACCTTTCCAGCACCTCCCACAAGTACCCCCACTCAACCCTATCAAAGGCCTTCTCCGCGTCTAATGCTACCACTATCTCCGCCTCCCCTTCTACCGCCGGCATTATTATAACATTCAGGAGCCTACGTATATTGGTGTTCAGCTGCCTTCCCTTCACAAACCCCGTCTGGTCCTCATGAATGACCCCCAGCACACAGTCCTCTATCCTTGTGGCCAAGATCTTCGCCAACAGCTTGGCATCCACATTTAACAACGAGATCGGCCTATATGATCTACACTGCTGGGGGTCCTTGTCCCGTTTAAGGATCAAGGAAATCAGCGCCCGTGACATAGTCGGGCGCAAAACCCCCCCCCTCCCTTGCCTCGTTAAAGGTCCTAACCAACAGGGGGCCCAGCAGATCTGCGTACATATTGTAAAATTCGATCGGGAACCCATCTGGCCCCGGCGCCTTCCCTGACTGCATGCTGCCTATCCCTTTGACCAGCTCCCCCAGCTCAATCGGCGCCCCCAGCCCCTCCACCTGCCCCTCCTCCACCTTCGGAAATCTCAGCCTGTCCAAAAAGCGCCCCCCCCCCCCCCCCCCCCTCCACCGGGGGCTCCATAAAAGTCCCTGAAGACCCCATTAATGGCCACCGCCCTTCGCGCCACATTTCCTCCCCTCTCCGTCACTCCACCAATCTCCCTGGCCGCGTCCCGCTTATGAAGCTGATGCGCCAGCATCCTACTTGCCTTCTCCCCATACAAAGTCTCAACCTGCATGTATCTAAATATCTCCCCCTGCTCCAGACCATATTTCGCTCCCAGCTCCTTCAATCCTGCAAACCGACCCCCAAGAAACAAATCTTTTAGTGTCCTAATTCCTTTCTCCTCCCATCTCTGAAAAGTTCCATCCCACTTCCCTGGCTCAAATCTATGGTTCCCCGAATTAGCATTTGCCTTGACCCTGCCCCCATACTGAAATACTGGCGAAACTGCCTCCAAATTCTCAACAAAGCTATTACTACCGGACTTTGTGAGTATTTCCCCGGGGCCGTCGGGATCGGTGCTGTTGCTAGCGCCTTCAATCCCGACCCCCGACACAAACTTTCCTCCATTCTGACCCATTGGGAGTCAACCCCTCTGACCCAGCGCCTTACCTTCTCCATCATCGCCGCCCAGTAATAGCCTATACGACCCACATGCCATCGGATCCTTATTTCTTTAAAGCAACCAGGGAAATCGATGCCTGCCCCAAAGTTTGTGATTGATGCACTATCAATTGACCACAGAAGCGAAGTTGTAGTCCGAAACTGAAGGCTTTAATAGACAAGATGTTTCCCCAGCAGCTTAGGTACAGAAAGGAAGCTGTGGGGAACACATGGGCTCTTATACCCCGCCTTATGGGGCGGAGCTACCTTACAGCTTTAACCAATGGGTGACTAGTGTTACATACCATTGGACCAATGAGCAGTGAACCTTCTCCACCAATGGTCTCTCAGCATTGCTAGTTACTGTAATACCTCTAGTCATACTACCACAGTGATAACGCCCCCTTCCCTATCGCCTCCTCAAACATCCCCACCATCTTAGGGTGCCAGCGTATCTGTGAACTTTTTATAATATTATACCAGAAACCCATCCGACCCTGCCACCTTCCCCGACTGCATCCTCCCTATCGCATCTTTTATCTCCTGCTCCACTATCGCCCCTTCTAATGCAGCCCTGTCCCCCTTCACTAGCCTCGGGTACTCCAACCCATCTAGAAATTCCTGCATCTCCCGGCCTCCCCCAGGTGGCTCTGACCTGTACAACCTCTCATACAATTCCTTAAAGACCTTGTAAATCTGACCAGGAGCTACCATCCACTTCCCTGCCCTGTCCCCACCTGAACAATTTCCCTTGCTGCAGCCTCCCTCCGGAGCTGGCCTGCCTTCTCTCCATGCTCGTAAACTGCACCCCTTAATGGAGTGCAGGCAGGCAGTGATTGACACACAGGATGACCAGTAAGCACGCAGAACAGTGCAGTCAATCACCAGACAGGACACTACTACTATAAAGCCAGAGGGCACTAGGTTGCCCGTTCTCTCGAGACCCAGCCTCTGAGACAGTCAGAGTTCGTGAGCTAGCCAGTGCAAACACCATGCGGTAGCTAGTAAGCCTGGTCAGGCTAGTACTAGGTCTCCAGTCAAGTCAGCATAGTGTCAACCCACAGCTGAACATGTATAGTAGTTAAGACGTTGAATAAAATTGTGTTGCATCTTATGAGGTGTTGGAGTTCTGTCACTCGCTACACTGCATCAAGTGCAGTCCACGTCGACCCAGCCTGCCCAACACATCATGGTACCAGTGAGTGATGCTGAAAATTGACGGACCTACCTTGAGTGAATCAACGTTGACCAGCAAACAGCCATCCAGTGACATGGAAAACGTTTGCCCTCCTCCGCAGCTCCGCATCGCCGGCAACCTCAGTGCAAATTGGAAGATCTTCAAACAAAAGTTCCAACTCTATCTCTAAGCCACCGACCTCGAGGCCGCATCGGACACCAGGAAGATCGCACTCTTCCTCTCCACAGCCAGGGACCACGCCATCCACATCTACAACTCCCTTACATTCACTGAAGGCCAAGACAAGACGAAATTTAAACCAGTCCTGCTGAAATTCGACAGCTACTGCGACATTGAGGTTAATGAGAGCTTCGAACGGTACGTTTTCCAACAGAGGCTTCAGGGTAAGGATGAACCTTTTCAGTCCTTTTTGACCCATCTCTGCATCCTCGCGCAGTCATGTAACTATGACTCGACAACTGATTCCATGATCCGGGATCAGATCGTTTTCGGGTCCACTCCGATTTCCTTCGCCAGCAGCTCCTGAAAGTCAAGCAGCTCACCCTCACCATCGCCATCGAAACGTGCGTTCTCCACGAACATGCTAACAATCAGTACTCCCACATCAGGGCAGGAGAAACTGCAAAGCTAGCCTCCCACAAGGCGGAACGGGTGCAGGCTATAGCACAAATGCAGGTCCTAAGTATCGACGAGAGTGGCCATTTTGTGTGCTTTTTCTGGGACCCTGCGCATACGCGCCATGACCGAGGGGATGGTAAGACAGACGACCAGACTGCACAGATGCATACGTCGTTCGACCGCACTGCGCATGCGCGATGGCGCACAGAACACGCTGACGTTGGCGTCATGACGTGTCCGAATTGTGGCTCCGCCCATTTAAAGCGGCAATGTCCAGCAAAATCACGACAATGTCTACAGTGTGGCAAGCTTGGCCACGACGCAGCTCCCCAAGAACACATCGCTCACTTCAAGCAGGTATTCCACAGAATCCACGAGCATGGTCTCCAGCTCAACAGGGCCAAGTGCTCGTTTGGTCAATCAGACATCAAATTCCTTGGTGACCACATCTCACAGCAAGGCGTGCAGCCAGATGCTGACAAGGTTTCGGCGATCAACGCCATGAAGACCCCAGAGGACAAGAAGGCGGTCCTCCGCTTTCTAGGGATGGTCAACTTCCTCGGGAAGTTCATTCCCAACATGGCGTCCCACACCACAGCCCTCCGCCATCTCGTCAAAAAGTCGACGGAATTCCAGTGACTGCCTGCTCATGAAAAAGAATGGCGTGAGCTGAGGGCAAAACACACCACAGCCCCGGTTCTGGCGTTTTTCGACCCAACCAAGGTCACCAAGATTTCCACTGACGCGAGCCAGGACGGTATTGGGACGGTGCTCCTCCAACGGGATGACTCCTCCTCCTGGGCCCCAGTTGCGTATGCCTCCAGAGCCATGACGCCCACTGAGCAACGGTATGCTCAGATTGAGAAGGAATGCCTGGGCCTCCTAATGGGAATCGACAAGTTTCACAGCTATGTTTATGGCCTCCCAAAATTCACGGTAGAGACGGACCACAGACCACTAGTCCACATAATCCAGAAGGATTCAAATGACATGACGCCTCGGTTACAGCAAATCCTTCTCAAACTATGCCGCTATGATTTGAACTTGTCGACACGCCAGGCAAAGAACTCATTGTTGCAGATACCCTTTCCAGGTCAATTACCACACCCTGTGAACAAACAGACTTTGTCTGCCAAATCGACACACAATTGTGTGCTTCCAACCTTCCGGCCTCTGAAGACAGGGTCATCCAAATTCGTGAGGAAACGGCCAAGGATCCTTTGCTCCAGCGAGTGATGCAGCACCTTACAAATGGCTGGCAGAAGGGACAGTTTCCCCAGTTCTACAACGTCAAAAACGACCTGACGGTGGTGGACGGCATCCTCGTGAGGACGTGATTCCTCAGAGCATGCGAGCTATGGTACTCGGTCAGCTCCATGAGGGTCACCTGGGGGTCGAGAAATGCCGACGCAGAGCTCGGGAGGCAGTCTATTGGCCGGGCATCAGCCAGGATGTTGCCAACACAGTCCTCAACTGCCCTTCATGTCAGAAATGTCAGCCAGCTCAACCCAAAGAAACTTTGCAGCAACATGAGATAGTGACCTCCCCATGGTCCAAAGTCGGTGTCGACCTTTCCCACGCCAAGGGGCGTGACTATGTCCTCCTGGTCGACTGCTTCTCCAGTTACGCAAACGTGGTGAAATTGTCCGACCTCACGTCGAAGGCAGTGATTAAAGCCTGCAAAGAAACGTTTGCCAGGCATGGGATACCGCTCACGGTGATGAGTGACAATGGTCCCTGTTTTTACAGCCAGGAATGGTCTGATTTTGCACACTTATACAGCTTCCGTCACGTGACCTCCAGCCCCCACTACCTGCAGTCAAACGGGAAGGCCGATAAGGGGGTCCATATTGTTAAGAAATTGCTATGCAAGGCTGCAGACTCAGGCTCCGACTTCAACCTGGCCCTGCGGAAGGGCAACCCCGCTTTCCACTGGCTTGTCTCCAGCGCAGATGCTCATGAATCGCACTCTGCGAACCATGGTTCCAGCCATCCATGTTCCAGACCTTGACTACCTCACGGTCATACAAAAGATGCAGCAGTCTCGGGCCCAACAGAAATCAGCATACGACTCTCATGCCACGGATCTCCCCGAGCTGGTCCCAACTGATTGTGTTCGTGTACAGTTGCCTGACGGTGGCTGGCCCACCACAGCTGTGGTGGTTAAGCAAGTGACCCCGAGATCGTTCCTCGTCCGTATGGCTGATGGCTCCTTGCTACGGCGCAACAGAAGGGCACTGCGCAGAGGTCCACGCCCGCCACCTGACTGAGATGCCCCGCCACCCACAATGCTTCCACCGGACGTGCCCTACCACGAGGCCACCGATCTACCAGCAATCCTGCTGACCCCTGTGACCGCCGCATTGGCAGCAGTCCCGCCTATCCAAGTGCAGGCAGCCCCTGATCCACCCTTGCGGCGATCAACCAGAATTCGTCGCCCGCTACAAAGACTAGATTTATAGACTGAACTTTTGTACATCTTGTTACCTCATCGTTTTGACATCTGTAAATATCGTTTTACCGTTTCATCTGCCCTATATCTGCACTATTGACACCTTCCTATGTATATAAGTTCATTTTAGCACATTCTGTATATAGTCAGGCACATATACATATCCACACGCGCACGCACCTTAATATTTATTATCTAAAAAAAACGGGGGGGAGATGTCATAATATACATCTATGTATATAATGGAGTGCAGACAGGCAGTGATTGACACACAGGATGACCAGTGAGCACATAGAACAGAGCAGCTAATGACCAGACAGGACACGACCACTATAAAGCCAGAGGGCACTAGGTTTCCTGCTCTCTCTCTGGACCCAGCCACTGAGACAGTCAGAGTCCACGAGCTAGACAGTGCAAACACCATGCGGTAGCTAGTAAGTCTGGTCAGGCTAGTACATAGGTTTCCAGTCAAGTCAGCATTGTGTCAACACACAGTTGAACATGTATAGTAGTTAAGACCTCAAATAAAATCATGTTGCATCTTATCAAGTGTTGGAGGTCTGTCTCTCCCTACACTGCATCAAGTGCAGTCCACATCGACCCAGCCTGCCCAACACATCAGTCGCCTCAATTAGCGGACCTCCTTCCTGGTAGATAGCTGGTAAAAGCTTGCCTGTAGTTCCTTCCTCTTTTCCAACTTCGCTGGGTCCCCATCTTCTGCATACCTCTACCTCCAGCATCTCATCTATTATCCTCTGACGCTCCAAACTCTCCTCTTTGTCTAGCCTAGCCTTGAACAAGTTCACCTCACCCCTCACCACCTCCTTTCAAGCCTCCTAGACGACCGCCTTCGACACCTCACCTGTGCAGTTGAAACTTACATATTCCTCGATTACTTTTTCAATTTTGTCACAGAACCCTGGGTCCCCCAACAGTCCCACATCTAATTTCCACCCCAGTCTCTGTACCACCGCCTCCTCCAGTACCAAATCCACCCAATTCTACTTCTCTTTCAAGGAAACTTTAAAAAAAATTTAGAGTACCCAATTCATTTTTTCCAATTAAGGGTCAATTTAGAGTGGCGAATCCACCTAGCTTGCACGTTTTTGGGTTGTGGGGGCGAAACCCAAGGAAACACGGGGAGAATGTGAAAACTCCACATGGACAGTGACCCAGAGCCGGGATCGAACCTGGGACCTCGGCGCCGTGAGGCCGCAGTGCTAACCCACCTCACCACCGTGCTGTCCCAAGGCAGCTATTATAATCTCAGGACGTCTCAAAATGCTTCACAGCTTTTTTTTAATAAATTTAGATTGCCCAATTATTTTTTCTAATTAAGGGGCAATTTAGCATGGCCAATCCACCTACTCTGCACATTTTTGGGTTGTGGGGGCGAAACCCACGCAGACACGGGGAGAATGTGCAAACTCCACACAGACAGTGACCCAGAGCCGGGATCGAACCTGGGACCTCAGTGCCGTGAGGCGGTTGTGCTAACCACTTGGCCACCGTGCTGCCCTCTTCACAGCTTTTTTAAGTGTAGTCACTGTTATAATACAGGAAATGTGCCTGCCAATTTGCGCACAGTAAGTGCCCACATTCCGCAATCAAGTAATGGCCAGATAATAACGCACGATTGGATCGCCGGTTGGGGTGGTGGTTGGTCATGAGGGGGTAGTGAGGGGGTGGTATGGGGGCGGTGAGGTGGTAGTGTGGTGGTAGTGTGGGGGCGGTGAGGTTGTAGTGTGCTGGTAGTGTGGTGGTAGTGTGGGGACGGTGATGTTGTCGTGTGGGGAGTGGTGGGGTGTGACACGCATGCCATGGGAAACTGCAACTCTGCTGGGTGTCACTTGGTCGCCGATGCCAACCTCTGCCTCGGCGATTGCCCTCTCTCCAGGTCCACTGACCAGATACAGTGCCAGCCGTTCCACTGCGGTGAGAATCCACAGGTCCGGCGTTTCCCTCAGGTCTTCTCTCGCTCATGGTGTTTGTGGGCCGCCTTCTCCTGGGGGATGGGAGGGGGAGAACATACAATGCACAGTGTGAGCACTCAGGCGTGGGCAGCACGGAGGTGGGAAGCTGGTGGCCGTCGTGGCCAGGCACGGTTGCTGACATGTGTTGCCCGGTGGGGAGTGAGCACACTGCCGGCGAGTGATGTTCGTCGCCCTCCGGGTCAGGGTGGGATAGGTTACGCGTGTTTGAGATGATGGTGCCAGGAGCAAAGTGTTGCCTACTCATCCTGAGGAGGTTGTGCAATATTTTCCGGCACTGCTATGCGGTCCTGGCAGTGTGGCCATGGCGCTCATGGTCTCTGCCACCTGCGCCCAGGCCCAGTATATGGCAGTGGGTGTCAGCCTCCTTCCCACCCTAGCATCTAGTATGGTCTCCAGTTCAACATCTGCAAACCAGGGTGCAGCTCTCCATGCTGTCACCTTGATGAATGGGATGAGTGTGTGTGGGGAGTGGAGTGCTAATATGCAGCCACAGTTTGTCAGCCTCTCGAGTAACAATCCTGATGAATCGGACACCGTTTTCCATTGAAATCAATTGTGTTCCACGTGGCGCCAGCGCTAGCCCATTAACGAATCCTGAATTACTCTGAGATCGGTGGCAATTTAGTTGCCACAGAAGTCCAACGATTCAGTCCTAGGGCGATCGTAATCGGCAATCCAGCGGAGAATCCCCGTTGGTGACCAAATCGGGACGGGGCCATTTATCAGATGCTCCTCCCCCTCCAAAGCGAGTCAGAGGGGCGTGCGCCACACGCTTTTGCAACGCGTCAGGTCGTTGCTTTGAGGCCCTTCCCCATGCTCCGCCCCCAATGGGTCGAATTCCCGACCACGCAGGTCGCGTGTGGTCTGAGTTTTCATAAACCCGGCGTGGCGGCTGCAGACTGTGTCCAGCGGCGCTACAGTCAGGCAGGAGCTGTGCTGTTGGCAGGGGTGCTTCAGTGAAGGCTGGGGGGACTGCTGGGAGTGTCCAGGGGGTGGCCAGGGGGTGGCCAGGGGGACACTATTTGGCCAGCCGGGTCGGAGCACTGCCGGCGCCATGTTGTACGGTGCGACTGCTGCAGGTCATCACCATGCGCAGCAATGGACCCGGCAATTTTCTGGCCGTCAATGTCAGGAATGCCGGGGGATTCTCACATAGCACAGCTGCTAGCCTCCACCGGACGGTGCATTGGAGCGGGGGCAACGCCGACTTTTTCATTGTAAAACTAGACATTTCCTCCGGACGTAGCCTCAAAATCGGAGATCCAGCCCTTAGTTTCTGAAATGGAGAACCCGCCATATGTCTTGAATAAGGGACGGGATTCTCCGTTGCCTGACGCCGATATCATAATCAGCGATTGGGCGGAGAATCCATTCTGACGCCCAACCCGGGGGCGGCGGCAGTTTGACACTGGTTTTCAAGTCTCCGCCCCCTCTGAAATGGCGTCATCACTTTGCGCGCCACACACCATTGCAACGCCATTGGCACGTCAGCAGCAGGCCCTCCCACGGTGCTCCGCCTCCAATGGGCCGAGTTCCCCACCGCGCATTTGGCGTGTGGTCTGAACGGTCGGGAACCCGGTGTGGCAACTGCGGACTTGGTCCAGTGCCACCGTACTGGGACGGGATCCGTGCCGCTGGCCAGGTGGGGGGCTTCCGCAAGGGCTGGGGGAACTGGTGGGAACATGGCCGCGCCACGTTGTACGGCGCGACCGCTGCAGGTCTTTTCCATGGCGGGAGCTTCACCCGGCTCTAGCCCCTCACCAGTCCCGGAATCGGTGAGGGTTCGGCGCCGATTTTAGCGTCATAAAACACCCGCAAATTCTCCGTTTCAGCCGGCACTTAGCCGCTGAAATGGAGAATCCAGCCCAAGGTTTGTGATCACATGTTCTAACATCACCTTGCGTGGATCAGTGACAATGTTTGTTCAGTGAAGCTCCTTAGATGTTTTTGCGATATTAAAGGTACCATAGAAATGCAAGTTTTCTTTGGTTTATGGAATGGACTTGAAATTTATTTGCTCCCTATTGTATGCATCATTTGGTGACTAGGGGCGTCTCAGTAGTGCAGTGGTTTGCAGTGCTGCCTCACTGTGCCGAGGACCTAGGTTTGATCTCGACTCCGGGTCACTGTCCTGTGTGGAGTTTGCATGGGCGCGATTCTCCGCTGCCCACGATGGGTCGGGGAATAGCGGGAGGGCCTTCCCGACAATTTCACGCCCTCCCCGCTATTCTCCCCCACTCCCCCCCACCCCCCCCCCCCCCCCCCCCCCCCCCACGGCTGCCCCACGACACGAATCGCTGCTCGCCGTTTTTTACAGCGAACAGCGATTTCCCTCCAGGCCGATGGGCCGAGTTCCCAGGCCTTTACGGCCGTTTTCACGAACGCAATCACACCTGCTCTCACCATTCGTGAAAACGTCCGCAAAGTGCCCATCCTGGACAACCATGGCACCAATTGGCACGGCCGCACCACGTGCCATCGCTAAGCCCGCGATGCCGTGCTTCACGGGGCCCCGCTGCTAGCCCTGCCCGGGGGGGAGATTCGGGTCCTGGGAGGGGGTGCGGAGGCTGCCGTGAAACACGGCCGTGTTTCACGGCAGCCTTTACGACTCGCCGCATTTGCGGAGAATCGCGCCCCATATTCTTCCCATGTCAGCACCTTGGTGGGTGTC
Organism: Scyliorhinus canicula; assembly: GCF_902713615.1. Lineage (NCBI taxonomy): Eukaryota > Metazoa > Chordata > Chondrichthyes > Carcharhiniformes > Scyliorhinidae > Scyliorhinus > Scyliorhinus canicula. The sequence continues at coordinate 95,680,776 of NC_052146.1, forward strand.
CTTTTTGCAGCTTGCGCCTTGAGGTCTCCGCCATGTTAGAAGACTCCTGCTGTGTCGCAGGTTGAGCTTCTGTTGTCCAGAAGCCCCTAGTCACCGAATACCATTGACCATAAAGGTGGCTGTTGCACAGAATCTCTTCGCTACTGGATCCCTCCTGTGGAGGCCAGAATGACATTACACAGCCTGCTGCACACCACTGCATTAAGGTCTTTACACATTTCCTAAAGTGCTGACAGATACACTGAACCTCTGCATGAACAATGGTACATGAAGGTTGATTAATATATTAGCAATGGTACATCTAATGATAACACTTATAAAATGTAAACATGTGACACATTTTCTTACTAGTGTGAGGTTTTCTTTTTTGTGTCCTCTGGTACAGTGCTCCAGCCCCTCACTTGCTGTTGCGTTGGAAAGAGACTGTTGATCTTCTTGTCCCTTGGTGGGTGTCCTTTTTGCAGCTTGCGCCTTGAGGTCTCCGCCATGTTAGAAGACTCCTGCTGTGTCGCAGGTTGTGCTTCTGTTGTCAATGCAAACAAGGGTAAATGCCCTGAGGTGTGTTCCCAGCAGGCAGCAGCTACTGCCCATACTTCTTCATTCTGATCGATTAGTTCCCCTGGCTTTCCTGTGAGGTCCAATAGGATCCCTATCCAATAGATTCCCGACAGTGCAGAAGGAAGCCATTCAGCCCATCGAGTCTGCAGTCCCAGGAACTGGTTCAGTGTCCAGGCTTCCTGCTGCACTGGCATTCGGTGGATGGTGTTTAGAAGACAGTGCATGCCCATGATTGCATCTGCAATCCAATGGGTTTGCCCCTTGGGATACCCTCAATCGTGACACAGGAGAGAAGATAGATGATTCAAAGGCTTTAATCATCTGCGAACTGTACAGCAGCCGAGAAGTGTGCTCATCACATGTGGCCTTAACTTATATACCATTTCCTGGGGGCGGAGCCAGAGGCGGAATCCCCCAGGGTTCCAAGCCCGGTCTTAAAGGGCCAATGCATTAAAGGTAAGGTACCATTATATCAGCTACTGATAACATTCATCACACCCCTCCAGGACAGTCACCAGTCTGTCCATGGAGGAAGCTTGGTGCTGTGAAGAGTGGGTGAATGCAGTGCACAGTTCTGGGTGGGCACCTCCACAGCACAAACCCCAGGAGACAACCCCAAATCTCCGCATACCTCACACTGGATATCCAACCTCTATCATCTCACGCATGGATTTGATTTGGATTTATTGTCACATGTACCGAGATACAGTGAAAAGTATTGTTCTGATACAGTCCACACAGATCATTCCATACATGAAAAAAAACATAGGACATACATAAATACACAATGTAAATACATAGACACAGGCATCGGGTGAAGCATACTGTGTGTAGTACTGCTCAGTAGAGAAGATGCAGGAGAGATCAGTTCAGTCCTTATGAGAGTAATTCAGGAATCTGGAAACAGCGGGGTAGAAGCTGTTTTTGAGTCTGTTCGTGCGTGTTCTCAGACTTCTGTATCTCCTGCCTGCTGAAAGAAGTTGAAAGAGAGAATAACCCAGATGGGAGGGGTCTTTGATTATGCTGCCTGCTTTCTCAAGACAGAGGGAGGTGTAGGCATGATGGAGTGAGCTGTGTTCACAACTCTCTGTAGTTTCTTATGGTCTTGGGCTGAGCAGTTGCCATACCAGGCTGCGATGCAGCCAGACAAGATGCTTTCTATGGTGCATCTGTAAAAATTGGTAAGAGTCAATGTGGACATGCTGAATTTCCTTAGTTTCCTGAGGAAGTGTAGGTATTGTTATGCTTTATTGGTGGTAGCCTTGACGTGGGTGGACCAGGACAAATTGTTGGTGATGTGCACACCTAGGAATTTGAAGCTGTCCAACCATCTCCACCTCGGCCCCGTTGATGCAGACAGGGGTGTGTACAATACTTTACTTCCTGAAGCCAATGACCAGCTCCGTAGTTTTGCTGACATTGAGGGAAAGATTGTTGTCGTTACACCACGCCACTAGGTTCTCTATCTCCCGCCTGTACTCTGACTCACCGTTGTTCGAGATCCAACCAACCAACTGACGAAGCTGTAGTTAATGAATAGGAATCTAACGTAGGAGTCCAGAGGCTCATTGTCCTACTGGGACTCAGTCTCTGGATCATTCCGGACAGTCGACAAGCTGCCTGAGGCCTGCTTTACCATACTCTCTGGCCACAGGGGCAGATGAGAAGCACCCTCACAATTTATCTCAACTCCATTATCCCTCCCAACGTAACAGTACCTGTGCTGGTGCTTGATGCAGGGAGAGGATGTGATGCTCCACCCTCTGAAGCTTCCTCTCCCCAGCTAAATCGCTGGCTTTGAAAGCAGACCAAGGCAGGCAAGCAGCACGGTTCGATTCCTGTATCAGCCTCCCCAAACAGGCGCCGGAATGTGGTGACTAGGGGCTTTTCAGAGTAACTTCATTTGAAGCCTACTTGTGACAATAAGCGATTTTCATTTCATTTCATTACAAACATGTATCAAAACAGGTTACAACAAATAAGCATCCTGGGAAATATACTTCCCAGCAATCAACTATACAACTACACAGTGTACAAATTTTTCCCCTTTTTCACCCTCCCCCACTCCTCCCCCTCGCCCCCTCACTCGCGACGAACAGCTCCTCAAACACGATGACAAACATCCTGCACCTTGTCTAAACCCCTCTGCAGAGCCCCTTAGCTCATACTTTATCTTCTCTAACTGCAGGAAGTTGTACAGGTCGCCCAACCACGCCGCTACCCCCGGTGGCGATGCCGATCGCCAGTCCAGTAAAATTTGCCGCCGTGCAATCAGAGAGACGTAAGCCAAGACATCGGCCTTCCTCCTCTCCATGAGCACCGGCTTCTTTGAAATCCCAAATATCGCCACCAAAGGATCCGGGGTCCACCTCCTCCTCCACTATCCTGGCTAAAACTCCCCTCGGCATCTCTACCCTCTCCCTTACCTCCTCCAGATAGGACCACAGTATTCAACACCATTAGCAACATATGGCTCATGAGATATGACACCTTGCGACCATTAAACCGCATATGCCAAAATCAGAAGGTTTCTTCCAAGAAGCATATAAACCACAAATTTACTCCATTCATGTAACCATACCAGGCCTGAGTCATCCTCACCTTGCCCTAGCCTTCTCTCTCTGTGTGTGCCAGATCTGGCTAAAGCCCCAGCCAACCTCACCAGCCCCAGACCTTCGTCCAATATTGCCTCTGCCAATAAAGTGGCTCCACCCATGGATGACAGCAACAGAACATCATCCTCCAGTGGTGTGAGGATAATCAGCTAGGGGAATCCATCCCCAGTCCTGTTTCTCTCCCGGGCTTCTCCTCAAATGTGGGGTTATGTTGCAACAATGATTACTCTCAGGGAATTTAATTTCGGCGCACGTCCAAGTTCTGAGAGGAATGCAAAATCAACGCAATGGTTAGCAGCCATATCACTGTGTTCCTTCCTCAGATCTAAGGCCTCTGGCTCCTCCACCCACTCCCCCACTCTCAGAACCACAATGATACCTTCAGAGGTATCCGGGCCATGAACACTGGTAGATAATGCTGCCTTGGACCTTGGGGGTACTCTCAAGGCTCAAGCATTTTAAAGTCCTTGCACACTATTTCACACAGGGCAGCATGGTAGCATTGTGGTTAGCACAAATCCTTCACAGCTCCAGGATCCCAGGTTCGATTCCGGCTTGGGTCACTGTCTGTGCGGCGTCTGCACATCCTCCCCGTGTGTGCGTGGGTTTCCTCCGGGTGCTCCGGTTTCCTCCCACAGTCCAAAGGTGTGGAGGTTAGGTGGATCGGTCATGATAAATTGCCCTTAGTGTCCAAAATTGCCCTTAGTGTTGGGTGGGGTTACTGGGTTATGGGAATAGGGTGGAGGTGTTGACCTTGGGTAGGGTGCTCTTTCCAAGAGCCGGTGCAGACTTGATGGGCTGAATGGCCTCCTTCTGCACTGTAAATTCTATGATAATTTAATTTCAAAAAATTAGGACTTCCTCTTCCTTGTGGCTCTCAAGAGGTCTTTCAGCCTCTTCCCGCATTGCCTCCAATTTCGAGGCCGGACACCCGTGCCGCCGATCTCCGACCAGGCGGGCTGGGTTATTGAGGGAGATCTCCTCTTCCCGTGAGCTGACATCCGGACTTCATAGCTGGAGGAGGGTGAGGAGGGAGTCATCATCAAAACATGGGATAGTTCTTGCCCTACTTCCTTGTCTCTCCCCTTGCTCCCTTGTCTCGTCCATTTATGGAGGGAAACGTGCTAGAATTAAGCAGTTGCCCAATTTTCAGATCTGAACATCGTGTGAATGATGGTGTCCGCCGGCTACAATTGAGAACTCAAAACCTCTGCCCACTTTGACACGATTTTCAAAACAATAAGCCTTACCTCAATGGATGCCCGAGAATCTTTCAGAAAACAAACACTTCCTTCTGGCATTGTCCCTTTGAAGATCGCTGGGTCACCTTTCTCTCCCCGTGCCAGGTGTCCCTTTAAATGACAGGCCTGGACCTCCCCAGGTCACGGCCAATGCTTACGGCCACTGGACATCCCACCCTCCACCTCGTGTTGGCCAGGTGAGTGACAATCCCAGCACGATTCCCTAGTCTATGCAGCAAGAACAACACCAAGCAAAATTAATTATAATTCCCACATTTGAAAATTAACTTTTCAGCCACAACATGGAATAGAGTTAACTGTGACTCAATGGGTTCCACCAACTCCTCAGTCAGGACATTCTGGGTTCAAGTCAGGGTGGCACAGTGGTTGGCACTGCGATCTCAGAGCACCAGGGACCCGGGTTCAATTCCTACCTCGGGAGACTGTGTGGAGTTTGCACATTCTCCCCATGTCTGCGTGGGTTTCCTCCGGGTGCTCCGGTTTCCTCCCACAGTCCAAAGATGTGCAGGTTAGGTGGATTGGCTGTGATAAATTGCTCCTTAATGTCCAAGGATGTGTAGTTTAGGTGGGGTTGTCGGGATAGGGCAAGGGAGTGGGCCTAGGTATGGTGCTCTTTCAGATGGTCTGTCAGACTCAATGAGCCAAATGGCTTCCTTCTGCACTGTAGGGATTCTATTGGAGTCCCACCCAGGAGAAACCTTGGCTGAAAATCCAGTGCAAAGCTGAGGGCATGCTGCACTGTCAAATACGACGTAAAACCAAGGCTCTGGCTACTCTCTCTGGTGGATGTCAAGATCCCATGATGCTAACTTGAAGAAATCCTGGAAATTCCTCCCTAACAGTACCTGGGTGTACCGTCACCTCAGTGATTACAATGGTTCAAGAAGGCAGCTTACCATCACCTTCTGAAGTATAACTAGGGATTTTTTTAAAGCGCAACGGAGTTCTTCACAATCTCCTGGACAACAAATATCCCTCAAAAACCATCACTGAAAAATAATCATCTGGTCATTGGTGCATAGGCGTTTGGGGGATCTTGCTATACATAAAGCGGCGCCTGCGCTTCTTACATCAAAATAGTGACGGCTCTTTGAAAGTTCTCAATTGGTTGTAAGGGGTTTTGTGTTGACCGGGCCCCTGCTCAATCAGCTTAGACAGACAAAATAAAGACACCAAAATAAAGACACTTTACTTTATTCAGAAGAGTGAGCTTAATCACGATTTCTGAGAATATAGTAGAGATCTGTGACCTAGGTATTACCCGCACTAATGAAGGAGGCTGGCCAGGCTACGCTTACTCGAGGTGGATGTCTTCTTCTCTGACTGACAGTTCAGGGTCCCACGTCTGCAATGGTTGCTCCGGGAGTCCACAAGATTGTCACTGATGAGGGGTATGCCCCTTCTTTTATCCTGGGTCTGCTGGTGTTGAGCCATGATACACACACACACACACCTGGCCTGAGTTTTATTGTCTCATCGAAACTTAAACTCATTAATTGAAATAATCAGGATACTCCTGTTCACCAGGGTTATTTATTCAAGATCCATTGTCCTCTGAAACACATGCCTGACCAGCAATTAGCCAATTATGGAGTCTGATGGCTTCTTTGTTAACATTCTTCATGTTGCAAAATTGATCTCTACTGTCTTGAAGTTAGCTATATATTCATGGCATGGCCATTTTGGGTGTCAGGAGGATCACGGGGCCATGCGCCGCAGTGTTTCCGATCGCTCAAGTAGTGCCCAACGACATGACAAGCTTTTAAAAATGACGGCCGCGACAGGCTTTCAGAATGCCGGCCGTTCTGCACTTGCATGCCCGCTCAGCAGTCCGCAGGCCAGGAGCCCAGCGGGGCAGAATGCCTCCACCTGACGTCAGTGCGCTGACCGAGGAGCAGATTTGTTTTCAAACCACTGGTGTCTTCCTGCCTGGTGTGGCGGCAGAGAGCAGGTCACTGGTCGTACGCTGATGTCACGTGTTCTGGGACCAAGAGAGGGTCCTCCATTTTGCAGCTGCCAGCAGTGCTGGTGTGAACTCCTGGGCCTCGGGTGAACAACCCATGACAAAGGAGCTGAAAACAGGAACAAAGCAGCAAAAAGATGATTACTTGAGGCATAGGTTTATTAATTGTGCCACAGCAAATCAGGGTTCAAAGTTTGTATGTGTTATCTGCAGGGAAGCACTGGCAAATGAAAGTTTAAAACGCTCAAAATTTCAAAAACATTTGAAGGCTAAACATGGCGAACTCGAGGACAAACCTCTTGATTTTTTTCAGTGGATGCAGTGAGATCTTAAATCATTAGCTGGAGTCATTATCAGAAACGTAACATTGAATAGCAAAGCAAGTGAGACTGTGAGGATCATGTCGGCTCAACTACCACATTAAAGGTGAGTCGCGAAGTTCGGGCGACATGGGTTGTGAAGGTCGGCTGGCATGGGTCCTGAAGGATGGCCAGTTGGTAAAAGTGGGACCCCGGCAAAACAGTTTGAAAAACACTGATTTAGAGTACCCAATTCTTTTTTTCCAATTAGGCAATTTAGCGTGGCTAATTCACCTATCATGCACATCTTTGTTGGTTGTGGGGTTGAGACCCACGCAGACACGGGGAGAATGTGCAAACTCCACACGGACAGTGACCCAGGGTCAGGATCAATCCAAGGTCCTCGGTGCCATGAAGTATCCCTGCCATTCTCCGGCCCAGATGGGCCGAGCGGCCACTCCGACCCGACAGGTCCCCGCCGGCGCCATCCACACCTGGTCGCTGCCGGCGGGAACGCTGGGGTGGCAGCCTGTGGGGTGGGGGGGGGGGGTTGCTTCACCGGGAGGGGGCCTCCGATGGGGTCTGGCCCGCGATCGGGGCCCACCGATCGGCGGGCCGACTTCTCTAAAGAAGGACCTCCTTTCCGCCGCCGCCCCACAAGATCCATCCGCCATCTTCTTGTGGAGCGGCCTCGGGGAGGATGGCAACCGCGCATGTGCAGGTGACGTCATTTATCGACAGCGGCCACGGCATTTACGCGGCGCCGTTTTTTACACTGCCAAGGCCCAGCGAGCGTAAAATACGCGATGCCGCTCCTAGCCTCCCGGGGGCGGGAAAATAGGGGGCTGGGAGTGGGCTCCGACGCCGGAGTGAAACACTCCGGTTTTCACTCCGGCGTCGGGACTTTGCCTCCATTTCGGAGAATCGCGCCCCTTGTTCTGTGCTGTAAATGTTAAATCATCCACTGCTCTTTTACCTGATTATATATTCAAATGCTTATCAAATTCTAAACCTTGCAGAACTACAGCTAAAAACTGTGGGAAGGGGGTCAAGGATTACACAACCTAGTGGGTCCCCCCTTGTAACAAAACCCACTTTAACTGAGTAACACTTGACTAGATGAGTCCGTTGTCAATTAGTTGGGCAATGCTCACGGCTCAATAACATGTCAACTGTGCCACTTGACACTTGCTGAGTGCTGGCAGAGCATGAAATAGGAGGGAATTGAAGGAGCTACTGTGATTGTGATGGGAACCTAGGTGTATGATGCGAGTAATTAATCAGAAGTCTAACTGATGAGGCATTGCTTGGTGCAGCACTAAGATGTACAAAGATACATATTTGATTTCATTGCATAGGGCTTTTAACCCTCCAGGATTGGCCTGGAGTTTCCAGGATTGGAAGATCAATCTCCAGAACACTGTTGTGTGCAGACCTGGATGAAAATCACCAGGACATTAAAAAAGATTGGATTTTTAAATCATTTTCTTGGAGTGTTTCTCATTACCGGACATACAAATATTGACAATTTGGGGGTGGGGGGCTATTTGGCTGACAGCTAAACCTCATCCAATTGGGTAATGAGCCTTTCTGTTTTGCGATTGGCGGAGGAAGGCAATGTGTCACAGGATGTGTCGGCTGAACAATGGGTGGAGAATGGGGGGGCAAATCATGTGATGAAATCTCCAGGAATACATTTAATCAAAGTTGGCAGCCCTAGCATTCCGCCAATTTTTTAAGGTGTAAAACAAATGCAATACTGACCAATTTTTACAGTGGGACATCTTGTGCCTAATCAGTATGAATTTTCAGCTCATTGCTAAATCAGCAGGCCAATTTTTTAAGCATCTTAAGAGGCCACCTCAAACAGATCTTCGAAGGCTTTCAGTGTGTTAATAAGGAGCCTATTGATGGGCCTACCCTGCTCGAGATTCTTCAGCAACAACTGTGGTTGCCAACTATAAGGAAAGTTATAAAGTATATCCTTTATATAGAAACCTTTCTGTTCATTTCTCCAAGATGGAACACCCATTCCAAACCCCTGTCACAAGGCAAGTCACAGATCACTGCAGGCACAGTTTGGCCTTTGGTCTATAGGGAAAACGATACGCTTGTGGTGGGCAAAGGATGTGGTGTATGAGTGCGGGGAGAAGGCTAATTGCTTGCTGGCTCCGCCAACAGGTGGCCTCCAGAGAGTGCTCAGAGCCTGGATGGGGGTGAGGGGACAGGTGACTGTGCCGGAGCAGGTGAATAGGACATTTGAGGAGTTTTAGCAAAGGTTGTGTAGGGCAGAGCTCCCGGGGGAAAAAGTCAGATATGAAGGAGTTTTTGGAAGGGCTAGAGTCTCCTTCAGTGGAACAGGTCCACACGGCGAGAGGGAAAATGCAAATGGGTAAAGCTCCAGGGCTAGATGGGTTCCTGGTGGAAATTTGTAAAAAGTTTTCGAACAGGCTGGCGCCACAGTTGGTGGAGATGTTTGAGGACATGGTAGCCAAGGGGGGGTGCTTCCAGAGACGATGGTACAGGTATCTATTTCGCTTTTATTAAAAACACATAAGGACCCAGTGGATTGTGGGTCGTATCAGCTCATATCTCTATTAAATGTGGATGCCAAGATTCTTGCCAACGTGTTGGTGTTAAAGTTGGAGAAGTGCCTCCCACAGGTGGTTGGGGGGGGGAGGATCAGACAGGGTTTGTAAAAGGTAGCCAGCTGCCCTTGAATGTGCAGCGCTTGCTAAACGTGGTGCTCTCGCCATCAGAAAGGGGGTAGCAGGAAGTGGTGGTGGCACTTGATGCAGAGAAACCACTTGATCAGGTAGAGTGGGTTATTTGTTTGCAGTATTGGAACGGTTTGGGATTGGGCCAAAGTTTGTGGCTTGGGTGAAATTGTTACAGAAGGAACAGAAGGCGAGTGTTCATATGAATGAGGTGAACTCGGGATATTTTCAGCTGCATAGAGGAACGGGACAGGGGTGTAACATGTCCCCCCCTTTAGTTTGTGCTGGCGACAGAGCTTTTCGCCATTGTGCAGTGGAGTGGGATAGTGAGCGGGAGGGGGCGTGTGGAGGGGGGCGGGGAGGGGGGGGGGGGCGTGGAGTATCGGGTGTCCCTGTATGCTGATGTACTTTAGTTGTATATTTCCAACCCAGTTCCCATGGTGGGGGATATAGCGGGGTTGCTCAATCAATTTGGGGCTTTTTTGGGATATAATTGAATTTGGAGAAGAGCGAGTGAGATGGGAGCTGGCTTGGGGGGATTGCCGTTTCCTGTGGCAACTATCCCCTTCAGGTATCTGGGGTTGTAGGTGGCTTGAGATTGGGCTAAATTGAATTTTACGAACCTGGTGGGTAGGGTCAGATGGATTTGTTGAGGTGGGACAGCCTCCCTGTATCATTGGCAGGCCAGGTGCAGGCGGTAAAGATGGAAATTCTGTTGCGGTCTTTATTTTTATTCGTGATTACCCGCCTTCTTCCCATAACTGCTTTTTATGGAGGAAACGGTTGATTTTGTCGTTTGCGTGGGCAGGTAAGGTAGCGAGGATTCGGAAGACGGTGGGTTGGATTCTCCGATTGCCGACGCTGAAATCGCATTCAGCGCTCGGCCAGAGAATCCACATTTATGCTGGAGTCGGTGGGGGGGGGGGGGGGGGGGGGGGGGGGGCTGTTTTTGCAATGCTCCACCCCCTCAAAAATGGCGTACTCACACCGCACACCATATGGACGGCCTCAGGACATCACCTGAGGCCCGCCCCCGATGGGCCAAATCCCCGACAGCGTCGCTCGCATGTGCTCACGCCATTCGGGGACCTTACATGGCGGCTGCGGACTATGTCCAGCGCCACCACAGTCGGGGGGGGGGGGGGGGGTGAGCCATTCTGTTGGCAGGGGGGGGGCTTTCCCGATGTTTCCGGTGACACCACTTCCTCGTTTTTGGAGGGGTGTTGTTGGTGATGGGGTTCGGGGACGGGGTTCATCTCAGCGATTTATGGGAGGATTCTGGAGGAGGATACGGCTTCATTGGGGGAGTTGCGGCCAAGTGGAAGGAGGAGCTGGTGGTGGCGCTGGAGGAGGGGTTGTGGTATGAGGTGTTGCGGAGGGTGAAAGCCTCAACTTTGTGCGCAAGACTGGGGTTAATATAGTTAGAGGTGGTGCACAGGGCACATCTGATGAGGTCAATGATGAGCCGGCTGTTTGAGGGGGTGGAGGATACTTACAAGCGGTGTAGGAGAGATCCGGCCAACCATGTACTGAAGTTGGAGAAGTTTTGGGGTTCGTTCTTTAGCAACATGTTGGCGATCTTGCATTTGGGCATGAAGCCCACTCCACTGGGGACCACTGTTGGAGCTGCAGACGGGGACAGGGATGGATTTTTTTAGACTTCACCTCGCTGATTGCTTGAAGCTGGGTCCAGTTGGGGGGGAAGTCAGCTTCTCTGCCCTGTGCCTCAGTGTGGCTGGGGGCCTAATGGGGTTTCTGCACCTGCAGGGGGCGATTGAGGGGTTCCATAAGAGATGGGGTCTGTTTATTCTTCACTTTAAACAGTTGGTCACTATCAGCTGCTAAGGGGAGGGGGTGTTTGGAAGCGGGGACAGTGTGCGGGGGTTAGTCTTTGAGTCATGTGTTGGTATGTTGGTACAGTGGGGGTGGGTGTACTACTGTTATTGTTTTTGCTTCATGTTGTTTTGTTTTATGTATAAAATGTTAAATAACAAATAAAAATATATTTTTTAAATCTGTGCCCCCTCATTCTCGGTCCTTTTATCTACTCAGTCCAGCCCTTTCATGATTTTGAATATTATGAACAAATGATCCAACACTCATGACCTGGAATGTATGAGATGCCCAGAGACGCTACAGCCCCCCTCATGCCAGACTCTGGGGCTCTGGGTTTCCACGCGATGACAGTGCTACAACTGGTCTCGTATAGGGAAGGCGGGGATTGGTTAAGAAATTGGTCAGGCCAGGCAGCACGGTGGCACAGTGGTTAGCACTGCGGCCTCACGGCGCTGAGGTCCCAAGTTCGATCGCGGCTCTGGGTCACTGTCTGTGTGGAGTTTGCATGTTCTCCCCGTGCCTGCGTGGGTTTCACCCCCAAACCGAAAAAAAAAGATGTGCAGGATAGGTGGATTGGCCACGCTAAATTGCCCCTGTGATGAATGGTATCGGTATAACTGCTGTAACTGTACCTTGCCCTTTAATACGATGGCCCCTTTAAGACCGGGCTTGGAACCCTGGGGGACTCCGCCTCTGGCTCCGCCCCCAGGAAACTGTATATAAGGTGATGCTTAGTGGGCAGCGTGCTGTGAGCACACTTCTCGGCAGCTGTCTGGTTCTCTGGTAATTAAAGCCTTTGAATTGCCAATCTGCTCTCCTGTGTCGTAATTGAGGGTATCTCAATTTAATTACCAGACACATCAAGATGGACAGCGCTCTAAAGCCGGAGAAGCTCAACCTAGACGCTGGGTCGCCGGAAGCCCCAGAAATTTTTAAATATTGGCTCCGGTGTTTTGAGGCCTATCTGAATTCCTCAGAGACTGAAGTCGACGGCCCTCGCAAGCTGAGCTTACTACATGCCCGGGTGGGCCATCGACTCTCCTCCGTGATCGAGAACGCTACAACGTACGGAAACTGCAGTCGAAATACTAAAGAACGCTTCGTAAAGCCGATTAAACGAGGTACATGCCAGACATTTTGCTCTCGACCTGCCGCCAGCGCTCCGGGGACACGCTAGACGAATACGTGGAGAGACTCACTGCGTTCACGAGGAACTGCAATCATAAAGAAGTGATGGCACAAGTCCACATGAACTTATATATTCGTGATGCTTTCGTGTCCAGCATCAGGTCCACGTACATCCGGCAGCGGCTCCTAGAAGATTGGGCAAAGGACCTCCAAGGCACAGTAACGCTCGCCTCCTTCTCTGGGAAACGGCCCACCGTAACCTCCGTAATACTCCGCGGACCTTACAAACCCCCTCTCGAATCCACTCCGGACTCGGCCACGCTACAGGCCTGTGCCGCGTGGCGATTCGCTCACACCGGGAGCTCCCCATGCTATTTCTGTGGGCAAGGCCAGCACCCACGTCAGCGTTGCCCAGCCCGCTCCGCTATCTGCAATGACTGCGGGAAGAAAGGGCACTTCGCAAAAGTCTGCCTGGCTGGGCCCAAAGGCCACAAACAAAAGTCTCATCAGGCCCAGAAATCAAACTCCCGGCCTCACAGGCCCCACAACGCAGCCGCGCGGCGGCCGGACACGCCCACGTCCGACGCGTCATCGACCTCGTGCGAGTCATGGGGGCGGCCATCTTGGCGGTGGCCATCTTCGAATCCCAACACGTGCGACCGACTGCTCCCTGCGCACCGACCCCGCTTATATCCACAGTGACCAGGGTACATTGTTCATGAGCGATGAGCTGTGTCGATATCTGCTCAGCAAGGGCATCGCCTCGAGCAGAACAACGAGCTATAACCCGGGGGGAAACGGGCAAGTGGAGAGGGAGAACGCGACAGTTTGGAAGGCCGTCCTCCTAGCCCTATGGTCAAGGAGTCTCCCTATCGCCCGCTGGCAGGAGGTCCTACCCGATGCCCTACATTCCATTAGGTCGCTCCTCTGTACGGCCACGAACGAGACCCGTCACAACCGTTTGTTTGTCTTCTCCAGGAAGTCCACCTCTGGGGTCTCGCTTCCACGTTGGCTGACGACTCCGCGACCAGTCCTACTCCGGAGACACGTGAGGAGCCATAAAACAGATCCGCTAGTCGAGAGGGTCCAACTGCTACACGCAAACCCTCAATACGCCTACGTCGAGCACCCCGACGGCAGGCAGGATACCGTCTCCCTGCGAGATCTGGCACCCGCTGGCTCTCCCATCGACCCCCCCCCCTCCTCTACCAACGCTCCCCTCCCTGCACTAACTGCCGACCCCGACAGCGCCCCCCCCGTAGCGCCCCCTTCCCCCCAGCCGGTGCCGGCACCAATCACCCTAGTCACCCCGGATACCCCCCCTGCTCCAACGCGGGCAAAGGCTCAGTCAACCGTGCTCCCGATATACCACCACCGAGAATGACCGTATCCACGGCAGCCTCACCGGAGCGGAGAAGGTCAGCACGGACGATCAGACCACCCAAAAGACTGAACTTGTAATTCCACTTCACCCCCGACGGACTATGCATTTTTTTAAAACGGGGTGAATGTGATGAATGGTATCGGTAGAACTGCTGTAACTGTACCTTGCCTTTAATACGATGGCCCCTTTAAGACCGGGCTTGGAACCCTGGGGGACTCCGCCTCTGGCTTCGCCCCCATGGAAACGGTATATAAGGTGATGCTCACTGGGCAGCATGCTGTGAGCACACTTCTTGGCAGCTGTCCAGTTCTCTGGTAATTAAAGCCTTTGAATATCAATCTTCTCTCCTGTGTCTTAATTGAGGGTATCTCAGCCCTTAATTGGATACTCTAAATTTATTTTAAAAAGAAATTGGTCAGGCCCCCCTTCCATAAATATCTGAGTTCAGATGTCAAGTGAGGATAGAAATAAAAAAGGAAAATGCTCGAAATACTCAGCAGGTCTGGTTGCATCTGTGGAGAGAGAAGCAAATGTTTCAGGTTGCTGACCTTTCGTCAGAATGCAGGAAATGAGGGCAGATTTGAGTTCAGTATAGTGCCCTCCCTCCCCCAGTCAATCAGCCTGCATGCGCAGTCTTACATATTACTATTTTTAAATAAATTTAAAGTATCCAATTCATTTTTTCCAATTAAGGGGCAGTTTAATGTGGCCAATCTACCTACCTTGCACGTCTTTGGGTTGTGGGGGCGAAACCCACGCAAACACGGGAAGAATGTGCAAACTCCACACGGACAGTGACCCAGAGCCGGGATCGAACCTGGGTCCTCAGCACCACAGGCACCACCGTGCTACCTTAGTCTCACAAATTACTAAGGCTGCAGGGTTCATGTAGCCTTACCTGAGTAAGCACCAAAACTCCCTCAAATTCAAGAGGGGGGTTGACTGAGTTTAATCCTCACTGAATCTTTCAATGTGTAAATGCGATAGATACAGGTTAATGCAGGGGATTTGTCAATAGCTGCGTGAGAGCAAACTGAGCCACCTCAAAATCTTGTTTTGTTTTTCTGTGGATTTATTTTCCCCATGGGATGTGTTTGATGCATGCCTGGCTCTGTGACTCATGTCTAATAAATAGTTCAGAACCACTTTTTGAAAACAGCTGTGCACATTCAAGCTTTCACGCACTCTGGCGCCCTGCCCCTCCCAAGCTCTGGTAAAATTAATCCATTTAAAGAGTGGGTGGTTCCTCTTCATTGTCTGCGTCTGGTCCAGACTGTTCACAATCTCAAGTGTTTAACCCTGAGCTGAGCTACCATCTCCCCCCCTATCTCTATGACCAGAAACTGCCTACCTCCATCTCTGTAATATTTGCCCTATCTCCACTCCTGGCTCAGCTCTTCTGCTGCTGAAAATCTCTTCCCTCTCTTTGTTATCCACTGATTTGACAATTCCACTGCTTTCCTGGCTGGCCTCTGAGCTTGGGGCTTAGGTGGTAAACAGTCTAGTTCAGACTCAGACAATAGACATGAAGAGAAACCACCCACTCTCTAAACGCAGCAATTTTAGCAGAGGTTATGCCCTCTGTAAACTTCAGCTCATTTACAACCTCACTCCCTTCATCATAACTCCCACCATCCTTTGTTATCACCCCATGCTTACAGATCTACATTGGCTTCAGGTTCAACAACACCTCTTTCTTCTCAAATCCATGACGGAGGCACGGTGGCGCAGTAGTTAGCACTGCTGCCTCACGGTGCCGAGGATCCGGGTTCAATCCCTTTCCATGTGGAGTTTTGCACATTCTCCCCGTGTCTGCGTGGGTCTCACCGCCACAACCCAAAGATACGCAGGGTCGGTGGATTGGCCACGCTAAATTGCCCCTTAATTGGAACAAAAAGGATTGGGCACTTCAAATTGTCTTTAAAATCTTCTGAAATCTCTCCATGGCCCCACCCTTCGCTGTCTCTCACGTCATCCAGCCCTACAACCCGCTGAGATCCCTCTGCTGTTCCAAATCTGCTTCTTGCAAATGCCCCAGTTTCTTCACTCAATCACTGACAGGATTCCCTTCAGCCGCAACATTATACTTTGGTTTTTGTTCCCTAAATCTCTCCACCTCTCGCTCTCTCTCCATCTGTACTTGTCGAAGGGTAACACCTGTCTTTCTTCGCTCCCCAGACACAAACTGTTTTGGGAACATGTCAAGCCAAAATACTCCCTCAGGTATTGGATGATGTCAGCTGTTGATGTGTAAATCAACCAAACGAGCCCTGTTGACACAGATTATTTGAGCTCTGCTTTCACATTCAGGATATGGAGTCATGGGCCAAAGCATAGAAAATACTCAGGAACATTAGGGCATATGGTAGGCTATGCGCAAGACAGTGACTGCTGAAAATGGACCCACACAGAGCGCTTTCCACATTGTCACAGTTCGCCTTAATGAAGCGAGTAGCAGAAGCTGCGCAGACCAGGAATTTGGTGCCTTGTTCCTGCTGTTTTCATTATGGTGCTTCGGCAGAAGAGCTGATACCCTAAACCGTGCTGAAAGAAGGGGAAATGTGTTGGTTCTTGTTGACGAGAAGAAGTTCAGCAGCTTCCTGGCAGCACAGTCCAGTGGGAGAAAGCCACCCTCACTGTTGAAGTATCCTTGCAGGATATTTACAAATGGCAACAGGCCCTGCCTGTGTACAGCATCCCTCCAGATGAAAACAATCTGTGGCCACAAGCTGTGGCCATGTTTAAGTACTGTAGTAAGATTTTAAAATTCTGAGAGGGACGCCTCCATCTTGGGGCTGGGGCCCCAGCCTGGGGCTGGTTTAGCTCACAAGGCTAAATCGCTGGCTTATAAAGCAGGACCAAGCAGGCCAGCAGCACGGTTCGATTCCCGTACCAGCCTCCCCGGACAGGCGCCGGAATGTGGCGACTAGGGGCCTTTTTCACAGTAACTTAATTGAAGCCTACTCGTGACAATAAGCAATTTTAATTTCATTTTCATTTCTTGAAGTGCCCCCTCTCTCTCTCCTACCTGCATTGACAGGTTGCAGCGCCTTCAGTGCTGGAGGACCAACTATTGGCTAGTCAGAATCCTTAATTGGGTGGGGGGGGGGGGGGGGGGGGGGGGGGGGGGGGGGGGGGGGTCCAGCCTTCTGGTTCTTAATGATGTTTCAATAAAAAATTTGTGAGCACTTTGTCATGCCAATGCCAAGGGACCGAGAGCCCGGAACAAACATTCAAGACATGGTTCAGTTGGTAGAACTCCTCCTGCTGAATAGAAGGTTGTGGGTTCAAGAACAACTCCAGAGGTTTAAGCACAAAATTCTAGGCTGCACTCCAGTGCAGTACTGAGGAAGTGCAACACTGTCAGAGGGTGTTGCTACTTGGTCAAGATGTTAAACCAAAGCTAGCCTGCCTTCTCAGATGGACATAAAAGATCATATGGTACTTTTCCAAAGAAGGGTAAGGGAGTTATCCCCAGTGTCCAACAAATTGCCCAGAAACCGATTTCTGGACAATGTCACATCTCTTTGTGAGAGCTTGCTGTGGCACAATTTGGCTGTTGTATTTCCTACATTACAAAGAAACTACACTTCAAAATTATGTCAGAAGCTGTAAAGCCACTTAGATGTCCTGAGTTCTATGAAAGTGTTGTATGAATACAATTCTTTCTTCTTTTTTAACAACTGTAAAAGATAATCTATGCCTTTGTGTACATGACATACGTATGATGTGCAAATATGTAGCCTGTGTGCCTGTGTGATTTCACATGTGAAGTGTACTGTGTGTGTCTGTGTGTGATTGAGACAGGACCAGGTTTGTCTGTGATGCAACACATGACCAAATAGCCTACTCACGGCCTCTCTCAAACCTAATGCATGAAGCGTTGGCCTTTGGGAAAGATTCCTATGGACCTGCAGCACAGGATGTAAAGAAAGGAAGGGAATTACATAGGTGATAAAGGCGGAAGATAGCACAAATTAATTGGAAAATGGTGTCAAGAAGTACTTCTTCGCTAAACATATTTGCATCTGGAATATTTTTTCCTGGTAGTTTTTTTTTCTTTTCTAAAATTTAGATTAGCCAATTATTTTTTCCAATTAAGGGGCAATTTAGCGTGGCCAATCCACCTACTCTGCATATTTTTGGGTTGTGGGGGCGAAACCCACGCAGACACGGGGAGAATGTGCAAACTCCACACGGACAGTAACCCAGAGCCGGGATCGAACCTGGGACCTCAGCGCCGTGAGGCGGTTGTGCTAACCACTAGACCACCATGCTGCCCCATTCCTGGTAGTTTAATGGACTTATTAAAGGGCAGGTTTCAATTTGAGAAAACTAGATGGCCTCCATCATCTCTACCTCAAGAGGGAACGTGTTAACTTGAGTTGGCAGCAAGTTCTATTCTGGCCTCAGTGAATGAGATTGTGTCTGGATTTGCATCTGGCTGCAGGATACTAACAGCTGGTTAGTATTCTGCAGTATGTGTTCTGGAGTGGAATAACAATCTCCTGATGTCATTGACGCACACATTGAAAATATCTGAATAATGTCAGACCTAACATCTGGAAAGTGGAGCCTGTTTGGAATGAGGAGATGGTAATGATCTCTCTACTTCTTCACCTCTCCCTCGTATCAAATGCCTCAAAACACCCACCTATTTAATCAAGCTCTGGGTTGTTCCTGATTCCTGCCTCTATGGCTTGGTTGCAAGAAAATGCCAAAGTGTTTTCATTGACATCTCTTTTGTAAAGTGTTTTGGAATGTTTTACGCTGTTACAAATGTGACTTGTGAATGTAAATTGTTCTTGTGACGTGGTGCAAGGAAAGTGCTTGGAAGGAACAGATGACTTTGAACATTTGGTTCTCAGCATTCTTGGAGGAAACCCAGGCAGACACAGGGAGAACGTACAAACTCCACACAGTCACCCAATGTCAGAATTAAACAGGGCCCCTGGTGCTGTGAGACAGCAGTGCTAACCAGTGGAGGGTTACAAGAATGGTTCCAGGAATGAGAAACTTCACTTATGGGGATTGATTGGTGAGGTTGGGACTATTCTCCTTGGAGAGAAAAAGGCAGAGAGGAGATGTGATAGACATGTTCAATATCACGAGGGTGCTGGACAATAGATAGGAGAAACTGTTCACATTTGTAAAATATAGGTTTGACATTGAGATTTGAAGTGATTTGCAAAAGAAGCAAATGTGACGTGAGAAAAAACTTCTTCACACAGTGATTGGTTCTGCTCTGGCATGCACTGCCTGGAAATGAGGAGGAGACAGGTGCAATCGAGGCACTAAAGTCATGATGCTCATGTCAAGAGCCGGTCAAGATGCAATGGGATAAATGGGCTCCTTCGGAGCCATACTACTGTGTGATGCTGTAAGATCATAAAACGAAGAGAGAGGCACAGATTTAAAGGGGTTTGGGGGGGGGGAGGCGACAGGTTTAGGTGGGGAGGGTATGGGTTTAGGGGCAGGTGACGGGTTTAGGGGGAGGCGACGGGTTTAGGGGGGGAGGGGACGGGTTTAGGGGGGAGGCGACGGGTTTAGGGGAGAGGTGACGGATTTAGGGGAAGGTGACGGGTTTAGGGGAGGCAACGGGTTTAGGGGAGGGGACGGGTTTAGGGGGAGGCAACGGGTTTAGGGAGGGGGCGGGTTTAGGGGGGAGGCGACGGGTTTAGGGGGAGGCGACGGGTTTAGGGGGAGGCGACGGGTTTAGGTGGGGAGGGACGGGTTTAGGGGGGAGGCAACGGGTTTAGGGGAGGCAACGGGTTTAGGGGAGGGGAGGGTTTAGGGGGGAGGCGACGGGTTTAGGGGGGAGGGGACGGATTTAGGGGAGAGGTGACGGATTTAGGGGAAGGTGACAGGTTTAGGGGGAGGCAACGGGTTTAGGGGAGGGGACGGGTTTAGGGGGAGGCGACGGGTTTAGGAGGGAGGGGACGGGTTTAGGGGGAGGGGACGGGTTTAGGGGGAGGCGAGGGTTTAGGGGAGAGGTGACGGTTTAGGGGGAGAGGACGGGTTTAGGGGGAGGGGACGGGTTTAGGGGGAGGCGACGGGTTTAGGGGGGAGGCGACGGGTTTAGGGGGGAGGCGACGGGTTTAGGGGAGGCGACGGGTTTAGGGGGAGGGACGGGTGGGTTAGGGGGAGGCGAGGGTTTAGGGGGGAGGTGACGGGTTTAGGGGAGGCGACGGGTTAGGGGGAGGCGACGGGTTTAGGGGGGAGGGGGGGTTTAGGGAGGGGACGGGTTTATAAGAACATAAGAACATAAGAACTAGGAGCAGGAGTAGGCCATCTGGTCCCCTCGAGCCTGCTCCGCCATTCAATTAGATCATGGCTGATCTTTTGTGGACTCAGCTCCACTTTCCGGCCTGCGAACCCCATAACCCTTATCCCTTCATTCTTCAAAAAACTATCTATCTTTACCTTAAAAAATGTAATGAAGGAGCCCCAACTGCTTCACGGGGCAAGGAATTCCATAGATTCACAACCCTTTGGGTGAAGAAGTTCTCCTAAACTCAGTCCTAAATCTACTTCCCCTTATTTTGAGGCTATGTCCCCCTAGTTCTGCTGTCACCCGCCCAGTTGGAAAACAACCTGCCCGCATCTATCCTATCTTTCCCTTCATAATTTTAAAGTTCTATAGATCCCCCCTCAACCTTCTAAATTCCAACGAGTACAGTCCCAGTCTACTCAACCTCTCCTCATAATCCAAACCCTTCAGCTCTGGGATTAACCTAGTGAATCTCCTCTGCACACCCTCCCAGCGCCAGTACGTCTTTCTCAAGTAAGGAGACCAAACTGAACACAATACCCCAGGTGTGGCCGCCACTAACACCTTATACAATTGCAACATAACCTCCCTAGTCTTAAACTCCATCCCTCTAGCCATGAAGGACAAAATTCCATTTGCCTTCTTAATCACCTGTTGCACTTGTAAACCAACCTTCTGTGACTCATGCACTAGCACACCCAAGTCCCTATGAACGCGGCTATGCTTTAATATTTTATCGTTTAAATCATAATCCGTTTGCCTGTTATTCCTACCAAAAGGGATAACCTCACATTTGTCAACATTGTGTATTCCCATCTGCCAGAACCCTAGTCCATTCACTTAACCTATTCAAATCCCTCTGCAGAACTTACAGTATCCTCTGCACTTTCGTACCACTCATCTTAGTGTCATCTGCAAACTTGGACACATTGCCCTTGGTCCCCAACTCCAAATCATCAATGTAAATTGTGAACGATTGTGGGCCCAACACGGATCCCTGAGGGACACACTAGCTATTGATTGCCAACCAGTGAAAGAACCCATTAATCACCACTCTTGCTTTCTATTAATTAACCAATCCTCTATCCATGCTACTACTTTACCCTTAATGCCATGCATCTTTATCTTATGCAGCAACCTTTATGTGGCCTGTCAAAGGCTTTCTGGAAATCCAGATATACCACTCCATCGGCTCCCCGTATCTACTGCACTGGTAATGTCCTCAAAAAAATTCCACTAAATTAGTTAGGCATGACCTGCCCTTTACGAACCCATGTGCATCTGCCCAATGGACAATTTCTATCCAGATGCCTCGCAATTTTCTTCTTTGATGATAGCTTCCCGCATACTTCCCTACTAACGAGTTAAGCTCACTGGCCTATAATTTCCTGCTTTCTGCTACCTCCTTT